>NC_084555.2:53442500-53785000 GCF_033978685.3 Nerophis lumbriciformis | reverse complement strand
TCAACTGTCAGTTTAGCATCTTTGTTTTCTACCCGTCAACTGTCAGTTTAGCATCTTTGTTTTCTACTCGTCAACTGTCAGTTTAGCATCTTTGTTTTCTACCCGTCAACTGTCAGTTTAGCATCTTTGTTTTCTACCCGTCAACTGTCAGTTTAGCATCTTTGTTTTCTACCTGTCAACTGTCAGTTTAGCATCTTTGTTTTCTACCCGTCAACTGTCAGTTTAGCATCTTTGTTTTCTACCCGTCAACTGTCAGTTTAGCATCTTTGTTTTCTACCCGTCAACTGTCAGTTTAGCATCTTTGTTTTCTACCTGTCAACTGTCAGTTTAGCATCTTTGTTTTCTACCCGTCAACTGTCAGTTTAGCATCTTTGTTTTCTACCCGTCAACTGTCAGTTTAGCATATTTGTTTTCTACCCGTCAACTGTCAGTTTAGCATCTTTGTTTTCTACCTGTCAACTGTCAGTTTAGCATCTTTGTTTTCTACCTGTCTGTCAGTTTAGCATCTTTGTTTTCTACCTGTCAACTGTCAGTTTAGCATCTTTGTTTTCGACCTGTCAACTGTCAGTTTAGCATCTTTGTTTTCTACCTGTCAACTGTCAGTTTAGCATCTTTGTTTTCTACCTGTCAACTGTCAGTTTAGCATCTTTGTTTTCTACCTGTCAACTGTCAGTTTAGCATCTTTGTTTTCTACCTGTCAACTGTCAGTTTAGCATCTTTGTTTTCTACCTGTCAACTGTCAGTTTAGCATTTTTGCTTTCTACCTGTCAACTGTCAGTTTAGCGTCTTTGTTTTCTACCTGTCAACTGTCAGTTTAGCATCTTTGTTTTCTACCTGTCAACTGTCAGTTTAGCATCTTTGTTTTCTACCTGTCAACTGTCAGTTTAGCGTCTTTGTTTTCTACCTGTCAACTGTCAGTTTAGCATCTTTGTTTTCTACCTGTCAACTGTCAGTTTAGCATCTTTGTTTTCTACCCGTCAACTGTCAGTTTAGCATCTTTGTTTTCTACCCGTCAACTGTCAGTTTAGCATCTTTGTTTTCTACCTGTCAACTGTCAGTTTAGCGCCTTTGTTTTCTACCTGTCAACTGTCAGTTTAACAGCTTAGTTTTCTACCTGTCTGTCAGTTCAACATCTTTGTTTTCTTCCTGTAAACTGTCAGTTTAGCATCTTTGTTTTCTACCTGTCAACTGTCAGTTTAGCGTCTTTGTTTTCTACCTGTCAACTGTCAGTTTAGCATCTTTGTTTTCTACCTGTCAACTGTCAGTTTAGCATCTTTGTTTTCTACCTGTTAACTGTCAGTTTAGCATCTTTGTTTTCTTCCTGTCAACTGTCAGTTTAGCATCTTTGTTTTCTACCTGTCAACTGTCAGTTTAGCATCTTTGTTTTCTACCCGTCAACTGTCAGTTTAGCATCTTTGTTTTCTACCCGTCAACTGTCAGTTTAGCATCTTTGTTTTCTACCTGTCAACTGTCAGTTTAGCATCTTTGTTTTCCTTTTGTCAACTGTCAGTTTAGCATCTTTGTTTTCTACCCGTCAACTGTCAGTTTAGCATCTTTGTTTTCTACCTGTCAACTGTCAGTTTAGCATTTTTGTTTTCTACCTGTCTGTCAGTTTAGCATCTTTGTTTTTCTTCCTGTCAACTGTCAGTTTAGCATCTTTGTTTTCTACCTGTCTGTCAGTTTAGCATCTTTGTTTTTCTTCCTGTCAACTGTCAGTTTAGCATCTTTGTTTTCTACCCGTTAACTGTCAGTTTAGCATCTTTGTTTTCTACCTGTCAACTGTCAGTTTAGCGTCTTTGTTTTCTACCTGTCAACTGTCAGTTTAGCATCTTTGTTTTCTACCTGTCAACTGGCAGTTTAGCGTCTTTGTTTTCTACCTGTCAACTGTCAGTTTAGCATCTTTGTTTTCTACCTGTCAACTGTCAGTTTAGCATCTTTGTTTTCTACCCGTCAACTGTCAGTTTAGCATCTTTGTTTTCTACCTGTCAACTGTCAGTTTAGCATCTTTGTTTTCTACCCGTCAACTGTCAGTTTAGCATCTTTGTTTTCTACCTGTCAACTGTCAGTTTAGCATCTTTGTTTTCTACCTGTCAACGGTCAGTTTAGCATCTTTGTTTTCTACCCGTCAACTGTCAGTTTAGCATCTTTGTTTTCTACCCGTCAACTGTCAGTTTAGCATCTTTGTTTTCTACTCGTCAACTGTCAGTTTAGCATCTTTGTTTTCTACCTGTCAACTGGCAGTTTAGCGTCTTTGTTTTCTACCTGTCAACTGTCAGTTTAGCGTCTTTGTTTTCTACCTGTCAACTGTCAGTTTAGCATCTTTGTTTTCTACCTGTCAACTGTCAGTTTAGCATCTTTGTTTTCTACCCGTCAACTGTCAGTTTAGCATCTTTGTTTTCTACCTGTCAACTGTCAGTTTAGCATCTTTGTTTTCTACCCGTCAACTGTCAGTTTAGCATCTTTGTTTTCTACCTGTCAACTGTCAGTTTAGCATTTTTGCTTTCTACCTGTCAACTGTCAGTTTAGCGTCTTTGTTTTCTACCTGTCAACTGTCAGTTTAGCATCTTTGTTTTCTACCTGTCAACTGTCAGTTTAGCATCTTTGTTTTCTACCTGTCAACTGTCAGTTTAGCGTCTTTGTTTTCTACCTGTCAACTGTCAGTTTAGCATCTTTGTTTTCTACCTGTCAACTGTCAGTTTAGCATCTTTGTTTTCTACCCGTCAACTGTCAGTTTAGCATCTTTGTTTTCTACCCGTCAACTGTCAGTTTAGCATCTTTGTTTTCTACCTGTCAACTGTCAGTTTAGCGTCTTTGTTTTCTACCTGTCAACTGTCAGTTTAGCGTCTTTGTTTTCTACCTGTCAACTGTCAGTTTAGCATCTTTGTTTTCTACCTGTCAACTGTCAGTTTAGCATCTTTGTTTTCTACCCGTCAACTGTCAGTTTAGCATCTTTGTTTTCTACCTGTCAACTGTCAGTTTAGCATCTTTGTTTTCTACCCGTCAACTGTCAGTTTAGCATCTTTGTTTTCTACCTGTCAACTGTCAGTTTAGCATTTTTGCTTTCTACCTGTCAACTGTCAGTTTAGCGTCTTTGTTTTCTACCTGTCAACTGTCAGTTTAGCATCTTTGTTTTCTACCCGTCAACTGTCAGTTTAGCATCTTTGTTTTCTACCTGTCAACTGTCAGTTTAGCATCTTTGTTTTCTACCTGTCAACTGTCAGTTTAGCATCTTTGTTTTCTACCTGTCAACTGTCAGTTTAGCATCTTTGTTTTCTACCCGTCAACTGTCAGTTTAGCATCTTTGTTTTCTACCTGTCAACTGTCAGTTTAGCATCTTTGTTTTCTACCCGTCAACTGTCAGTTTAGCATCTTTGTTTTCTACCCGTCAACTGTCAGTTTAGCATCTTTGTTTTCTACCCGTCAACTGTCAGTTTAGCATCTTTGTTTTCGACCTGTCAACTGTCAGTTTAGCATCTTTGTTTTCTACCTGTCAACTGTCAGTTTAGCATCTTTGTTTTCTACCCGTCAACTGTCAGTTTAGCATCTTTGTTTTCTACCTGTCAACTGTCAACTGTCAACCTCATCACCACTTCAAGATGGCGGCCCAATTTCTCGCGTCACAGCAGCCAATGCTGCGTCTACTTACAACATGTCTACAGGGACAACGTTTACCTTGTTCTTGTGCGCGTTGACGGACGCGTAACGGACTGTTCCACGGAATCCCGCCACTGGACGGGGCTGGGGAAGAAAAGTTGACGTAGCCATTAAAGCAACGTGCACAAACACCACTTTATATTTGTTATTTTGTAGTGTGGAATGGTTAAAAAAAAGGTTTGATTAGTTAGAAATGAGTCAAACAAGAACAATGGTAGGTATGAAAAACACTAACCTATTTATTATCAACCATCTAGAATGGACTTACACTGTCTTTAAGTTGAAGAGGAGTAGTAATTGTTTTTTGTGGCCACAATAAATCATGACGCAGTAAGTTGAATGATACGGACACCTTTGTTACTGGATCATTTCTAATAGGCTTCCACCTTGGAGACTTTGTACGTGGAAGTAATATGCAACTATGATTATTTGATACTTGTTCATACTGACAAATGTGCTGTTTTGATATTGTTCGTTGATTATAATGTATGTGTGCTTAGCTGTTGTGTAGCTGCTTTTTCCTAGTAGCAAATAGCCTAGCATGTTTACCTTTTGTAAATGACTAAAATGGAAGAAACTGTGTGCTTATTGGACATTTAGATGTTACACACCATGCAGGACTGCTTGGATCGCACATGATATCACACACAAGTACACACCATGCAGGACTGCTTGGATCGCACATGATATCACACACAAGTACACACCATGCAGGACTGCTTGTATCGCGCATGATATCACACACAAGTACACACCATGCAGGACTGCTTGTTTCGCACATGATATCACACACAAGTACACACCATGTAGGACTGCTTGTATCGCACATGATATCACACACACAAGTACACACCATGCAGGACTGCTTGTGTCGCACATGATATCACACACAAGAACACACCATGCAGAACTGCTTGTATCGCACACAAGTACACACCATGCAGGACTGCTTGTATCGCACAAAAGTACACACCATGCAGGACTGCTTGTATCGCACATGATATCAGACACAAGTACACACCATGCAGGACTGCTTGTGTCGCACATGACATCACACACAAGTACACACCATGCAGGACTGCTTGTATCGCACATGATATCACACACAATTACACACCATGCAGGACTGCTTGCATCGCACATGATATCACACACAAGTACACACCATGCAGGACTGCTTGTGTCACGCATGATATCACACACAAGTACACACCATGCAGGACTGCTTGTGTCGCACATGACATCACACACAAGTACACACCATGCAGGACTGCTTGTATCGCACACAAGTACACACCATGCAGGACTGCTTGTGTCGCACAGGATATCACACACAAGTACACACCATGCAGGACTGCTTGTGTCGCACATGATATCACACACAAGAACACACCATGCAGAACTGCTTGTATCGCACACAAGTACACACCATGCAGGACTGCTTGTATCGCACATGATATCACACACAAGTACACACCATGCAGGACTGCTTGTATCGCACACAAGTACACACCATGCAGGACTGCTTGTGTCGCACATGACATCACACACAAGGACACACCATGCAGGACTGCTTGTATCGCACATGATATCACACACACAAGTACACACCATGCAGGACTGCTTGTATCGCACAGGATATCACACACAAGTACACACCATGCAGAACTGCTTGTATCGCACACAAGTACACACCATGCAGGACTTCTTGTATCGCACAGGATATCGCACACAAGTACACACCATGCAGGACTGCTTGTATCGCACATGATATCACACACAAGTACACACCATGCAGGACTGCTTGTGTCGCGCATGGCATCACACACAAGTACACACCATGCAGGACTGCTTGTATCGCACAGGATATCACACACAAGTACACACCATGCAGGACTGCTTGTATCGCACACAAGTACACACCATGCAGGACTGCTTGTATCGCACATGATATCACACACAAGTACACACCATGCAGGACTGCTTGTATCGCACAGGATATCACACACAAGTACACACCATGCAGGACTGCTTGTGTCGCACATAATATCACACACAAGAACACACCATGCAGAACTGCTTGTATCGCACACAAGTACACACCATGCAGGACTGCTTGTATCACACATGACATCACACACAAGTACACACCATGCAGAACTGCTTGTATCGCACACAAGTACACACCATGCAGGACTGCTTGTATCGCACATGATATCACACACAAGTACACACCATGCAGGACTGCTTGTATCGCACACAAGTACACACCATGCAGGACTGCTTGTATCGCACAGGATATCACACACAAGTACACACCATGCAGGGCTGCTTGTATCGCACACAAGTACACACCATGCAGGACTGCTTGTGTCGCACATGACATCACACACAAGTACACACCATGCAGGACTGCTTGTATCGCACATGATATCACACACAAGAACACACCATGCAGAACTGCTTGTATCGCACACAAGTACACACCATGCAGGACTGCTTGTATCGCACATGATATCACACACACAAGTACACACCATGCAGAACTGCTTGTATCGCACATGATATCACACATAAGTACACACCATGCAGGACTGCTTGTATCACACAGGATATCACACACAAGAACACACCATGCAGGACTGCTTGTGTCGCACATGATATCACACACAAGTACACACCATGCAGGACTGCTTGTGTCGCACATGATATCACACACAAGAACACACCGTGCAGGACTGCTTGTGTCGCACAGAATATCACACACAAGTACACACCATGCAGGACTGCTTGTGTCGCACATGACATCACACACAAGTACACACCATGCAGGACTGCTTGTATCGCACACAAGTACACACCATGCAGGACTGCTTGTGTCGCACATGATATCACACACAAGTACACACCATGCAGAACTGCTTGTATCGCACACAAGTACACACCATGCAGGACTGCTTGTATCGCACATGATATCACACACACAAGTACACACCATGCAGGACTGCTTGTGTCGCACATGACATCACACACAAGTACACACCATGCAGAACTGCTTGTATCGCACACAAGTACACACCATGCAGGACTGCTTGTATCGCACATGATATCACACACACAAGTACACACCATGCAGGACTGCTTGTGTCGCACATGACATCACACACAAGTACACACCATGCAGGACTGCTTGTATCGCACATGATATCACACACACAAGTACACACCATGCAGGACTGCTTGTGTCGCACATGATATCACACACAAGTACACACCATGCAGGACTGCTTGTATCGCACATGATATCACACATTTTACACGCAAGCACATCATCCCATACTTTTTTTTTTAATGATATTGGAACGATATCAAATGAACACCTTCATTCATGTCTATTGTACAGAAACATTGAGGCAAAAATGTCCGACACGATATCACTTACCGGTCGCACTTCTTGGCTGGAGTTGGTAAACTGTCGCGCCAAACCGAAGTCCAGCATGTAGCAAGTCCTGCAGGTGCTGGGGAAGCGACCCATGGCGAAGTTGGACTAAAGCAGAACACAACGTACATGTCAATGTCAATTTAATTTTTTTTTAAATTTTAAGTATTAAATATTACAATTTAAATACAATACAATAAATGCATTAAAAATTAAAATTAAAATAGAATTAGAATGTGAATGTAATGTAAACATAAATCTTGACTTTATTATCAAAAACAACTATTATTTATTTGCGCGTGCAAAAGTACTGTGGTATAACTTGCATCAAGTTCAATAATAAATAAAATAACTTCCATCAAGTTCAATAAATAAAACAAAAGTGTTATAACTTGCATCAAGTTCAATAATAAATCAAAAAAAGTGTTATAACTTGCATCAAGTTCAATAATAAATCAAATAAAAGTGTTATTACTTGCATCAAGTTCAAAAATAAATAAAATAACTTCCATCAAGTTTAATAAATAAAACAAAAGTGTTATAACTTGCATCAAGTTCAAAAATAAATCAAAAAAAGTGTTATAACTTGCATCACATTCAATAATAAATCAAAAAAGTGTTATAACTTGCATCAAGTTCAATAATAAATAAAACAAAAGTATTATAACTTGCATCAAGTTCAATAATAAATCAAATAAAAGTGTTATTACTTGCATCAAGTTCAAAAATAAATAAAATAACTTCCATCAAGTTTAATAAATAAAACAAAAGTGTTATAACTTGCATCAAGTTAAAAAATAAATCAAAAAAAGTGTTATAACTTGCATCACGTTCAATAATAAATCAAAAAAGTGTTATAACTTGCATCAAGTTCAATAATAAATAAAACAAAAGTATTATAACTTGCATCAAGTTCAATAATAAATCAAAAAAAGTGTTATAACTTGCATCAAGTTCAATAATAAATCAAATAAAAGTGCTATAACTTGCATCGAGTTCAATAATAAATCAAATAACTTGCATCAAGTTCAATAATAAATAAAATAAAAGTGCCACTTTGCAATCTTTGCAAAAAAAAAAAAGGGGGAGCTATGCATTTGGCAAGACAGGGCAAGTGACAGCACTTTCCCCCAGGAGAGCCACCTTGCTTCACTGTGAAACAGCACGGCTGTATGATCAGCTCCCATTTCCTCACACAGTGCAGAGAACAGTCGCGCTTTCAGTGGTCGTGTTTTGATCAAATTTACCGCACTCACAACATGTTAAAACCTCATTGAGTTCGGGGCTGAGCTGACTTGATGCGAGTGCTTCCCGGCGAATGACACAGTGTGTGCCCGTCACATTTTTGTTTCTCTGCAGGCGCTGGCTCTGGCTCGACGACCTTTGAGGTGCGAGTCACAAATGTATATATTTGTGTAATTGTGGTCCACACATTAGCCTGCTACCCATCCGCGCGAAAGTTTGTTCCGCTTAGCCCCGCCCCCATTAGTTACTGTTGCTATGTCTGTCAAACTTTCGCTCCTACCGAGAAATTTAAAGCCTACAGTGAAAATAAGTACCGGTAATTTCCATTTATTTATATAGCGGATTTCACAGACAGAATCACAAAGTGATTTACAGTGTGTATAGAAAATGAAAGCATAGTAAAAAAAATAATCTAATAATATAATAATTAAAAAAAAATTTTTAAGTGAAATTTCCTCCCGTTTCTCACGCCCCACCTGTCATGTCTCTATTCCCCACCAGTGGGGCGCGCCCCACACTTTGAGAAAAGGTATTTCATGTCTAAAAGGCTCTAACAATGTTAGAAATGATGCGACTACAAAAATATGACATTAATAAATAACAATTTCTACTTTGCGGAACGTCCTGCATCGCGGTCGTCTCTGGGACCGACTAACCTCAATTAAAAGAGGGCGGACTGCGCACAACAAATAATAGCGCAGGCACCACAGTGTGTAAAAGAGTTATGGCACACAAAAGAAATAATATCATAATACGCTCACTGGCTTGATGTCACGATGCAGAAAGCCCACGGAGTGGATGCTCTCGATGGCTTCCAGGATCTGGCGGCCCAGGCGCAGCGTGGTGCTGATGCTGAACGTCCCCCTGCTCATGCTCCTCCTCAGGTCGGCCAGATTACGACCCTGAGAAGGTGCAAAAATAAACAACATTTGGCAAAGATGGACTCTTTCTGCGTTGGATTGGAAACCACTAATAAAAGCGGGAGAAGTGCTGAGTGGACATAAACAATAAGCATGCTGCACTAACCATGTATAATTAATAACAGCAGGGTAAATGGAGCTTGTTGATGCTCATAACTCACTAACGACTTAAAAGTTACACATTAGGTCATATTTTAATCGATGCTTGGTTAACGGAATTACACCAAAAATGTATCGCTTTATTGTTTATTGTTTATTGAATGGATCCCCATTAGCTGACGCCAAGGCGACTGCTAGTCTTCCTGGGGTCCATATAGGAGCATACAAAATTAAATGCAATTAAAGCTGCAAGCAGCATTGGTCGGGCCCGCATATTTGGCAGGTGCTAGTCCTAAGTGTCCAAATACTTTTGTCAAGTTTTAGTCCCAAGTGTCCCAATACTTTAGTCTAGTGTACCTACCTTGTCTGCATTGTGTGGGCATGTTGGTTATTCCTGCTTTTGAGCAGCCATCTTAAAAAAACAGCAGCGCAGCAGCATCAGCGCAGCGGTTCTTTGAAGGCTCATAAAATCAAAACCGGAGCAGTTAGAAAAACGCGCTTCTGTAGTTTTAATCACAAGGGTTCAATCTCTCTCCTGTGTTAGTTTGAAGCCGAAACGACAAACGCGCTCAGAGGAGATAGTTTTTGAAGGAAGGTGACCGGTTTTTACAAAAATGTTGTGTTGAAGGGGGAATAGCAAACTTCCTGTAAATTTTTGCTGGGGGTTGTCAATTTATGAAATGTAGGTCTAAGCGAGACCTACGGAAAGGTTTTAGTTTCATGTCTCTCCGACCTTCCCAGTGAGAGTTACAGGCAGTTTTGTCATTTTTTTCTTCCGAGGAGCAGTTTTTTCTCGGTTTTATTCAAAAATTGCTCTAGAGCTCAATTTTGAGATTTGGGGTTAGGTTTTTTTTTTAGATCGCAATGTTTGCCAGTCCTGATGTGTGCGTTCAGTTTGGTGAGTTTTGAAGCATGTTAAGGGGGTCAAATTAAAGCTCAAAAAGGCAAAAGTGACTGATTTTACTAAAATTTAGTGTTGAAGGGGGAATAGCAAACTTCCTGTAGATTTTTGGCCGAGGAAATAAATTAATAAAATTTAAGTCTAAGTGAGACCTACATAGAGGTTTTTGTTTCATGTCTCTACGACATTCGTACTGGGAGTTAGAAAAAGTTTACTTTGTAGGGGGCGCTAGAGCGCAATTTTGAGTTTTGGGGTTTGGTTTTTCTACCAAAGAGTTTTGTTCGAGTTTATTTATGTGTGCGTCAAATTTGGTGAGTTTTGAAGCATGTTAAGGGGGTCAAAGTACCGCGCAAAGCTGCGGAATAAGAAAGAATAATAATTAAAGCTGCAAGCAGCGTTGGACGGGCCCGCGTATTTGGCAGGTGCTAGTCCTAAGTGTCCCAATACTTTTGTCTACTTTTAGTCTGAAGTGTCCCAAGACTTTTGTCTAGTGTACCTACCTTGTCTGCATTGTGTGGGCACGTTGGTGCTTCCTGCTTTTGAGCAGCCATCTTAGAAAAACAGCACCGCAGGAGCATCAGTGCAGCGGGTCTTTGAAGGGTCATAAAATCAAAACCGGAGCAGGTATTAAAAATCCCATCTATACTTTTAATCACAAGGGGTTTATCTCTCACCTGTGTTATTTTGAAGGCGAAACGACAAACGCTCTCAGAGGAGATAGATTTTGAAGGAAGGTGACCGGTTTTTCCAAAAAAATTGTTTTGAAGGGGGAATAGCAAACTTCCTGTAGATTTTTGCTGGGGGTTGTCAATTTATGAAATGTACATAGAAGTTTTTGTTTCATGTCTCTCCGACCTTCCCAGTGGGAGTTACAGGCAGTTTAGTAATTTTTTTCTTCCGAGGAGCAGTTTTTTGTGTGTTTTATAAAAAAATTGCTGTAGAGCACAATTTTTAGATTTGGGGTTAGGTTTTTTCATTAGATTACAGTTTTAGCCAGTCCTGATGTGTGCGTTCAGTTTGGTGAGTTTTGAAGCATGTTAAGGGGGTCAAATTACAGCTCAAAGAGGCAAAAGTGACTGTTTTTAGTACTTTTTTGTCTTGAAGGGGGAATTGCCAACTTCCTGTAGATTTTCGCCCGAGAATGTACCATTATGAAAGTTAGGTCTGAGTCAGACCTACATAGAGGATTTTGTTTCATGTTTTTCCGACCTTCCTAGTGGGAGTTACAGGCAGTCTGTTTTTTTTTTTTCCTAGGGGGTGCTAGAGCGCAATTTTGAGTTTTGGGGTTCGGTTTTTTTAAAAAAAGGTAATTTTCGCAGGTCCTGATGTGTGGGTCAAATATGGTGAGTTTTGAAGCATGTTAAGTGGGTCAAATTACAGTTTGTTGTGGCGGCGGAAGAAAAATAATAATAAAACCTTAGAAATTCAATAGGTCCTTATGTCCCATTGCATAAGGACTCCCTGTGGGAGTCCTTTTGCAATGGGCCGTGCGGGCCCTAATAAAACCTTACAAATTCAATAGGTCCTTATGTCCCATTGTATAAGGACTCCCTGTGGGAGTCCTTATACAATGGGCCATGGCGGGCCCTAATAACAGACATTATACAATGGAAAAATACAACATAAGATAAAAAGCTAGTTAAAACCAGTATTAAAAATTCACGTCATGTGGGCAGCTGCAAAGCTGTCTTGAATGACAATTGACTTTGTGAGAGATTCATGTGAGATGGCAACCCATTCCAGAATGATGTACATCTATACATGACTATGTTTGAGGAGATTGAGAGGGTCCACACCTTCAGGTACCTTGGAGTCCACATCTCTAATGACTTCTCCTGGACAGTCAACACCACATCAATCATCAAGAAGGCTCAGCAGCGGCTACACTTCCTTAAGAGTCCTCGGGAAGTACAACCTGAAGCCTGACCTGCTGCTGACCTTCTACCGCTCGTCCATCGAGAGCCTGCTGACCTACTGTATTACGGTATGGTACGGCAGCTGCACTGCAGCAGACAGGGAGAGGCTGCAAAGAGTGGTCAAGACGGCTCAGAAGATCATCGGCCGCCCTCTCCCCTCTCTGACGGACATCTACACCTCCCGCTGCCTCAACAGAGCCAGTGCCATCATCAAGGACAGCACCCACCCTGGCTCTGACCTGTTCCACCTGCTGCCCTCTGGGAAGCGCTACAGGTGCATTAAAACCAAAACAAACAGGCTAAAGAACAGCTTCTTCCCCAGGGCCATAACCATCCTGAACGGACTGCCCCATTGTCCCTCATAACTGCCTTCTCCATCCATCCATCCATCTTCTTCCGCTTATCCGAGGTCGGGTCGCGGGGGCAGCAGCCTAAGCAGGGAAGCCCAGACTTCCCTCTCCCCAGCCACTTCGTCCAGCTCCTCCCGGGGGATCCCGAGGCGTTCCCAGGCCAGCCGGGAGACATAGTCTTCCCAACGTGTCCTGGGTCTTCCTCGTGGCCTCCTACCGGTCGGACATGCCCTAAACACCTCCTTAGGGAGGCGCTCGGGTGGCATCCTGACCAGATGCCCGAACCACCTCATCTGGCTCCTCTCGATGCGGAGGAGCAGCGGCTTTACTTTGAGCTCCCCCCGGATGACAGAGTTTCTCACCCTATCTCTAAGGGAGAGCCCCTTATGAGGAAACTCATTTCGGCCGCTTGTACCCGTGATCTTGTCCTTTCGGTCATAACCCAAAGCTCATGACCATAGGTGAGGATGGGAACGTAGATCGACCGGTAAATTGAGAGCTTTGCCTTCCGGCTCAGCTCCTTCTTCACCACAACGGATCGATACAGCGTCCGCATTACTGAAGACGCCGCACCGATCCGATCTGCCTTCTCTTCGGTGCAATAACCCATTCCACCAACCACCCTGTTTTTGTTTTGTTTTTTCATGTATATATTCATTTAACTATGTTAAGGTAACGTGCGGAGTTCCTCAGGGTTCGGTTCTTGGCCCTGCACTCTTTAGTATTTACATGCTGCCGCTAGGCGACATCATACGCAAATATCGCTAAAATTCGTTCTATTTTATCCACTAGCGACGCTGAGATCATTATTCATGCGTTCGTTACGTCTCGTCTCGACTACTGTAACGTATTATTTTGGGGTCTCCCTATGTCTAGCATTAAAAGACTACAATTGGTACAAAATGCGGCTGCTAGACTTTTGACAAGAACAAGAAAGTTTGATCATATTACGCCTATACTGTATATACACCTTTATATACATATATACATATATATATACCTATACTGGCTCACCTGCACTGGCTTCCTGTGCACTTAAGATGCGACTTTAAGGTTTTACTACTTACGTATAAAATACTACACGGTCTAGCTCCGTCCTATCTTGTCGATTGCATTGTACCATATGTCCCGGCAAGAAATCTGCCTTCAAAGAACTCCGGCTTATTAGTGATTCCCAGAGCCCAAAAAAAGTCTGCGGGCTATAGAGCGTTTTCTATTGGGGCTCCAGTACTATGGAATGCCCTCCCAGTAACAATTAGAGATGCTACCTCAGTAGAAGCATTTAAGTCCCATCTTAAAACTCATTTGTATACTCTAGCCTTTAAATAGCCCCCCTGTTAGACCAGTTGATCTGCCGTTTCTTTTCTTTTCTCCTCTGCTCCCCTTTTCCTTGAGGGGGAGGGGGGGCACAGGTCCGGTGGCCATGGATGAAGTGCTGGCTGTCCAGAGTCGGGACCCGGGGTGGACCGCTCGCCTGTGCATCGGCTGGGAACATCTCTGCGCTGCTGACCCCGTCTCCGCTCGGGATGGTGTCCTGCTGGCCCCACTATGGACTGGACTCTTACTATTATGTTGGATCCACTATGGACTGGACTCTCACAATATTATGTCAGACCCACTCGACATCCATTGCTTTCGGTCTCCCCTAGAGGGGGGGGGGGGGGGGGGGGGGGTTACCCACATATGCGGTCCTCTCCAAGGTTTCTCACAGTCATTCACATCGACGTCCCTCTGGGGTGAGTTTTTCCTTGCCCTTATGTGGGCTTTGTACCGAGGATGTCGTTGTGGCTTGTGCAGCCCTTTGAGACACTTGTGATTTAGGGCTATATAAATAAACATTGATTGATTGATTGATTGATTGAACTATTTTACAACCTCTTCTTTTGAACTGTTCGGTAACCAAAGCCAACGCTGTTTACGACCCACTTCCCTCTGGAAGCAGCTGTGGTCAGGTGGGGGGAGAAAGCCAAAATAAAAGAAAGAGGCATGCAAGAGATACTGTACAAGGGTACAGTGTGTCCAGACGTGTCTCCTCAATTGAGTCCAAATTTAATTCTGTCTCTGTTTAAATCTTTGCCTCTTGTCTTGTTTAATAGATGTCATCAGTGTTTGAATCTGACACATGTTGCAGACATCAAATTCCAAATGAGCTAATATTTGCAAAAAATTAAGTTTTCCAGTTCGAACGTTAAGTACCTTGTCTTTGCAGTCTATTCAGTTGAATATACAGGTAAAAGCCAGTAAATTAGAACATTTTGAAAAACTTGATTTATTTCAGTAATTGCATTCAAAAGGTGTAACTTGTACATTATATTTATTCATTGCACACAGACTGATGCATTCAAATGTTTATTTCATTTAATTTTGATGATTTGAAGTGGCAACAAATGAAAATCCAAAATTCCGTGTGTCACAAAATTAGAATATTACTTAAGGCTAATACAAAAAAGGGATTTTTAGAAATGTTGGCCAACTGAAAAGTATGAAAATGAAAAAATATGAGCATGTACAATACTCAATACTTGGTTGGAGCTCCTTTTGCCTCAATTACTGCGTTAATGCGGCGTGGCATGGAGTCGATGAGTTTCTGGCACTGCTCAGGTGTTATGAGAGCCCAGGTTGCTCTGATAGTGGCCTTCAACTCTTCTGCGTTTTTGGGTCTGGCATTCTGCATCTTCCTTTTCACAATACCCCACAGATTTTCTATGGGGCTAAGGTCAGGGGAGTTGGCGGGCCAATTTAGAACAGAAATACCATGGTCCATAAACCAGGCACGGGTAGATTTTGCGCTGTGTGCAGGCGCCAAGTCCTGTTGGAACTTGAAATCTCCATCTCCATAGAGCAGGTCAGCAGCAGGAAGCATGAAGTGCTCTAAAACTTGCTGGTAGACGGCTGCGTTGACCCTGGATCTCAGGAAACAGAGTGGACCGACACCAGCAGATGACATGGCACCCCAAACCATCACTGATGGTGGAAACTTTACACTAGACTTCAGGCAACGTGGATCCTGTGCCTCTCCTGTCTTCCTCCAGACTCTGGGACCTCGATTTCCAAAGGAAATGCAAAATTTGCATGGTTGGGTGATTGTTTGGGGTGCCATGTCATCTGCTGGTGTCGGTCCACTCTGTTTCCTGAGATCCAGGGTCAACGCAGCCGTCTACCAGCAAGTTTTAGAGCACTTCATGCTTCCTGCTGCTGACCTGCTCTATGGAGATGGAGATTTCAAGTTCCAACAGGACTTGGCGCCTGCACACAGCGCAAAATCTACCCGTGCCTGGTTTACGGACCATGGTATTTCTGTTCTAAATTGGCCCGCCAACTCCCCTGACCTTAGCCCCATAGAAAATCTGTGGGGTATTGTGAAAAGGAAGATGCAGAATGCCAGACCCAAAAACGCAGAAGAGTTGAAGGCCACTATCAGAGCAACCTGGGCTCTCATAACACCTGAGCAGTGCCAGAAACTCATGGACTCCATGCCACGCCGCATTAACGCAGTAATTGAGGCAAAAGGAGCTCCAACCAAGTATTGAGTATTGTACATGCTCATATTTTTCATTTTCATACTTTTCAGTTGGCCAACATTTCTAAAAATCCCTTTTTTGTATTAGCCTTAAGTAATATTCTAATTTTGTGACACACGGAATTTTGGATTTTCATTTGTTGCCACTTCAAATCATCAAAATTAAATGAAATAAACATTTGAATGCATCAGTCTGTGTGCAATGAATAAATATAATGTACAAGTTACACCTTTTGAATGCAATTACTGAAATAAATCAAGTTTTTCAAAATATTCTAATTTACTGGCTTTTACCTGTAGGTTGAAAAAGATTTGCAAATCATTGAATTCTGTTTTTATTTACCATTTACACAACGTGACAACTTCACTGGTTTTGGGGTTCGTAGTTGAAAGTGTTTTCTCTGTATCCGTTATAAACATTGCCCCCCCCCACAAATAATGCTGTAATATGCATGCCAGGCCAGTAGGACTGACCTGAAGCTCCATCACCACATAGTTGAAGCGGTCGTTGCGTCCGCATCCCACAAAGCGACACACGTGGTCCTTCCCTGTGAAGGACAGAGATGAAGTCAACATTTCATGTCCACCAAATGACTTCATATCATCTGACCAGCGTGACTTATAGGTCTGAATGCATGGCTTGCATGTGTGTGTGTGTGTGTGTGTGTGTGTGTGTGTGTGTGTGTGTGTGTGTGTGTGTGAGATCGCCTTGCAGGACATTACTGCTGAGGCAGCATGATTGAGGCCACACCCCACAGCTGTTCTGCATGCACTGCAGCCACCACAGCCCTGCTTTATTCCCTAAACACGACATAACATTTACTAGTGTCTTTGGCATAAGACATGAGAATACTGGGTGATGGTGCAGTAGATTCTCCACTGCTGCATTCAAAGACCCCCGCGAATAACGAAAACCCCTGAGTAATGGACACACCCAAAAAAAGCTCTAGTTTTTTTTTTTTTTTTTAAAGCAGAGGGTAAGAGAAGGTAAGAAGTAAGTACAATCAGTTTTACACATTAAGAAATTAAGAAGCATTTAAGTCCCATCTTAAAACTCATTTGTATACTCTAGCCTTTAAATAGACCCCCCTTTTTAGACCAGTTGATCTGCCGTTTCTTTTCTTTTCTTCTCTGCCCCCCTCTCCCTTGTGGAGGGGGGGGGGGGGGGGGGGGGGGGCACAGGTCCGGTGGCCATGGATGAAGTGCTGGCTGTCCAGAGTCGGGACCCGGGGTGGACCGCTCGCCTGTGCATAGGTTGGGGATATCTCTGTGCTGCTGACCCATCTCCACTCGAGATGGTCTCCTGCTGGCCCTACTATGGACTGGACTCTTACTATTATGTTAGATCCACTATGGACTGGACTCTCACACTATTATGTTAGATCCACTATGCACTGGACTCTCACTATTATGTTAAATCCACTATGGACTGGACTCTCACTATTATGTTAGATCCACTATGGACTGGACTCTCACTATTATGTTAGATCCACTATGGACTGGACTTTCACTATTATGTTAGATCTACTATGGACTGGACTCTCACTATTATGTTAGATCCACTATGGACTGGACTCTCACTATTATGTTAGATCCACTATGGACTGGACTCTCACACTATTATGTTAGATCCACTATGGACTGGACTTTCACAATATCATGTTGGATCCACTATGGACTGGACTCTCACTATTATGTTAGATCCACTATGGACTGGACTCTTACTATTATGTTAGATCCACTATGGACTGGACTCTTACTATTATGTTAGATCCACTATGGACTGGACTCTCACTATTATGTTAGATCCACTATGGACTGGACTCTCACACTATTATGTTGGATCCACTATGGACTGGACTCTTACTATTATGTTAGATCCACTATGGACTGGACTCTTACTATTATTTTAGATCCACTATGGACTGGACTCTTACTATTATGTTAGATCCACTATGGACTGGACTCTTACTATTATGTTAGATCCACTATGGACTGGACTCTCACACTATGATGTTGGATCCACTATGGACTGGACTCTCACACTATTCGGTTAGATCCACTATGGACTGGACTCTCACTATTATGTTAGATCCACTATGGACTGGACTCTCACACTATTCGGTTAGATCCACTATGGACTGGACTCTCACACTATTATGTTAGATCCACTATGGACTGGACTTTCACAATATCATGTTAGATCCACTATGGACTGGACTCTCACACTATTATGTTAGATCCACTATGGACTGGACTCTCACACTATTATGTTAGATCCACTATGGACTGGACTTTCACAATATCATGTTAGATCCACTATGGACTGGACTTTCACAATATCATGTTAGATCCACTGTGGACTGGACTTTCACTATTATGTTAGATCCACTATGGACTGGACTCTCACACTATTATGTTAGATCCACTATGGACTGGACTCTCACACTATTCGGTTAGATCCACTATGGACTGGACTCTCACACTATTATGTTAGATCCACTATGGACTGGACTTTCACAATATCATGTTAGATCCACTGTGGACTGGACTCTCACTATTATGTTAGATCCACTATGGACTGGACTCTCACTATTATGTTAGATCCACTATGGACTGGACTCTCACTATTATGTTGGATCCACTATGGACTGGACTCTCACTATTATGTTAGATCCACTATGGACTGGACTCTCACTATTATGTTAGATCCACTATGGACTGGACTCTCACACTATTATGTTAGATCCACTATGGACTGGACTCTCACTATTATGTTAGATCCACTATGGACTGGACTCTCACACTAATGATTGTAAGTGTTGAAGTATACAAAGTCTTTCAATGGTTGGAATCTGCACTTTTGCATGATATACTAGTTACTATGGTCATCTAATTAGTTACTATGGTTGTCTAATTAGTTACTATGGTCATCTAAGTCACAGCAGCTTAGACGAGGCACCAAGCAGTGTGGGCGGGGAGCGTTTCCACTGAGTGTTTCCAGAGAGGCCAGCCTGAAATGCGGGTGTCAGGGACAGACGTGGAAGGAGATTTTTACAACAAAGTTCTAAACCATATTGATGTATCAGATTGTAGGTGGTTTTTTTTTTACCCTTTGCATTCATATTTCGCTGTGTTTGTTGCATTTTTGTTGATTGTATAATATGTCGATGAAGAGGGGGTGTGACGTTCATATGTTGTCAATATTCAGTGTTTTATCCTTCGTAGTTAATATTGTAAATCCCACATTATTGTCATGTACTTTCTGGGTGTCTCATTCAGTAAAAAAATTTTAAATTCCATTCCGTTTTTAGCATTCAATCAGACATTGTAGTGAGGTTTTGTATTAGTGTTCCTAAAAATAGATGTACTGGCCCCCAGACATATTTCTTAACCATACTTGCCAACCCTCCCGGATTTTCCAGGAGACTCCCGAATTTCAGTGCCTCTCCCGAAAATCACCCGGGACAACCATTTTCCCGAATGTCTCCCGATTTCCAGCCGAACAACAATATTGGGGGTGTGCCTTAATGGCATTGCCTTTAGCGCAGTGGTTCTCAAACTTTTTTTGTCATCCCCCACTTTGGACAAGGGGGAGTTTTCAAGCTCCACCTGCCCCCATCGCCCCAACAGAGCGCTAATGCCAAGCTTTAACATTTTCAAATGTATTGAACATCAAGTTGTATACGTTTAAGCTCAATAACATAAAATAACATCAAGTTCAATAATAAATAAAATAACTGTGCAGCTGTGGTATAACTTGCATCAAGTTCAATAATAAATAAAATAAGTTCCATCAAGTTTAATAAATAAAATAAAAGTGTTATAACTTGCATCAAGTTCAATAATAAATAAAAAAAAGTGTTATAACTTGCATCACGTTCAATAATACATCAAAAAAAGTGTTATAACTTGCATCAAGTTCAATAATAAATCAAATAAAAGTGTTATAACTTGCATCAAGTTCAATAATAAATCAAATAACTTGCATCAAGTTCAATAATAAATCAAAAAAAGTGTTATAACTTGCATCACGTTCAATAATAAATCAAATAAAAGTGTTATAACTTGCATCAAGTTCAATAATAAATCAAATAACTTGCATCAAGTTCAATAATAAATCAAAAAAAGTGTTATAACTTGCATCAAGTTAAAAAAAAAAAAAAAGTGTTATAACTTGCATCAAGTTCAATAATAAATCAAATAAAAGTGTTATAACTTGCATCAAGTTCAATAATAAATCAAATAAAAGTGTTATAACTTGCATCAAGTTCAATAATAAATCAAAAAAAGTGTTATAACTTGCTCACGTTCAATAATAAATCAAAAAAGTGTTATAACTTGCATCACGTTCAATAATAAATCAAATAAAAGTGTTATAACTTGCATAAAGTTCAATAATAAATCAAATAACTTGCATCAAGTTCAATAATAAATCAAAAAAAGTGTTATAACTTGCATCAAGTTAAAAAAAAAAAAAGTGTTATAACTTGCATCAAGTTCAATAATAAATCAAATAAAAGTGTTATAACTTGCATCAAGTTCAATAATAAATCAAATAAAAGTGTTATAACTTGCATCAAGTTCAATAATAAATCAAATAACTTGCATCAAGTTCAATAATAAATCAAAAAAAGTGTTATAACTTGCATCAAGTTTAAAAAAAAAAAAAAAAAGTGTTATAACTTGCATCAAGTTCAATAATAAATCAAATAAAAGTGTTATAACTTGCATCAAGTTCAATAATAAATCAAATAAAAGTGTTATAACTTGCATCAAGTTCAATAATAAATCAAATAACTTGCATCAAGTTCAATAATAAATCAAAAAAGTGTTATAACTTGCATCACGTTCAATAATAAATCAAATAAAAGTGTTATAACTTGCATCAAGTTCAATAATAAATCAAATAACTTGCATCAAGTTCAATAATAAATCAAAAAAAGTGTTATAACTTGCATCAAGTTCAAAAAAAAAAAAAAGTTATAACTTGCATCAAGTTCAATAATAAATCAAATAAAAGTGTTATAACTTGCATCAAGTTCAATAATAAATCAAATAAAAGTGTTATAACTTGCATCAAGTTCAATAATAAATCAAATAACTTGCATCAAGTTCAATAATAAATCAAAAAAAGTGTTATAACTTGCTCACGTTCAATAATAAATCAAAAAAGTGTTATAGCTTGCATCAAGTTCAATAATAAATAAAACAAAAGTGTTATAACTTGCATCAAGTTCAACAATAAATCAAATAACTTGCATCAAGTTCAATAATAAATCAAATAAAAGTGCCACTTTGCAATCTTCGCAAAAAAAAAAAAGGAGGAGCTATGCATTTGGCAAGACAGGGCAAGTGACAGCACTTTTCCCCGGGAGAGCCACCTTGCTTCACTGTGAAACAGCACGGCTGTATGATCAGCTCCCATTTCCTCACACAGTGCAGAGAACAGTCGCACTTTCAGTGGTCGTGTTTTGATCAAATTTACCGCGCTCACAACATCTGTTAAAACCTCATTGAGTTCGGGGCTGAGCTGCCTTGACGCGAGTGCTTCCCGGTGAATGACACAGTGTGTGCCCGTCACATTTTTGTTTCTCTGCAGGCGCTGGCTCTGGCTCGACGACCTTTGAGATGCGAGTCACAAATGTATATATTTGTGTAATTGTGGTCCACACATTAGCCTGCTACCCATCCGCGCGAAAGTTTGTTCCGCTTAGCCCCGCCCCCATTAGTTACTGTTGCTATGTCTGTAAAACTATAAGCCATAACACGGTGGCCAAATGGATATAGTCACTCATGAACGGTCAGAGAAGCACAACGCAGTATTATGGGCCACCTTGCAAGCAACATCCCGTTCTCATTTGCGGATGTTGTCAACAAATCCGTGAAGGATATATTCCCGGATTCAGAGATTGCTCGCCAGTACTCAAATGGCAGAACAAAGGCTACTCAAATAGTGAAAGGTAAGTGTTTTTTTTGTTTTTTTTTAAGAAAGCAGCAAGTACAGTACAGTTAGTAGAACAACTACTATATATATACAGTGGGGCAAAAAAGTATTTAGTCAGCCACCGATTGTGCAAGTTCTCCCACTTAAAATGATGACAGAGGTCTGTAATTTTCATCATAGGTACACTTCAACTGTGAGAGACAGAATGTGGAAAAAAAATCCAGGAATTCACATTGTAGGATTTTTAAAGAATGTATTTGTAAATTATGGTGGAAAATAAGTATTTGGTCACTTCAAACAAGGAAGATCTCTGGCTCTCACAGATCTGTAACTTCTTCTTTAAGAAGCTCTACTGTCCTCCACTCGTTACCTGTATTAATGGCACCTGTTTGAACTGGTTATCTGTATAAAAGACACCTGTCCACAGCCTCAAACAGTCAGACTCCAAACTCCACTATGGCCAAGACCAAAGAGCTGTCGAAGGACACCAGGAAAAGAATTGTAGACCTGCACCAGACTGTGAAGAGTGAATCTACAATAGGCAAGCAGCTTGGTGTGAAAAAAATCAACTGTGGGAGCAATTATCAGAAAATGGAAGACATACAAGACCACTGATAATCTCCCTCGATCTGGGGCTCCACGCAAGATCTCATCCCGTGGGGTCAAAATGATCATGAGAACGGTGAGCAGAAATCCCAGAACCACACGGGGGGACCTGGTGAATGACCTGCAGAGAGCTGGGACCAAAGTAACAAAGGTTACCATCAGTAACACACTACGCCGACAGGGAATCAAACCCTGCAGTGCCAGACGTGTCCCCCTGCTTAAGCCAGTGCATGTCCAGGCCCGTCTGAAGTTTGCCAGAGAGCACATGGATGATTGGGAGAATGTCATGTGGTCAGATGAAACCAAAATAGAACTTTTTGGTATAAACTCAACTCGTCGTGTTTGGAGGAAGAAGAATACTGAGTTGCATCCCAAGAACACCATACCTACTGTGAAGCATGGGGGTTGAAACATCATGCTTTGGGGCTGTTTTTCTGCTAAGGGGACAGGCCGACTGATCCGTGTTAAGGAAAGAACAAATAGGGCCATGTATCGTGAGATTTTGAGCCAAAACCTCCTTCCATCAGTGAGAGCTTTGAAGATGAAACGTGGCTGGGTCTTCCAGCATGACAATGATCCCAAACACACCGCCCGGGCAACGAAGGAGTGGCTCCGTAAGAAGCATTTGAAAGTCCTGGAGTGGCCTAGCCAGTCTCCAGACCTCAACCCCACAGAAAATCTGTGGAGGGAGTTGAAAGTCCGTGTTGCTCGGCGACAGCCCCAAAACATCACTGCTCTCGAGAAGATCTGCATGGAGGAATGGGCCAAAATACCAGCTACTGTGTGTGCAAACCTGGTAAAGACCTATAGTAATCGTTTGACCTCTGTTATTGATAACAAAGGTTATATTACAAAGTATTGAGTTGAATTTTTGTTATTGACCAAATACTTATTTACCACCATAATTTACAAATAAATTCTTTAAAAATCCTACAATGTGAATTCCTGGATTTTTTTTTCACATTCTGTCTCTCACAGTTGAAGTGTACCTATGATGAAAATTACAGACCTCTGTCAGAATTTTAAGTGGGAGAACTTGCACAATTGCTGGCTGACTAAATACTTTTTTGCCCCACTGTATATATATATATATATATATATATATATATATATATATATATATATATATATATATATATATAAGAAATACTTTAATTACAGTGAATTCTAGCTAGAAATAAACCCCTCCACACTTAACCCCGCCCCCAACCCCGCCTACCCCTCCAATCTCCCGAATTCGGAGGTCTCAAGGTTGGCAAGTATGTTTTTCACTGAGTCAAAAAAATTGCCCAGGCCTGGCTTCGGTCCACTGGCGCTGCCAAAATCAAGCAAAACTGAAAGTTCTTAAGTGGGGCTTTAAAGGGGAACATTATCACAATTTCAGAAGGGTTAAAACCATTAAAAATCAGTTCCCAGTGGCTTATTATATTTTTCGAAGTTTTTTTCAAAATTTTACCCATCACGCAATATCCCTAAAAAAAGCTTCAAAGTGCCTGATTTTAACCACCCGTCCATTTTCCTGTGACGTCACATAGTGAAGCCAACACAAACAAACATGGCGGAAAGAACAGCAAGCTATAGCGACATTAGCTCGGATTCAGACTCGGATTTCAGCGGCTTAAGCGATTCAACAGATTACGCATGTATTGAAACGGATGGTTGTAGTGTGGAGGCAGGTAGCGAAAACCAAATTGAAGAAGAAACTGAAGCTATTGAGCCATATCGGGTTTGAACCGTATGCAAGCGAAACCGAGGAAAACGACACGACAGCCAGCGACACGGGAGAAAGCGAGGACGAATTGGGCGATCGCCTTCTAACCAACGATTGGTATGTGTTTGTTTGGCATTAAAGGAAACTAACAACTATGAACTAGGTTTACAGCATATGAAATACATTTGGCAACAACATGCACTTTGAGAGTGCAGACAGCCCAATTTTCCATCAATTAATATATTCTGTAGACATACCCTCATCCGCTATCTTTTCCTGAAAGCTGATCTGTCCAGTTTTGGAGTTCGTGTCAGCAGGCCAGGGAAGCTAGGGTCGATATTCTTCTCTTGATCATCTTCGGTGGCATAAGGGCCGGTGTGAGCCAAGACATCCAGCGGGTTTAGCTCGCTCGTCTGCGGGAACAAACTGCCGCCATTGCTTGCCGTGCTACAGTCGGAGGCAGATATTTACATATATCCGAATTTAAGTTGTACTTCTTTTATTTCATAGTCATATTTGAAAACAGCTCGTGTTTTCCATTTCTTCTCTTGCTGCTCTGTCTGCAAGTAAACTGTGTGTGTTAACCTTGAGTTCTTTGGAATGTGTTTTGACTAGCATTTGTTTTGTCTACAGAGTTGAGAGGATCTGGTTTGGTGGCTGCAGGATTAGGTCTCTGCTTTTTGCAGATGATGTGGTCCTGATGGCTTCATCTGGCCAGGATCTTCAGCTCTCACTGGATCGGTTCGCAGCCGAGTGTGAAGCGACTGGGATGAGAATCAGCACCTCCACGTCCATGGTTCTCGCCCGGAAAAGGGTGGAGTGCCATCTCCGGGTTGGGGAGGAGATCTTGCCCCAAGTGGAGGAGTTCAAGTACCTCGGAGTCTTGTTCACGAGTGAGGGAAGAGTGGATCGTGAGATCGACAGGCGGATCGGTGCGGCGTCTTCAGTAATGCGGACGCTGTATCGATCCGTTGTGGTGAAGAAGGAGCTGAGCCGGAAGGCAAAGCTCTCAATTTACCGGTCGATCTACGTTCCCATCCTCACCTATGGTCATGAGCTTTGGGTTATGACCGAAAGGACAAGATCACGGGTACAAGCGGCCCAAATGAGTTTCCTCCGCCGGGTGGCGGGGCTCTCCCTTAGAGATAGGGTGAGAAGCTCTGTCATCCGGGGGGAGCTCAAAGTAAAGCCGCTGCTCCTCCACATGGAGAGGAGCCAGATGAGGTGGTTCGGGCATCTGGTCAGGATGCCACCCGAACGCCTCCCTAGGGAGGTGTTTAGGGCACGTCCGACCGGTAGGAGGCCGCGAGGAAGACCCAGAACACGTTGGGAAGACTATGTCTCCCGGCAGGCCTGGGAACGCCTCGGGGTTCCACAGGAAGAGCTGGACGAAGTGGCTGGGGAGAGGGAAGTCTGGGCTTCCCTGCTTAGGTTGCTGCCCCCGCGACCCGACCTCGGATAAGCGGAAGAAGATGGATGGGATGGATGGATGGATTGTCTACAGAGATGGGACGAGAGAGAGGGTGGTGGGATCGGGAAGACAGACCATTTTGGGAGGCGCAATAGAATGTTCTAGGGTTAGACTGGTCTCAATCAATGTATATTGGCAAAGCTTTGAGAATATACAACAAAATACCTATTCTGTCTCTGTTGTCGGAAAGAACTTGGGAGCGAATTGTGACTTGAAATCCCTGGGAGGAACAACTGGTCCAAAACGCAACACTACCGAGGTCCTTTGTCCCTGAATTGCTCACACACTCCGGCAGATTCAATGGGGGTCTGGCGGCAGATTTCTTTGACTTTATCGTTGGAAATTTATCTGCTTTGAGTGTCGCAGGATATCCACACATTCTTGCCATCTCTGTCGTAGCATAGCTTTCGTCGGTAAAGTGTGCGGAACAAACGTCCTATTTCTTGCCACTTTGGCATCTTTTGGCCACTGGTGCAACTTGAATCTGTCCCTGTTCGTGTTGTTACACCCTCCGACAACCAGAGGTGGGTAGTAACGCGCTACATTTGCTCCGTTACATCTACTTGAGTAACTTTTGGGATAAATTGTACTTCTAAGAGTAGTTTTAATGCAACATACTTTTACTTTTACTTAAGTATATTTATAAAGAAGGAATGCTACTTTTACTCCACTACTTTTATCTACATTCAGCTCGCTACTCGCTACTAATTTTTATCGATCTGTTAATGCACGCTTTGTTTGTTTTGGTCTGTCAGACAGACCTTCAAAGTGCCTGCCTTACTGGTGACGTTTCACTCCGTTCCACCAATCAGATGCAGTCACTGGTGACGTTGGACCAATCAAACAGAGCCAGGTGGTCACATGACCTGACTTAAACAAGTTGAAAAACTTATTGGGGTGTTACCATTTAGTGGTCAATTGTACGGAATGTGTACTGTACTGTGCAATCTACTAATAAAAGTTCCAATCAATTAATCAAAAGTGTGAAGGAAAAAAGATACTTTTTTATTTCAACCGTACATCCCGTCAAAAGCCTTAAAGACTGATCGCACATGAGGACGTTCCTGTCTTCACAATAAAAGTGCCGCTCCATCGCGCCTGCGCTTTCAAAACAAGTCTCCGAAAGCCAGCGCAAACAAGCTAGCAAGCTACGGAGTTTGCCGCCAATGTATTTCTTGTAAAGTGTATAAAAACGAATATGGAAGCTGGACAAATAAGATGCCAAAAACCAACCACTTTCATGTGGTATTAGACAGAAAGGAGGAACTTTTCTTCTCCTCCATTTGAAAACGTGGACGTTATCATCACTACTGTCTGATTCCAATCAATGCAAGTCATCAGAATCAGGTAATACACCAACTTATATTCTTGTCTTCATGAAAGAAAGGAATCTATATGTGTTAAACATGCATGTATATTCATTAAAACACCTTTAATATGTAAACAAAAACAGCAAAATAAATACATATAAATGATATACTGTATATATCAATGTACATATATATTAAGGCTGCAGCTAACGATTATTTTTCTATCGATTAATCTATAGATTATTTTTTCGATTAATCGGTTAACCTATAGATTATTTTTTCCGATTAATCTATAGATTATTTTTCCTTTTACCGATTATTTTTTTTATTTAAAATGAAGATGAAAAAATAAATGTTGGCCAGTTTTTTCAAAAGGCATGACTTTTATATACAAAAAAAAAAGTATGGCCACTCAGTCAACATTGACAACAACATGACAAAATATTCTGTAACAATGTAAACATTTAAAACTTTTAACATTTAACAAAATTAAAAGTAGCTTATTTGCTTTTTAATGTGCAAATATAAAAGTAAACATCCAGTGCAAATCTTAATATTCTGCAATAGTATAAGCATTTCTAAAGTAAAAGTATTGCTTATTTTGCTTTAAAATGTGCAAAAATAAAGATAAACATCCAATACAAAAAAGTGCAAAACGAAATATTCTGTAACAGTGTAAACATTTCAACAAAAGTAAAAGTATTGCTTATTTTGCTTAATAACACAACAATGATAGTATGATTAAAGTGAAAGTTAATTGTTGGTTTGTACATAGTATATGTAACTGTTAATGTTGTAAAAGGTATTTGCACAACTAATTAACGTTAGCGTTAAAGAGGAGCGCGTCTTTGTAAACACTGAACAGGCACGCCAAACGCGCCTCTCAGAGCGAAACAGTGTTTTAGTTTATGAATTTACAACGCAGATACAAATGACACATTCATGATTTTGTGTAATGATGACAACGTATACTCACGCGGACGATTGACTAGTTGATGGTGATGGCAAGAACGCTGTCGGGTGTTTTCTTTTCAAATGTTCCTTCATAGCCGTTGTGCTGCTATGATAGGCCATTTCCGCTCGACACAGTGTGCATACAACAACTGTCAAGTGTTTTGCTTTTTTCGCTGTGCTTATCCCACACTTGAAGGGATGTACCAATGCAGAATGTGGCTTCTGGATTTCACTCAAAAGACCAGACCGTAGTAACTTTTTCCTTTTATTTTCCTTTAGTTTGCAACAGTTTTTCCAACCAAGAAACAGCTTCTTTTTTCTTCTTTAGTCTTTTTAGCAGTCTTTAGCAGTGTTAATAGACTTTAGTTTCTTTAGCTGTCATTAGCTGTCTTTAGTAGCCTTTAGTAGCCTTTAGCTTCTTTAGTAGGTGAAAAACCTTTAAGGACAAAACACCACAAGATTAACATGCTGTAAAAAATCAATCAATTATCAATCCCATAATTTACAACTATTAATTAGCTATCAAACTCTTAACCATTAAACAAGTGCAAGAAAATGGACACATCTTTTCCCTTTAGGTTAAAACAGATTTTAAACACATTGTCTCAACATAAATGCACCAAGATACATATAAAATACATTTAACACCAGAAACACAATAGATAAATGCAACAGAAAACCCAATATGCAAATACATAAATACCTAACCAATTAACCACCTATTTAGATACATATTTAAAATCCATATTCAATATAAATATATTATTAATTTAGCAGTGAAACACTCAATCTTAAACGCCGTCTACTGGTAGAAAAATGCCCCTTTTTCTCCGCCCTCACCAGCAGCCAATGATCCAACACAGTTAAATCCAACACTTTAAATTGAGCGACTTCACCCTCCTGATGAAGCAAACTGCTCCAACATTTATCAAACTAAGCAAAGAATATCAACACTAAACAACAGTTACATAACACACTGTGTGTATTTAGCCTCCAGACTAAGCACGCTACATGCACACAACCCCCCCTCCCATCTCACCAGCGCAACAGGTGCGCCACACCCACGAAGAGAAATATTAAATCTTACATACTTTTGACACAACTCTGGGTTATCTGTAATGAACTAAACCTTTTTCCACTCTGCGCTGGCGTCTTTTGTACTCCTTGATTTGACACAGCTGTCTAATTACCGGGCTCGCGCACCAGCAGATGAGACAGGAGCGCGCCGCGTTATACCTGCGCGCGAACGTAAACTGATCGGCTCTGATTTTATAAGCCGACTGGCTGAAATAATGCCGAATTATATACATTTGTTTATTGAAATACTCCCACACTTTTGACGACTTTTGGCGTGCTTTTTTCCCCTCGCTCGCACCGCTCGCATCATCTGCTTTGCGCTCCGCCATGACGGCAGTGTGACGTAAATATGCGACGCGTCGAAGCATAAAAACGACGTCGACGCATTACGTAACCGATGACGTCGACTACATATATATATATATGATATGAGTATGTATGTTACTCATCAGTTACTCAGTACTTGAGTAGTTTTTTCACAACATACTTTTTACTTTTACTCAAGTAAATATTTGGGTGACTACTCCTTACTTTTACTTGAGTAATAAATCTCTAAAGTAACAGTACTCTTACTTGAGTACAATTTCTGGCTACTCTACCCACCTCTGCCGACAACACACCAACGAGGCATGATGTCTCCAAGGTACGGAAAACAGTCGAAAAAACGGAAAATAACAGAGCTGATTTGACTCAATGTTTGAGAAAATGACAGATTGTTTCCCGATCTGACGCCATCGCTCCGAGAGCGAATATTAGAAAGGCGTTTAATTCGCCAAAATTCACCCATGTAGAGTTCAGAAATCCATCCATCCATCCATCCATCTTCTTCCGCTTATCCGAGGTCGGGTCGCGGGGGCAGCAGCCTAAGCAGGGAAGCCCAGACTTCCCTCTCCCCAGCCACTTCGTCCAGCTCTTCCTGTGGGACCCCGAGGCGTTCCCAGGCCAGCCGGGAGACATAGTCTTCCCAACGTGTCCTGGGTCTTCCCCGCGGCCTCCTACCGGTCGGACGTGCCCTAAACACCTTCCTAGGGAGGCGTTCGGGTGGCATCCTAACCAGATGCCCGAACCACCTCATCTGGCTCCTCTCGATGTGGAGGAGCAGCGGCTTTACTTTGAGCTCCCCCCGGATGACAGAGCTTCTCACCCTATCTCTAAGGGAGAGCCCCGCCACCCGGCGGAGGAAACTCATTTCGGCCGCTTGTACCCGTGATCTTGTCCTTTCGGTCATAACCCAAAGCTCATGACCATAGGTGAGGATGGGAACGTAGATCGACCGGTAAATTGAGAGCTTTGCCTTCCGGCTCAGCTCCTTCTTCACCACAACGGATCGATACAGCGTCCGCATTACTGAAGACGCCGCACCGATCCGCCTGTCGATCTCACGATCCACTCTTCCCTCACTCGTGAACAAGACTCCGAGGTACTTGAACTCCTCAACTTGGGGCAATATCTCCTCCCCAACCCGGAGATGGCACTCCACCCTTTTCCGGGCGAGAACCATGGACTCGGACTTGGAGGTGCTGATTCTCATCCCAGTCGCTTCACACTCAGCTGCGAACCGATCCAGTGAGAGCTGAAGATCCTGGCCAGATGAAGCCATCAGGACCACATCATCTGCAAAAAGCAGAGACCTAATCCTGCAGCCACCAAACCAGATCCCCTCAACGCCTTGACTGTGCCTAGAAATTCTGTCCATAAAAGTTATGAACAGAATCGGTGACAAAGGGCAGCCTTGGCGGAGTCCAACCCTCACCGGAAACGTGTCCGACTTACTACCGGCAATGCGGACCAAGCTCTGACACTGATCATACAGGGACCGGACTGCCACAATCAGACAGTCCGATACCCCGTACTCTCTGAGCACTCCCCACAAGACTTCCCGAGGGACACGATCGAATGCCTTCTCCAAGTCCACAAAACACATGTAGACTGGTTGGGCAAACTCCCATGCACCCTCAAGGACCCTGCGGAGAGTATAGAGCTGGTCCACAGTTCCACGACCGGGACGAAAACCACACTGTTCCTCCTGAATCCGAGGTTCGACTATCCGGCGTAGCCTCCTCTCCAGTACACCTGAATAGACCTTACCGGGAAGGCTGAGGAGTGTGATCCCACGATAGTTAGACTACACACTCCGGTTCCCCTTCTTAAAGAGAGGAACCACCACCCCGGTCTGCCAATCCAGTGGCACCGCCCCCGATGTCCACGCGATGCTGCAGAGTCTTGTCAACCAAGACAGCCCCACAGCATCCAGAGCCTTAAGGAACTCCGGGCGGATCTCATCTACCCCTGGGTAGATGAGTTCGGAAATCGGTTAAAAAAATATATGGTCTTGTTTCTGCAACATCAAGGTATATATTGACGCTTACATAGGTCTGCTGATAATGTTCCCCTTTAAATGAATTAAAAATAATAATATTTGGGCTGATGAATGGTCGCCATAAACGCGCCGCACTGTCTTAAACTTGAGCAGGTTCATATGTCTTGTTATGGAGCTCAGGGTTGTTGGATGTGTGCTGCTCAGCAATGTTCGGGCCCCTCTCCAGTTACGTTGTGCGTCCCTGGGGCCACCGCCATTAGACAGCTAACATGATCCCTGCACATTGATTTTCCCCTCTCGGAAAAGGGCATGTGTGCATTTTACAAAGCGAGAGGACGCAGCAAAAGAAGAGAAAGTGAAAGGAAGTGTGAGTAGCAACTTCAACGTGAAGAGCTTTGATCGTTAGACGGTGATGTCATTTCTCGGTCTGACGCACTGACAGCGGGGCGGGTGTCTCTCCACATCAAACCCTCGGGTCACGGCGGTCAGTGTGATCGATAAGAATAAGCGAAACCAAATCTGCCGAACTCACCCTGCAGCTTCTTGAGCACGGCGACCTCCATTTTGAGCACTTGTTTGGGCTGCTGGGCCGACTCCACCTTCAGCGCCACGCTGACCCGCGTGAGCAGGTCCAGCGCCTCGTAGATCTCCCCGAAACCTCCGCCCCCGATCTTCTTCACCTGGATGAGGGAGGACAAAAAAATTAAAAAGATGTTGCTTGGATGGCAACATATGTTGCTCCAAAAGCTGTATGTACTAGAGATGCGCGGATAGGCAATTATTTCATCCGCAACCGCATCAGAAAGTCGTCAACCATCCGCCATCCACCCGATGTAACATTTGATCAGAACCGCACCCGCCCGTTGTTATATATCTAATATAGACGATGCAAGGCATTAGTGAGGTTATAAAGCTTTTGCCTGTTAAAGAAAGGAGACTGATCCAATGCAGCACAGACATTCGCGTGCCACGCAGTCACGACCCAGACGCACACCAGTGCGCAATCATATGGGAGCCGCGCTGAGCGCACCTCCAAGCGCGTCTCGCTGCCGGCGACGGCCGGGTATATGGGCCCGACGCTCCAGCGCCATCCATTTTCAGGGCTAGTTGATACGGCAGGAGGGTTGTTACACACTCCTTAGCGGGTTCCGACTTCCATGGCCACCGTCCTGCTCTCTATATCAACCAGGGTGAGCTCCACCCCTTTCGTGAGCGCACTGCGCGCGGAGTGACCCCTGTTACGCGCCCCCGGCAACAGGGGTGGCGGGCAGGTAAGCTGCGCGGGCGGGGCGCGCGGAGTGACCCCTGTTACGAGCCCCCGGCCACGGGGGTGGCGGGCAGGTAAGCTGCTTACCTGCTGCGCGTGACGCCGGCCGCGGCGAAGGCGGACGAGGCGGGGTGTCGGTGCGGTGGGCGCGGTGGTGACCCTGGACGTGCGTCGGGCCCTTCTCGCGGATCGCCTCAGCTACGGCTCCCGGTGGGGCCCTCTCGGGGGAAGGGGCCTCGGTCCCGGACCCCGGCGAGGCGTCCCTTCTCCGCTCAGTAAAAGTGTCCATCTCTTCTTTTTTTCTTCTTCTGTTGTGGCATATGCTGCAGGTGCCTGCTCGTTTTTCGTATGTGGGTAACAACATTTAACTATGTTGGTTGGTTGGTTGGTTGGTAACTATTGGTTTAACTGCCACCCGCCTGAATCTATTTAAAATCTAATTTTCTTTTATTTCAACCGCCCGACCCGACCCGCGGATAAAATCTTTTTTTTTTTTTTTTCATCCGCCCGATCCGCGGATAATCCGCGGACTCCGCGGTTGTGCCCGCAAACCGCGCATCTCTAGTATGTACCTTTCAGCATTAATGGTGCCTTCACAGATGTGTAAGTTACCCATGTCTTGGCCACTAATACACCCCCATACCATCACACATGCTGCCTTTTACACTTTCACCCTAGAACAATCCGGATGGTTATTTTCCTCTTTGACGTCCACAGTTTCCAAAAACAATTTGAAATGTGGACTCGTCAGACCACAGAACACTTTTCCACTTTGCATCAGTCCATCTTAGATGGACTGATGCACCCAGCGAAGCCGGCGGCGTTTCTGGGTGTTGTTGATAAGCGGTTTCCGCCTTGCATAGGAGAGTTTTAACTTGCACTTACAGATGTAGCGACCAACTGTGGTTACTGACAGTGGGTTTCTGAAGAGTTCCTGAGCCCATGTGGTGATATCCTTTACACGCTGATGTGGCTTTTTGATGCAGTACCACCTGAGGGATCGAAGGTCACGGGCCTTGCCGCTTACGTGCAGTGATTTCTCCAGATTCTCTGAACCTTTTGATGATATTACGGAGCGTAGATGGTGAAATCCCTAAATTCCTTGCTTGAGAAATGTTGTTCTTAAACAATTTGCTCAGGCATTTGTTGAGAAAGTGGTGACCCTCGCCCCGTCCTTGTTTGTGAATGACTGAGCATTTCATGGAAGCTGCTTTTATACCCAATCATGGCACCCACCTGTTCCCAATTAGCCTGTTCACCTGTGGGATGTTCCAAATAAGTCTTTGTTGAGCATTCCTCAACTTTTCTGCACTCCTTTTTGCCACTTGTGCCAGCTTTTTTTTTTTAAACATGTTGCAGGCATCAAATTCATACTTGCCAACCCTCCCGGATTTTCCGGGAGACTCACGAAATTCAGCACCTCTCCCGAAAACCTCCCGGGACAAATTTTCTCCCGAAAATCTCCCGAAATTCAGGCGGAGCTGGAGGCCACGCCCCCTCCAGCTCCATGCGGACCTGAGTGACGTGTTGACAGCCTGTTCACAACATTGCCGTAAACAGCAATGTTGTGACACTTTTAATCAGGAAAATACTGCCATCTACTGTACATGCATATGTGACCCACCCATAATGTGTCACATTTTTGTGTTGATTTATTTATTTTATTTTGTGGTTTGAATTCGTTTTTGGAGCTGTCATTCCACATTTATCAGTATTCACATTGGTCAGTAGGGCGTTTCTTCCCAATTGAATGCTATCACCTGCAGACCGGAAGTGTCTTGTCATTCTGATGAGAGCGACCAGTCTGTGAACAATTGAAACGTCCTGTGTGCTTTTTCCTCCTGTATAACAGGTTAGTTTTGGTGAATCAACTCACTGAATAATATCCATGTGATCTTTATAAGTTTAAGTACACATTCTGATGGTGGAGCCTAACTCTAAAGTGTTTGTGAGTTGTAGTTTGTATTTGTGAATGAATCCAGTGCACAGCTGCAGTAATCAATACAAAAAGGCGACGTGAGTGCGCAATGTTTACATAGGAACTTCTGATCCTAATTCAGACTCCCAAATTAGAGCTCCCGTTTTCTTATTGATTTTATAATGTATATTTGTATAATGTGTGTGTTCTGAAATAGTGACAGAGAATAGAACAAGGATGGCCAATTCAACCCTGAACTCAACAATGAGTAGATGAGTGTTATGTGTGTGTATATGTGTAAATAAATGACCACTGAAATTCAAGTATTTCTTTATATATATATATATATATGTCTTAATAAGGTTATCCAAAAAATAGTGCTCGATACCGTAGTAGAGCGCAATATATGTATGTGTGGGGAAAAAAAATCACAAGACTACTTCATCTCTACAGGCCTGTTTCATGAGGGGTTCCCTCAATCATCAGGAGATTTTAATTTTTTTAATTAAAAAAAAAAAGCCCTTGATGAAAGCGGATACAATTTCACCCTCACCTATGAACCCACGCCAGGAAACCAACCAAAAAAGAACAGAAAACGAAACGACATCATCTGGTACAACCCCCCATACAGCAAAAACGTCTCAACTAACATTGGACACAAATTCCTCAATCTGATTGACAAACACTTTCCCAAAGGCAACAGCCTAAGAAAAGTATTCAACAAGAACAACATTAAATTGAGCTACAGCTGTATGAACAATATACGACAAATTATCTCAAACCACAACAAAACAATTGCAAATGAGCCGTCGGCCCCCGGACAGAGCGACTCCAAAACCAACAAAGACTGCAACTGCCGAAAGAAACCTGATTGCCCTCTCAACGGGGGGTGCTTACAAACATCAGTTGTCTACCAATCTAAGGTAACACGCAAGGACATTAACACATCCGATACATATGTAGGATTAACCGAGGGAGAGTTCAAAACCAGATGGAACAATCACAAGGCTTCTTTCAGGAACCAAAACCTGCGGAATACCACAGAACTCAGCAAACACATTTGGGACCTCAGAGACAATAATGTTGAATATTCAATAACATGGCAAATTCTTGCATCCAGCACACCTTACAATAGTGGTAATAAAAGATGCAACCTATGCTTGAAAGAGAAACTGTTTATTATATACCGTCCAGACCTGTCATCCCTCAACAAGCGCAGCGAAATTGTAACAACATGCCGCCACAGACGGAAACACCTCCTAGGTAACACATGAGCCAATCACCACGCCCCTACGCCAGCCTGTACCCACCCACTCTGTGCCCTATATAAACCATGGTATGTGAATGCTTCCATTAAAATCTCCTGATGATTGAGGGAACCCCTCATGAAACAGGCCTGTAGAGATGAAGTAATCTTGTGATTTTTTTCCCCACACATACATATATATATATATATATATATATATATATATATATATATATATATATATATATATATATATATATATATATATATATATATATATATATATATATATATATGTATATATATATAGCTAGAATTCACTGAAAGTCAAGTATTTCTTATATATATATATATATATATATATATATATATCTCTCTTAACCACGCCCCCCGCCCCACCCCCGACCACACCCCTCACCCCCCACCCCCCACCTCCTGAAATCGGAGGTCTCAAGGTCGGCATGTATGATCAAATTCCAAATGAGCCAATGTTTGCAAAAATAACAAAGTTTTCCAGTGTGAACATGAAATATCTTGTCTTTGCAGTCAATTCAATTGAATAAAAGTTGAAAAGGATTTGTTGTATTCTCTTTTTATTTACCATTTACACAACGTGACAACTTCACTGGGTTTGGCTTTTGTACACACGAGTGTCCCGTTTTTTTGGAATACTAGTCTCTTGGCTCATTGCTATGCTTTAGGTTACAAGCAATAATTGGTGTTCCGAGCCTCCCCACCACTAGTTGGCGTAGTGAATGTTCCAGTAAAACCCCGTAATAGAGATGCGCGGTTTGCGGACACAACTGCGGAGTCCGCGGATTATCCGCGGGTCGGGCGGTTGAAATTAAAAAAAAATTAGATTTTATCCGCGGGTCGGGTCGGGCGGTTGAAATAAAAAAAAATTAGATTTTATCCGTGGGTCGGGTCGGGCGGTTGAAATAAAAAAAAATTAGATTTTATCCGCGTGTCGGGTCGGGCGGATGAAATAAAAAAAAATTAGATTTTATCCGCGGGTCGGGTCGGGCGGTTGAAATGAAAAAAAATTAGATTTTATCCGCGGATCGGGCGGATGAAATAAAAAAAAATTAGATTTTATCCGCGGATCGGGCGGTTGAAATAAAAAAAAATTAGATTTTAAATAGATTCAGGCGGGTGGCAGTTAAACCAATTGGGAAATATATATACATAGTTAAATGTTGTTACCCACATACGAAAAACGAGCAGGCACCTGCAGCATATGCCACAACAGAAGAAGAAAAAAAAAAAGAGATGGACACTTTTACGGAGCGGAGAAGGGACGCCTCGCCGGGGTCCGGGACCGAGGCCCCTTCCCCCGAGAGGGCCCCACCGGGAGCCGTAGCTGAGGTGATCCGCGAGAAGGGCCCAGCGCACGTCCAGGGTCACCACCGCGCCCACCGCACCGACACCCCGCCTCGTCCGCCTTCGCCGCGGCTGGCGTCACGCGCAGCAGGTAAGCAGCTTACCTGCCCGCCACCCCCGTGGCCGGGGGCGCGTAACAGGGGTCACTCCGCGCGCTCCGCCCGCGCAGCTTACCTGCCCGCCACCCCCGTTGCCGGGGGTGCGTAACAGGGGTGACTCCGAGTGCGCTCACGAAAGGGGTGGGGCTCACCCTGGTGAGCCGAGTGGGCCACTTTTGGTAAGCAGAACTGGCGCTGCGGGATGAACCGAACGCCCGATGCCGACGCTCATCAGACCCCAGAAAAGGTGTTGGTTGATATAGACAGCTGGACGGTGGCCATGGAAGTCGGAACCCGCTAAGGAGTGTGTAACAACCCACCTGCCGAATCAACTAGCCCTGAAAATGGATGGCGCTGGAGCGTCGGGCCCATACCCGGCCGTCGCCGGCAGCGAGAGCCGCGAGGGCTAGGCCGCGACGAGTAGGATGGCCGCCGCGGTGCGCGCTGAAGCCTCGGGCGCGAGCCCGGGTGGAGCCGCCGCGGGTGCGAGGGACATCGCACCTCCACGCGCTTGGAGGTGCGCTCAGCGCGGCTCCCAGATGATTGCGCACTGGTGTGCGTCTGGGCCGTGACAGCGTGGCACGCATTGAATGTCTGTGCTGCATTGGATCAGTCTCCTTTCTTTAACAGGCAAAAGCTTTATAACCTCACTAATGCCTTGCATCGTCTATATTAGATATATAACAACGGGCGGGTGCGGTTTTGATTAAATGTTAGTTCGGGTGGATGGCGGATGGTTGACGACTTTTGTGATGCGGTTGCGGATGAAATAATTGCCTATCCGCGCATCTCTACCCCGTAAGGTCCGACCAAAACATCCGCTCTTACTTGCTAGCAGTAGCTTAAAGCCAGAGAGGGACATAACTGTGCTTTTCCCAGCATTGGAAGGAAGAAAGCGAGTAGGACTCCTTTAATGCGCCTTATACAGTATATGAAAAAAGATGGAAAATAGACCGTTCAGCGGCAGTGCGCCTTATAATCCGGTGCGCCCTATGGTCCGGAAAATACGGTGGTAATTATAATATGCCTTATTTTTAATATTTTTATGACTGAGATCCTCGTGGGTCCTTGGGACCAAAATTGAGGGGAGCTTTAAAGGTTAAAAAAAAAATTCAAAAAATCTATACCGTATTTTCCGCACTATAAGGCGCACCTAAAAACCACAAATTTTCTCAAAAGCTGACAGTGCGCCTTATAACCCGGTGCGCTTTATATATGGATTAATATTAAGATTCATTTTCATAAAGTTTCGGTCTCGCAACTACGGTAAACAGCCGCCATCTTTTTTCCTCGTAGAAGAGGAAGTGCTTCTTCTTCTACGCAAGCAACCGCCAAGGTAAGCACCCGCCCCCATAGAACAGGAAGCGCTTCTTCTTCTACTGTAAGCAACCACCCGCCCGCGTAGAAGAAGAAGAAGCGCGTGGATATTACGTTTCATTTCCTTTGTGTGTTTACATCTGTAAAGACCACAAAATGGCTCCTACTAAGCGACAGGTTTCCGGTTCATGAAAAGACGCAATCTCTCCATTCGCACACGGACTACTATTTCACAGCAACTGCCTAAAGACTTTCAAGAAAAGCTGGCTACTTTCCGTGCATATTGTAAAAACAAGATAGCTGAAAAAAAGATCCGGCCAGAGAACATTATCAACATGGACGAGGTTCCACTGACTTTTGATATTCCTGTGAACCGCACTGTGGATACAACGGGAGCACGTACGGTGAATATTCGCACCACAGGGAATGAGAAGTCATCCTTCACTGTGGTTCTAGCTTGCCATGCTAATGGCCAGAAACTTCCACCCATGGTGATATTCAAAAGGAAGACCTTGCCAAAAGAGACCTTTCCAGCCGGCGTCATCATAAAAGCTAACTCGAAGGGATGGATGAAGAAAAGATGAGCGAGTGGTTAAGGGAAGTTTACGCGAAGAGGCCGGGTGGCTTTTTTCACGCAGCTCCGTCCATGTTGATATACGACTCCATGCGCGCCCACATCACGCTGGTTTTTAATATATTATTAAAGTTTGACTGACCTATCTGACTGTTTTTTTGACATTCCTTTAGCGCAGTTAGATGCGGCTTACAACACGGGGCGGCTTATAGGTGGACAAAGTTTTGAAATATGCCGTTCATTGAAGGCGCGGCTTATAACCCAGGGCGCCTTATGGTGCGGAAAATACGGTATATCGTATTTGTTTTGAAAATGAAAGTAATCAAAATGGCCTTCGCATGTTTTTATTTATCAGTGACTGGCCCTCAGTGAAAAACCTTTGTGGACACCCCTGGTCTGCATGGTTCAATGTAGGACACATTGTGATCATTCATGCTTCACCTCATTTGTACTTTTATTTCAAAAAATATACAAACTATACACCTTTACCTTTAGGCACAAGCAAGGTTTGTATTTCCTCGTTTAAACCCCTGCGCGCCCTTCAGCGTCCTCCGTGCACAGGTTTGTGTGCTGCGGGGATTAACTGCGGCGTTCTTACGTAACTGGCGCTGCCTCCTTGGAGGCCAGGAAGCGGGCGAGCGAGGAGCGAACATGGCACTGAAGGATTTGGTCTCTCTCTCCGTGGGAACAATGCCTCTGCACTCTTGCCTTCAGCTCCAGCGATGCCAGGAATAGCAACGCCGGGCTATCTTTAGATCTCACGCTGCCGCAGTGCTACTTGGACGGAGGGATGTGACCCGCAAATGTGCGACACACACATTTCATCTTACACACACCGACGGGACGGAAAAATCTCAGAATACTTCATTGATATTAATCCCTCTTAAAGGGGAACAACACTTTTCGGGGATTTTTGCCTCTCATTCACAATCATTATGGAAGACGAGAACACCTACAGTTTAAACACACCTTCTCATTCAATGTCCATCCATCCATCCATCCATCTTCTTCCGCTTATCCGAGGTCGGGTCGCGGGGGCAGCAGCCTAAGCAGGGAAGCCCAGACTTCCCTCTCCCCAGCCACTTTGTCCAGCTCTTCCTGTGGGACCCCGAGGCGTTCCCAGGCCAGCCGGGAGACATAGTCTTCCCAACGTGTCCTGGGTCTTCCCCGCGGCCTCCTACCGGTCGGACGTGCCCTAAACACCTCCCTAGGGAGGCGTTCGGGTGGCATCCTGACCAGATGCCCGAACCACCTCATCTGGCTCCTCTCCATGTGGAGGAGCAGCGGCTTTACTTTGAGCTCCCCCCGGATGACAGAGCTTCTCACCCTATCTCTAAGGGAGAGCCCCGCCACTCGGCGGAGGAAACTCATTTCGGCCGCTTGTACCCGTGATCTTGTCCTTTCGGTCATAACCCAAAGCTCATGACCATAGGTGAGGATGGGAACGTAGATTGACCGGTAAATTGAGAGCTTTGCCTTCCGGCTCAGCTCCTTCTTCACCACAACGGACCGATACAGCGTCCGCATTACTGAAGACGCCGCACCGATCCGCCTGTCGATCTCACGATTCACTCTTCCCTCACTCGTGAACAAGACTCCGAGGTACTTGAACTCCTCCACTTGGGGCATTGTCTCCTCCCCAACCCGGAGATGGCACTCCACCCTTTTCCGGGTGAGAACCATGGACTCGGACTTGGAGGTGCTGATTCTCATCCCAGTCGCTTCACACTCGGCTGCGAACCGATCCAGTCAGAGCTGAAGATCCTGGCCAGATGAAGCCATCAGGACCACATCATCCGCAAAAAGCAGAGACCTAATCCTGCAGCCACCAAACCAGATCCCCTCAACGCCTAGAAATTCTGTCCATAAAGGTTATGAACAGAATCGGTGACAAAGGGCAGCCTTGGCGGAGTCCAACCCTCACTGGAAACGTGTCCGACTTACTACCGGCAATGCGGACCAAGCTCTGGCACTGATCATACAGGGAGCGGACTGCCACAATCAGACAGTCCGATACCCCATACTCTCTGAGCACTCCCCACAGGACTTCCCGAGGGACACGGTCGAATGCCTTCTCCAAGTCCACAAAACACATGTAGACTGGTTGGGCAAACTCCCATGCACCCTCAAGGACCCTGCCGAGAGTATAGAGCTGGTCCACAGTTCCACGACCAGGACGAAAACCACACTGTTCCTCCTGAATCCGAGGTTCGACTATCCGGCGTAGCCTCCTCTCCAGTACACCTGAATAGACCTTACCGGGAAGGCTGAGGAGTGTGATCCCACGATAGTTAGAACACACCCTCCGGTTCCCCTTCTTAAAGAGAGGAACCACCACCCCGGTCTGCCAATCCAGAGGTACCGCCCCCGATGTCCACGCGATGCTGCAGAGTCTTGTCAACCAAGACAGCCCCACAGCATCCAGAGCCTTAAGGAACTCCGGGCGGATCTCATCTACCCCCGGGGCCTTGCCACCGAGGAGCTTTTTAACTACCTCAGCAACCTCAGCCCCAGAAATAGGAGAGCCCACCACAGACTCCCCAGGCACTGCTTCCTCATAGGAAGACGTGTTGGTGGGATTCTCATTCAATGTGTTTTCTTTATTTCCATGACTATTTACATTGTAGATTGTCACATCAAAACTATGAATGAACACACGTGGAGTTATGTACTTAACAAAAAAAGTTGAAATAACTGAAAACATGTTTTATATTCTATCCATCCATCCATCCATTTTCTACCGCTTATTCCCTTCGGGGGTGCTGGAGCCTATCTCAGCTACAATCGGGCGGAAGGCGGAGTACACCCTGGACAAGTCGCCACCTCATCACAGGGCCAACACAGACTAGTTTCTTCAAAATAGCCACCCTTTGCTCTGATTACTGCTTTGCACACTCTTGGCATTCTCTCCATGAGCTTCAAGAGGTAGCTTCACAGGTGTGCCTTATCACGCTGGATTAGTGGAATGTCTTGCTTTATCAATGGGGTTGGGACCATCAGTTGTGTTGTGAATGAGAAGGTGTGTCCAAACTTTTGGCCTGCACTGTATGTTTTTCTTTTTTTTATGCATTCTAAATCGCAAATAAAACCTAGCAAAAGTCAGCTAACAATAGAGGTCGTGGTAATGGTGTTGTCAACCGTTTGAGGGCACTAAGTCCAAATGTCAGGGCAGGAAGGCCATCAAATAAAACAAAGATTTTAAAGTCCACGGTCATAAAAATGTTTTAAAATGTTCTTGTAATCAGACCTTATTTTCGGAATATTAGATGGAATTTTTACCTGACATCAGGGATGTCCCGATCCGATATTTGGATCGGATCGGCTGCCGATATTTGCCAAAAATTGCGTATCAGCAAGGCATGGGAAAATGCCGATCCAGATCCAGTTTAAAAAAAAACTCCGGTCCGTGTTTTCCAACGCACCGATTTGAATAATACATTCCACTTTTCTGCTGCTCCGTAATTTCCGTTCCGCATTTTCCAGCACACCTTCAACACATCCACAGGTCTGTGGATTCTCACGCAGTTGCTTTTAGCTGCTGGCATTACACGACAGGCTCTTCTCACTCTTTCCTGTGTCTCCCTCTCACAGACAGCGAGCGCACCTTCGTACACACGTCACATACTGTCACGTCATACGTCACATACTGTCACGTCATACGTCACATACTGTCACGTCATACGTCACATACTGTCACGTCATACGTCACATACTGTCACGTCATACGTCACATACGTATACGTCCTCTCCCAGCAGAGAGCGAGGTAGCAGCATGGCTAACGTTAGCTGTGATGCTAGCGCAGCCGCTAAGGTGCGCGCCTGCTCAAGCGTCCTCTGCGCACGGCAAATCTATGGCACGCACAAAATCAAATAAAGAAATAAGCGCATAACAATTTTCGACACACGGACACGACAGAGACAACAGTTGTCGTCATCATTGTTCAAATATTGCGACGTCTGTCGAGACGCTTATCTCCATTCGGTGCCACACGTCCACACCATCTAAATGCCGAGGCAAACATTTCCACATCAACACCGTATGAAAAAATGTGTGATTTTTTTAGTTGTGATTTCCTTCTCTGCATGAAAGTTTAAAAGTAGCATATATTAATGCAGTATGAAGAAGAATGTTTTAATGTAGACATGCAAGCCTTGAAAGAAAATGTTGAAAATCAAGACTACATTTCCTGCAAATGGGTGCATTTCTACCCTATATTTTAACTTTAGATTTATTCTCATATCAAACTCTTTTGGCTGTCTTTTTGACACTTACATCCGGCGCCCCCCTCCACACCCTGGATTATAAATAATGTAAATAATGCAATGTGATTATCTTGTGTGATGACTGTATTATGATGATAGTATATATCTGATAGTATATATCTGTATCATGAATCAATTTAAGTGGACCCCGACTTAAACAAGTGTAAAAACTTATTGGGGTGTTACCATTTAGTGGTCAATTGTACGGAATATGTACTTCACTGTGCAACCTACTAATAAAAGTCTCAATCAATCAATCAAAACACATAGAATCATCATACTGCTGTGATTATATGCATCAAGTGTTCATTCAAGGCTAAGGCAAAATATCCACATATATATGGTGTATCGCAATATGGCCTTAAAATATCGCAATATTAAAAAAAGGCCATATCGCCCAGCCCTAGTTCAATGATGCCATTTCTGTTTGTCATGTATAATTTTGTCTATTTTGTGTTTATCCTTGAATAAACAGGTCAGTTTCTTGTTACCAACCATTGTGTATTATTCAAACTCCCCTAATTCAGCTGGCTAGTTGTTATCAAGAGTACTAAAACCCTTTTCAACATGATTCTGACAACTAAGTAGGCTAAATAACTTTAAACTTGAATACATGCGGATAGGCCAGTATCGGTCAGTATCGGTATCGGATCGGAAATGCTAAAACAATATCGGTATCAGATCGGAAGTGCAAAAACCTGGATCGGGACATCCCTAATAGTGACATGTATTTATTTCTTGAGTACAATACACATTGAATAAGCAATTTGGAAAGCTTGTCTAAAGACTGATCGCGAAGCAGGAGAAACAATTGTCACAGAGCTAAGACGTCACTTACCACTTTCCATCGTTCCTTCACCAAGGAGAGCACGCTTAGAATGTCGGCTTGCTCCGTTCCCCCGCTCATACCGAATGAAGACCTGGACCGTCCTTGCTGCTTCCCGCCACCCTCGAGCAACACGCTCAGATTGGGCCGAGCATCCGGAACTTGGTGGAAGAACCCTGTGGAGGAGCACAGAGCAGAGCATGAATCGTGACGGACGACAGTTGTACAATTATTTCTTTTGGCCTACAAAGGCAGCATCATGTCCGTGAGGGACAATGTTAAACCCTGGAGTTCAAAGGCTTCTCTGCAGCTGCTGTTTCTGCAGACTACCATGGGCACAAAAAGTCAACATGTCGCGGTCTTCTATTACCAAAACTAAGTTAGTGTCATCTTACCGGCGATTTACCCAAGAATCCACAGACATTGTGCGTTGCCAAGGCCACTTGATGCAGCCATGGCCAAAAATATTGGCAGCCCTGCATTTTTCTGGCAGAAAATGCACCACTTCTCCCAGAACATTGTTGAAATTACAAATGCTTTGGTATTCCATCCATCCATCCATCCATCTTCTTCCGCTTATCCGAGGTCGGGTCGCGGGGGCAGCAGCCTAAGCAGGGAAGCCCAGACTTCCCTCTCCCCAGCCACTTCGTCCAGCTCCTCCCGGGGGATCCCGAGGCGTTCCCAGGCCAGCCGGGAGAGATAGTCTTCCCAACGTGTCCTGGGTCTTCCCCGTGGCCTCCTACCGGTCGGACGTGCCCTAAACACCTCCCTAGGGAGGCGTTCGGGTAGCATCCTGACCAGATGCCCGAACCACCTCATCTGGCTCCTCTCCATGTGGAGGAGCAGCGGCTTTACTTTGAGCTCCCCCCGGATGACAGAGCTTCTCACCCTATCTCTAAGGGAGAGCCCCGCCACCCGGCGGAGGAAACTCATTCCGGCCGCTTGTACCCGTGATCTTGTCCTTTCGGTTATAACCCAAAGCTCATGACCATAGGTGAGGATGGGAACGTAGATCGACCGGTAAATTGAGAGCTTTGTCTTCCGGCTCAGCTCCTTCTTCACCACAACGGATCGATACAGCGTCCGCATTACTGAAGACGCCGCACCGATCCGCCTGTCGATCTCACGATCCACTCTTCCCTCACTCGTGAACAAGACTCCGAGGTACTTGAACTCCTCCACTTGGGGCAGGGTCTCCTCCCCAACCCGAAGATGGCATTCCACCATTTTCCGGGCGAGAAACATGGACTCGGACTTGGAGGTGCTGATTCTCATCCCAGTCGCTTCACACTCGGCTGCGAACCGATCCAGTGAGAGCTGAAGATCCTGGCCAGATGAAGCCATCAGGACCACATCATCTGCAAAAAGCAGAGACCTAATCCTGCAGCCACCAAACCAGACCCCCTCAACGCCTTGACTGCGCCTAGAAATTCTGTCCATAAAGGTTATGAACAGAATCGGTGACAAAGGGCAGCCTTGGCGGAGTCCAACCCTCACTGGAAACGTGTCCGACTTACTGCCGGCAATGCGGACCAAGCTCTGACACTGATCATACAGGGAGCGGACTGCCACAATCAGACAGTCCGATACCCCATACTCTCTGAGCACTCCCCACAGGACTTCCCGAGGGACACGGTCGAATGCCTTCTCCAAGTCCACAAAACACATGTAGACTGGTTGGGCAAACTCCCATGCACCCTCAAGGACCCTGCCGAGAGTATAGAGCTGGTCCACAGTTCCACGACCAGGACGAAAACCACACTGTTCCTCCTGAATCCGAGGTTGGACTATCCGGCGTAGCCTCCTCTCCAGTACACCTGAATAGACCTTACCGGGAAGGCTGAGGAGTGTGATCCCACGATAGTTAGAACACACCCTCCGGTTCCCCTTCTTAAAGAGAGGAACCACCACCCAAAAGCAGTGAAGTTGTCACGTTGATAAAAACAGAGTACAATGATTTGCAAATCCTTTTCAACTTATATTCAATTGAATAGACTGCAAAGACAAGATATTTAATATTCCAACTGAGAAACATTTTTTTTTTTGCAAATAATCATTAACTTAGAATTTAATGGCAGCAACACATTGCAAAAAAGTTGTCACAGGAGCATTTTTACCACTGTGTTACATGGCCTTTCCTTTTAACAACACTCAGTAAAGGTTTGGGAACTGAGGAGACACATTTTTGAAGTGGAATTCTTTCCCATTCTTGCTTGATGTACAGCTTAAGTTGTTCAACAGTCCGTGGGTCTCCGTTGTGCTATTTTAGGCTTCATAATGCGCCACACATTTTCAATGGAAGACAGGTCTGGACTACCCGCACTCTTTTACCATGCCTTGGGCACTAATACACCCCCATACCATCACACATGCTGGCTTTTGAACTTTGCGCCTAGAAAAGTCTGGATGGTTCACGTCCACTAGAGATGCGCGGTTTGCGGGCACAACCGCGGAGTCCGCGGATTATCCGCGGATCGGGCGGATGACATTAAAAAAAATAAGATTTTATCCGCGCGCGGGTCGGGTCGGGCGGATTAATTAGATTTTTTTTTTTTTTTTTTTTGCGGGTGGCAGTTAAACCAATTGGTAAATATATATACATAGTTAAATGTTGTTACCCACATACGAAAAACGAGCAGGCACCTGCAGCATATGCCACAACAGAAGAAAAAAAAAAATAGAGATGGACATTTTTACGGAGCGGAGAAGGCCCCCGACGCCTCGCCGGGGTCCGGGACCGAGGCCCCTTCCCCCGAGAGGGCCCCACCGGGAGCCGTAGCTGAGGCGATCCGCGAGAAGGGCCCAACGCACGTCCAGGGTCACCACCGCGCCCACCGCACCGACATCCCGCCTCGTCCGCCTTCGCCGCGGCCGGCGTCACGCGCAGCAGGTAAGCAGCTTACCTGCCCGCCACCCCCGTGGCCGGGGGCTCGTAACATGGGTCACTCCGCGCGCTCCGCCCGCGCAGCTTACCTGCCCGCCACCCCTGTTGCCGGGGGCGCGTAACAGGGGTCACTCCGCGCGCAGTGCGCTCACGAAAGGGGTGGGGCTCACCCTGGTTGATATAGAGAGCAGGACGGTGGCCATGGAAGTCGGAACCCGCTAAGGAGTGTGTAACAACCCACCTGCCGAATCAACTAGCCCTGAAAATGGATGGCGCTGGAGCGTGGGCCCATACCTGGCCGTCGCCGGCAGCGAGACGCGCTTGGAGGTGCGCTCAGCGCGGCTCCCATATGATTGCGCACTGGTGTGCGTCTGGGTCGTGACAGCGTGGCACGCGAATGTCTGTGCTGCATTGGATCAGTCTCCTTTCTTTAACAGGCAAAAGCTTTATAACCTCACCATACCTGCCAACTTTTGAAATCAGAAAAACCTAGTAGCCAGGGTCCAAGGGCCGCAGGCCCCGGTAGGTCCAGGACAAAGTCCTGGTGGAGGGTTCAGGGCTTCGCCCCCCGACGCAAAATGATTGATTGCATTCAAACAGGTTAAAATGTTGCTAAAACCATCACTTTTCTATCAGTCACAGTGACTTTTCAAAACAAAAATATTACAGCAAAAATCATATGGGTTGATTGACATGTTTATTCTGTAAGCTAACTTCAATAGTTTGAAATTATTTTGACAGTTAATGCCAGTTATCCTGTCAACCTTTCACAAGACTTCAATTTGTTAATTGAAAGTATAAACACTTTTTACAGTAAACAAATGGTAAAACAGTACTAAACAATTCCATTAAAAAAAAAATTGTCCATTATTAACTTTCTGTCCAAGCTTGTATAATCTACTGCCTTGTTCAATTGTAAAAAATATTCTGTGCCTAAAATTCACATTTCTATCACAATTATCATACTGTAAACATGGTAAGCTAACTTCATTAAAATTAATAGTCCTGTCAATAGCATGGAATTACAATTCAAATGTAGTTTTTTTGTAAGTCTTTCAAAAGAATTCAAAATATGAAAAATTAATGAAAATTAATTTAAGCCATCAGACACTTGAAAAGTGGCACATCACATCTCTAATGTAATCATTTGAACTTTTCAACAGAAATAGCACTGCGAAAATATTAAGGACATACTTCTGTATTTTGGTAGTGATGCTGTCAACATCTAACAAGATTTCTTCAACTTGGACTTGAAAGCATAAATAGTATAAACACTTTTAACAGTATGTCGTGCTGTGAAATACAGCCGACAGGATTGCGCACCAAACACGAAGCAAGGCCAAAGCGCATGCGGTGCAGGAGAACAAAGGACTTCTTTCATTTAAGGTTTGTGATAAACCATCAAACTCATTCGTTAAAAGGACTCTATAGTAATATAAAGCGAATTTTTCTGGACATTATCATGCAAGAAAAGTTTATTTTTGGGACCGCGATCACCGCGTAATGATTTTTAAAGGTTGCATTACAAACATTTAACTGTCCCATGTGATCAGCCAGTGCGATTGGAAATCCATGCTCAATTATTGCCTCCGTAAATAAAACTTCGGGCGGGTGCGGGCGGATGGCGGGCGGGTGCAGTTCTGATCAAACGTTACATCGGGTGGATGGCGGATGGTTGACGACTTTCTGACGCGGTTGCGGATGAAATAAATTGCCTATCCGCGCATCTCTAACGTCCACAGTTTCCAAAAAAAATTGGAATGTGAACTTGTCAGACTACAAAACACTTTTCAGCTTTGCATCAGTCCATCTTAGATGAGCTTTGGCCCAACGAAGCCGGCGGCGTTTCTGGGTGTTGTTGATAAATGGCTTTCGCCTTGCATAGTAGAGTTTTAACTTGCACTTACAGATGTAGCGACCAACTGTAGTTACTGACCGGGGTTTTCTGAAGTGTTCCTGAGCCCATGTGGTGATATCCTTTACACACTGATGTGGCTTTTTGACGCAGTACAGCCTGAGGGATCGAAGTCTGTAATATCATGGCTTACGTGCAGTGATTTCTCCAGATTCTCTGAACCTTTTGATGATATTACGGAGCGTAGATGGTGAAATCCCTAAATTCCTTGCAATAGCTGGTTGAGAAATGTTGTTCTTAAACAATTTGCTCAGGCATTTGTTGACAAAGTGGTGACCCTCGCCCCCGTCCTTGTTTGTGAATGACTGAGCATTTCATGGAAGCTGCTTTTATACCCAATCATGGCACCCACCTGTTCCCAATTAGCCCCAAAATGATTCCCGAGCGTGGCTGCCGCTGCTGCCCACTGCTCCCCTCACCTCCCAGGCGGTGAGCAAGGGGATGGGTCAAATGCAGAGGACAAATTTCACCACACCCAGTGTGTGTGTGACAATCATTGCTGCTTTAACATTTATCATTTGTTTTCAAAACGCTTAAAAAAAAGTCAGACCCCAAAAATTGACTGCGGGACCCCATTTTTATGACTCGATGGCCCATTTTGAAAATTCCTAGCGCCAACACTGTTAATGCATATGCTAACTGTTAGCATGCTAACTTTTTTTTAGCTAAGCATACATGCATATGCCTTGTAGTCACATGACTTGGCACTTTCTACTTGTTAGCACGCTCACGTTAGCATTCAAGTTCCGCTTGTGCATTTTAGCGGCATGCACAAAGGCAGATCAGCCTCGCCGTTGGACACGTGGCGTGAAGGCGAGTGACTGTGATGTTACGCAACGGGCCTTCAAAAATCCACTTGGCGACGGAGACGTGCTCCAGACATCAAGGAGGCCATCAATCCCATCATGCAGCAAGGGACGGCTGTCAGGAGACGACGGTGTGTGCGGATAAGTCACATGACGACCTCGGCTTACGAGTCATGAGGCCCGCGACCTCGGCGCAGCTGCCATGCTTCAACACACCAATAACGCCGGCGGGTGATGGACGGCTGTCTTTAGACACACTTCAACTGCACCAGCATCTTTTAGATGTGTTGCTGTGCTTTTTCTTTAGCTTATTTGTTTGTGATGCCACCACAGGAGGGTACCAGTGACGGCAAAATGAAGGGGTTAGGGGGGTGTAACCAGTGTTGGGACTAACACGTTACAAAGTAACGCGTTACTGTAACGCCGTTAGTTTCGGCGGTAACTAGTAATCTAACGCGTTATTTTTTTATAGTCAGTAACTCAGTTACCGTTACTACATGATGCGTTACTGCGTTATTTTACGTTATTTTTTATGTAGTATCGGCCAGAGGTGGGACCAAGTCATTGTTTTGCAAGTCACAAGTAAGTCTCAAGTCTTTGCCCTCAAGTCCGAGTCAAGTCCCGAGTCAAGACAGGCAAGCCCCGAGTCAAGTCCAAAGTCAAGACTGGAAAGTCTCAAGTCAAGTCCTAAGTCCTGCATCTTGAGTTTCGAGTCCTTTCAAGTCCTTTTAACCACAGACTAATATATTAACACAGATTGTGTATGCTTTTCAAACGCTGTATTTATTTATTAAAACAAGTGCATTTTAAATTGCAGGAAAGAAAATTGTGCTGACATTGCACTTTATAATAGCACTATTATCCAGTCATTTTAAACATTAACTCATTCCTTTACAGAACAAACACATTGAAAAATAAAGTGCAAATGTACTTATTTGTACAAAAGTGTTAACATTGAAAAAACATGACATATACGAGAACATAACAAAAAAGTTGTACTTTTTATATGTCAGGGCCCTATGCTGCATTGCATTTGCAAAAGACCAAATTAGCCAAGAGTCTGTCAGTCATTTGTGCACGATGGGGGCGTAGTATGATGCCACCATGGCTGAAAACTCGCTCCACTGGAGCACTGGAGGCAGGCACTGCCAAGACTCTCATGTTCAATGCCCAGAACAAAAGGGGAGAGAGAGTTGTTTTGGGTTGGTGCACTACTTGTAAGTGTATCTTGTGTTTTTTATGTTGATTTAATTAAAAAAAGAGAAAAAAAAATAATTATTTCTTGTGCGGCCCGATACCAATCGATCCACGGACCAGTACCGGGCCGCAGCCCGGTGGTTGGGGACCACTGAGGTAAACAACCAACAGTATGTCAGAAAGCTAGCTAAAACGGTACACATATTCATAATATAGTATACATTTTAACTGACCTTTATTTTACTATTTTTGTCTTTTTTTAGGTGGCTAAAATACGCGGTGCTGCTGACCGCCGTCTAACGTTACGTGTGATATATTGACTAACGTAACCCTGCTTAAAAAAAATCACTGAACAAAAAGTATGAATAAGGTAGTGAACTGCAACAGATTCCCATGTTTGCAATAACGTTATAACATTAGCAGTGAGTTTACAGCCTCACTGATTTAACTACACAGCAAATAAAAGTCACGTTACTTAGCCAATAAACGTTATCTTACATTCAAAACTTACCGTTCTTTGTGCAACTTCAAATGCCGGACGAAGTTGGAAGTTGTTGCCTCTCCATCAGTAATTTTCGAACCGCATGTGTTGCATACTGCAAACCGTTTTGTGTTGACCACCTCGTAATTTTTATACCCAAACGAAATTATTTTAGGTATCATTTTTTGTTCACTGGCGTGTGGTTTGGACATGTCTTCTTCGTTGGTTGTCCTGCAATTTGATTGGATGAATGCTGTGTGATGAAAACAAAGTAGATCTAATTTGATTGGCTGTTGTACTGAGACCACACCAGCTGACACACGCAACGCTGATAGACAAGTACACAATGAAAAATACGGAGCGCTCCCGAATAACTTTTTCATCTTTGGGTTTTGGGGAAAGTAGCAAGTCATGTCAATTCAAAAGGCTCAAGTCCAAGTGAAGTCACAAGTCATTGATGTTAAAGTCTAAGTCGAGTTGCAAGTCTTTTTACATTTTGTCAAGTCGAGTCTAAAGTCATCAAATTCATGACTCGAGTCTGACTCGAGTCCAAGTCATGTGACTCGAGTCCACACCTCTGGTATCGGCTAGAAACTGAGGATCTGTGCTTTATTCCAGCGAAGCAGAGACGTGCTTCTGATTCTTCCTCTGCGCTCTCTGTGTGTGCGTGTGACTGTGTGTCTAAGTGTGGGAAGGGGAGGGGGGTGCGCAATACAACCGTAGGCCAACATAAAAGTAACCACAGAACACTATACGCCTATACGGTATAGTGTTCTGTGGTTACTTTTTGGTTGGCCAAGCGGACGTGACGACAGGCTGTCCCCACTCAGATCCGCACGGACCTGGAGGGGGCGTGCCTTAAGTCCGGCTGGAAATCGGCAGAAATTTGGAGAATGGTTGTCCCAGGGAGAGGCAGTGAAATTCGGGAGGGTTGGCAAGTATGAGATATTCTCACTTCTTTTCTTTTGTCGAGCACAATTTAGTTAAATGTAAGTTGTGTCTTGGATCAAAGATCCCGTCTACTGCCCAAAACAACAATTCAAATCTGCCTGGTTAGGCTCTGTGTATGTCACGTGTGCCTTCCTTGGGTGAACCCAGCTTTACAGCTATGTTGTTGATCGATTGATTGATTGAGACTTTTATTAGTAGATTACACAGTACAGTACATATTCCGTACAATTGACCACTAAATGGTAACACCCCAATAAGTTTTTTAACTTGTTTAAGTCGGGGTCCAGATACAGATATATACTATCAAATATATACTAACATCATAATACAGTCATCACACAAGATAATCATCAGGGTATATACATTGAATTATTTACATTATTTACAATCCGGGGTGTGGGATATGGAGGGGGGGGGGGGGGGGGGGGGTGAGGGGGTTAGGTTTGGTTGGTATCAACACTTCAGTCATCAACAATTGCATCATCAGAGAAATGGACATTGAAACAGTGTAGGACTGACTTGGTAGGATATGTACAGCAAGTAGTGGACACAGAGAGAGAGATCAGAAAGTATAAGAAAAAGTGTCTACATTTGATTATTTACAATCCGAAGAGGTATTATGTGGAAGGGAGGGTGTTAGTTTAGGGTTGTAGTTGCCTGGAGGTGTTCTTTTAGTGCGGTTTTGAAGGAGGATAGAGATGCCCTTTCTTTTACACCTGTTGGGAGTGCATTCCATATTGAAGTGGCATAGAAAGAGAATGAGTTAAGACCTTTATTAGTTCGGAATCTGGGTTTGACGTGGTTAGTGTTAGTGTTAGTGTTATTATGCTGTTTGTTACTTATGTATGTTATGTTGCAGCTATTTAAAATAGTTTTGTCAATTTGTTGTGGCCTGAAATAAATTGGCCCTTTGAAACATATCTTTGTCTTTGTGTGTTGTATGTAGAGCACATTGCTTAGCAGAGTTCAGTGATGCAAATGCATGTCAAGTTGATCAACAGATTGTATTATTCTCCAGTGCAATAACAGTACTGAAATGAAGGCTAAAAGGGCATTAATGGGAGCTTTAAAAAAAAAAGTAGAAGAAGTAACTAAATAGTTACTTTTCACAGTAACGCATTACTTTTTGGTGTAAGTAACTGAGTTAGTAACTGACAGAGGTGGGTAGTAACGCGCTACATTTACTCCGTTACATCTACTTGAGTAACTTTTGGGATAAATTGTACTTCTAAGAGTAGTTTTAATGCAACATACTTTTACTTTTACTTGAGTATATTTATAGAGAAGAAACGCTACTTTTACTCCGCTACTTTTATCTACATTCAGCTCGCTACTCGCTACTAATTTTTATCGATCTGTTAATGCACGCTTTGTTTGTTTTGGTCTGTCAGACAGACCTTCATAGTGCCTGCGTTACTGGTGACGTTTCACTTCGTTCCACCAATCAGATGCAGTCACTGGTGACGTTGGACCAATCAAACAGAGCCAGGCGGTCACATGACCTGACTTAAACAAGTTGAAAAACTTATTGGGGTGTTACCATTTAGTGGTCAATTGTACGGAATATGTACTGTACTGTGCAATCTAATAATAAAAGTTCCAATCAATCAATCAAAAGTGTGAAGGAAAAAAGACAATTTTTTATTTTAACCGTACATCCCGTCAAAAGCCTAAAGACTGACTGCACAGTTCCTGTCTTCACAATAAAAGTGCCGCTCCATCGCGCCTGCGCTTTCAAAATAAGAGTCTCCGAAAGCCTGCGCAAACAAGCTAGCAAGCTACGGAGTTTGCCGCCAATGTATTTCTTGTAAAGTGTATAAAAACTAATATGGAAGCTGGACAAATAAGATGCCAAAAACCAACCACTTTCATGTGGTATTAGACAGAAAGGAGGAACTTTTTTTCTCCTCCATTTGAAAACGTGGACGTTATCATCACTACTGTCTGATTACAATCAATGCAAGTCATCAGAATCAGGTAATACACCAACTTATATTCTAGTCTTCATGAAAGAAAGGAATCTATATGTGTTAAACATGCATGTATATTCATTAAAACACTATTAACATGTAAACAAAAACGGCAAAAAAAATAAAAATAAATTATATACTGTATATATATATATATATATATATATATGTGTGTGTATATATATATATATGTATATATGTGTGTGTGTGTGTGTATATATATATATATATATATATATATATATATATATATATATATATATATATATATATATATATATATATATATATATATATATGATATGATATGTGTGTATATGTTACTCATCAGTTACTCAGTACTTGAGTAGTTTTTTCACAACATACTTTTTACTTTTACTCAAGTAAATATTTGGGTGACTACTCCTTACTTTTACTTGAGTAATAAATCTCTAAAGTAACAGTACTCTTACTTGAGTACAATTTCTGGCTACTCTACCCACCTCTGGTAACTGAGTTACTTTTGAAATAAAGTAACTAGTAACTGTAACTAGTTACTGTTTTTCAGTAACTAACCCAACACTGGGTGTAACTACAAAAGCCAAAAGCAGTGAAGTTGTCACGTTGTGTAAATGGTAAATAAAAAGAGAATACAATGATTTGCAAATCCTATATTCAATTGAATAGACTGCAAAGACAAGATACTTAACGTTCGAACTGGTCAACTTTGTTATCTTTTTGCAAATATTAGCTCATTTGGAATTTGATGGCTGCAACATGTTTCCAAAAAAGCTGGCACAAGTGGCAAAAAAAGAGTGAGAAAGTTGAGGAATGCTCATCAAAGACTTATTTGGAACATCCCACAGGTGAACAGGCTCATTGGGAACAGGTGGGTGCCATGATTGGGTATAAAAGCAGCTTCCATGAAATGCTCAGTCATTCACAAACAAGGACGGGGGCGAGGGTCACCACTTTGTCAACAAATGCATGAGCAAATTGTTTAAGAACAACATTTCTCAAGCAGCTATTGCAAGGAATTTAGGGATTTCACCATCTACGCTCCGTAATATCATCAAAAGGTTCAGAGAATCTGGAGAAATCACTGCACGTAAGCGGCAAGGCAAGTGACTTTCAATCCCTCAGGCAGTACTGCATCAAAAAGCGACAGCAGTGTGTAAAGGATATCACCACATGGGCTCAGGAACACTTCAGAAAACCACTGTCAGTAACTACAGTTGGTCGCTACATCTGTAGGTGCAAGTTAAAACTCTACTATGCTAAGTGAAAGTCATTTATCAACAACACCCAGAAAAGCCGCCGGCTCTGCTAGGCCCGAGCTCATCTAAGATGGACTGATGCAAAGTGGAAAAGTGTTCTGTGGTCTGACGAGTCCACATTTCAAATTGTTTTTGGAAACTGTGGACGTCGTGTCCTTCGGACCAAAGAGGAAAAGAACCATCCAGAATATTCTAGGGTGAAAGTGTAAAAGGCAGCATGTGTGATGGGGGTGTATTAGTGGCCAAGACATGGGTAACTTACACATCTGTGAAGGCACCATTAATGCTGAAAGGTACATATGGTCACATTAATGTAATTCAAGTGGAGTAAGTTGAATGATGCGGACATGTTTGTTACTGGATACTTTCTAATACCTTTCTGCCTTGCAGACTTTGTATGTGTAAGTAATATTGAACTATAATTATTTGATACAAGTTTATATTGACAAATGTGCTGCTTTACGCTGCAATATTGTTCAATTGTTATTACATATGTCGAGTTTGTGCGCTTAGCTGCTGTCTTCTAGTAGCCTATAGCACAAAGTGCCTACACTATTTATTGTTTTTAAAAACTATTACCGGTAAGTGTTAGGGATGTCCCGATCCAAGTTTTTGCACTTCCGAATCGATACCGATATTGTTTTTGCACTTCCGATCCGATACCGATACTGACCGATACCGATACTGACCGATACTGGCCTATCCGAGCATGTATTAAAGTTTAAAGTTATTTAGCCTACTTAGTTGTTTTAGTACTCTTGATAACAACTAGCCAGCTGAATTAGGGGAGTTTGAATAATACACAATGGTTGGTAACAAGAAACTGACCTGTTTATTCAAGGATAAACACAAAATAGACAAAATTATACATGACAAACAGAAATGGCATCATTGAAACTAGGGCTGGGCGATATGGCCTTTTTTTAATATTGCAATATTTTAAGGCCATATTGCGATACACGATATATATCTCCATATTTTGCCTTAGCCTTGAATGAACACTTGATGCATATAATCACAGCAGTATGATGATTCTATGTGTCTACATTAAAACATTCTTCTTCATACTGCATTAATATATGCTACTTTTAAACTTTCATGCAGAGAAGGAAATCACAACTAAAAAAATCACTATTTTTTTCATACGGTGTTGATCTGGAAATGTTTGCCTCGGCATTTTGATGGTGTGGACGTGTGGCACCGAATGGAGATAAGCGTCTCGACAGACGTCACAATATTTGAACAATGATGACGAAAACGGTTTTCTCTGTCGTGTCCGTGTGTCGAAAATTGTTATGCGCTTATTTTTTTTTATTTGATTTTGTGCGCAGAGGACGTTTGAGCAGTGCGCAATTTACGGCGTTACATTAATGCCAAAAATCCAAGCGCATAAAAACTGTTATCGCGCGCTGATTCTCCACTTCGTGCGCGCACGCGCGCGGTGCCTTTCTGCGCGCGCGCCGTCTCGTCTATGCGCTCTCTGTGTACTCCTGGCATCTCTCCTCGCGCTGTCATGTTTCTTTTTGGCACTTTGGGGGCGGGTATGCTTAGACGGCCCCTCCTTTCTGATTGGCTGTGAGCATTTTTCATATGACCAATCATTCTCCAGTGTAGCAACGTTGTAGCCATCTTACTTCAGACATCTAGCCTCAATCATTACATTGATGTCAATGGTACATGTACTAATTACATTACCATAACTTGCTCGATTTTCGACCAATTTACAAACGGTTTGCCTTGTTACAAATCTTATTACATGTAGATATGACATAGGATGCTGTTGAAATGACCTCTTTCGCTTTAAAAAAAAAAAGACTTAATTGTGCAACATAGTTGTGTAGCGTCAGTGTTAGTCAGTTCTCTGATTATTATAAACTGTTTCAGAATACATTATTAAAAGGCTATTTTTAACATTTTAAAAACAAAATTCAAAGATCATTTCATTAATTTTATGGCTGAATCAAAAGAAATTCCATAAATTAGAAAACAAATGTTCAAGAAGAAGTGAAAATATAAAATAATGTTATTGCTGGTGGACCAGTTCTGGCTGAAAGATGTGATTATGGTGTTTGTTGTCTTATTATTTATTTGGCTCACATTTTGTATTACCCTGTATTGTGTTTATGTGGTATGAAATAACCTTCATCACCGCGCGACATTTTTTTATCCACTTCTTCCTCCGTAAATCTTGATACATATTGACGATGACCCGCCCTGCTATACTTCTGATTGGCTCTGAGCGTTTTTCCCTTGACCAATCAGAAAGAAGGGGCCGTCTAAGCATACCCGCCCCCAAAGTACCAAAACGAAAAATGACAGCGCACAAACCGAGACGGCACGCGCGCAGAAAGGCACCGCGCGCGCGCAAAAAGGCACCACGCGCGCGCACGAAGTGGAGAATCAGCGCGCGATAACAGTTTTTATGCGCTCGGATTTTTGGCACTAATGTGACGCCATAGCAATTGCACAGGCGCGCACGGCTGCGCTAGCACCACAGTTAACGTTAGCCATGCTGCTACCTCTCTGCTGGGAGAGGGCGTATACGTATGTGACGTATGACGTGACGTGTGTCGTGACAGTATGTGACGTGTGTAAGAAGGTGCGCTTGCTGTCTGTAAGAGGGAGACACAGGACAGAGTGAGAAGAGCCTGTCGTGTAATGCCAGCAGCTAAAAGCAACTGCGTGAGAATTGTGGATGTGTTGAAGGTGTGCTGGAAAATGCGGAACGGAAATTAGGGAGCAGCAAAAAAGTGGAATGTATTATTTAAATAGGTGCGTTGGAAAACACGGACCGGAGTTTTTTTTAAACTGGATCTGGATCGGCATTTTCCCATGCTTTGCCGATACGCATTTTTTTGCAAATATCGGCGGCCGATCCGATCCAAATATCGGATCGGGACATCCCTAGTAAGTGTTATATTTATTTTTACACTTGTATTAAAGTACACTCTTGGCATTCTCTCCATGAGCTTCAAGAGGTAGTCACCTGAAATGGTTTTCACTTCATAGGTGTGCTTGAAGCTCATGGAGAGAATGCCAAAAGTGTGCAAAGCAGTAATCAGAGCAAAAAGTGGCTATTTTGAAGAAACTACAAAATAAAACATGTTTTAAGTTATTTCACCTTTTTTTGTTAAGTACATAACATAAGCATAGTTTTGATGTGACAATCTACAATGTAAATAGTCATGAGAATAAAGAAAGCACATTGAATGAGAAGGTGTGTCCAAACTCTTGTCCTGTACTGTAACAGTCTGTTGGATTATTACTTAAACATTGTCTGTACTGTTAATAAAGGTTTTGACCACCACTTGACCCTGGAACACATTATTTCAATTTCCATGATTTTGTATGGTAAAAAAAATCCTAATATACCAAAAGCAATGGATAAAGATGATGTATTTATAAAAAAGTGAACAAGTGCTCCAGTAAGAGGACGTGGATCTTGTACCTTTTAGATCAGGGGTGCTCATTACGTCGATCGCGAGCTACCGGTCGATCTCGGAGGGTGTGTCAGTCGATCACCAGCCAGGCATTAAAAAAAAAATAGTCCTAAAAATGAGCGATCATAAATCTTCACTATGACGTCACTTTCGTCACTTGATTGACATTCACGGCACCCGAGGGTCTTCTGAGATGACGCTGGCTGCTGCCAGCTCATTAAAATTACCGACTGGAAGGCGAGAAACACTTTATTTCAACAGACTCTGGCGCCGTACCTGTCGTCAAAACTCCAAAGACCGACTGCACAGTTGCACAATAAAAGCGCTTCTTCATCCTGCCTGCGCTACCAAAATAAGAGTCTCAGAAAGCTGGCGTGCACAAGCTAGCAAGCTACGGAGTTTGCCGACAATGTATTTCTTGTAAAGTGTATACAAAGGAGTACGGAAGCTGGATAAATAAGATGCCAAAAACCAACCACTTTCATGTGGTATTGGACAGAAAGGAGGACTTTTTTTCTCCTCCATTCGAAAATGCGGACATTATCAGCACCACTGTCTGATTCCAATCAATGCAAGTCATCACAATCAGGTAATACACCAACTTATATTCTTGTCTTCATGAAAGAAAGGAATCTATATGTGTTAAACATGCTTGTATTATTTTTAAACACCTTTAACTTGTTAACAATATTAACTATGTGTTAAACATGCTTGTATTATCTTTAAACACCTTTAACTTATTAACAATATTAACTATATGTGTTAAACATGCTTGTATTATCTTTAAACACCTTTAACTTATTACCAATATTAACTATAAGTGTTAAACATGCTTGTATTATCTTTAAACACCTTTAACTTGTTAACAATATTAACTATGTGTTAAACATTCTTGTATTATCATTAAACACCTTTAATTTATTAACAATATGTGTTAAACATGCTTGCATTATCACTAAACATCTTTAACTTGTTAACAATATTAACTATATGTGTTAAACATGTTTGCATTATCTTTAAACACCTTTAACTTATTAACAATATTAACTATATGTGTTAAACATGCTTGTATTATCTTTAAACACCTTTAACTTATTAACAATATTAACTATATGTGTTAAACATGCTTGTATTATCATTAATCACCTTTAACTTGTTAACAATATTAACTATATGTATTAAACAAACTTGTATTTTCATTAAACACCTTTAATTTATTAACAATATTAACTATATGTGTTAAACATGCTTGTATTATCATTAAACACCTTTAACTTGTTAACAAAAACATATGTTTCATAAATAAGTAAATATAAATGATATATATGAATGAGGTAGATCCCCACGACTTGATCAATTGAAAAGTAGCTCGCCTGCAGAAAAAGTGTGAGCACCCCTGTTTTAGATGATTGTTATCATCCACACTGACACACCACTCCAACCACAAAGACGGGCAGACTATGAAAATGAAGCTGGTCTAAGGCAGCCAGAACCTGCCACCAATCTTGCGTCCACGACCCCTACCATCTCCATGGCAACCATGCTGCAGTGCCATGTTGGTTTGTCCCCTCTCCTCTCCTATACCGGCCCCCAGACACATTTATTTAAGTAATTAAAACTCTTTGGTCAACTTTTAATCAGAAGGGTTCAATCTCTCTCCTGTGCTAGTTTGAAGCCGACACGACAAACGCGCTCAGAGGAGATAATGTTTGAAAAAAGGTGACCGTTTTTTACAAAACTTTTGTTTTGAAGGGGGAATTGCAAACTTCCTGTTGATTTTTGCTGGGGGTTGTCAATATATGAAATGTATATAGAGGTTTTTGTTTCATGTCTCTAAGACATTCCTACTGGAAGTTACATGCAGTTTTGTCTGAGTTTTCTTCCTAGGAGCAGTTGTGTCTGTGTTTTCTTCCTAGGGGGCGCTAGAGCGCAATTTTGAGTTTTGGGGTTGTTTTTTTTTTTTATTAGATCGCAATTTTTGCCAGTCCTGATGTGTGTGTCCAGTTTGGTGAGTTTTGAAGCATGTTAAGAGGGTCAAATTAACAGCTCAAAGAGGCAAAAGTGACTGTTTTTATTAAAATGTTGTTTTGAAGGGGGAATTGCCAACTTCCAGTTGATTTTTGCTGAAGGATGTCAATGTATGAAATCTAGGTCTAAGTCAGACCTACATAGAGGTTTTTGTTTCATGTCTCTACGACATTCCTACCGGAAGTTATAAGCTGTTTTGTCTGTGTTTTTTCCTAGGGGGCGCTAGAGCGCAATTTTGAGTTTGGGGTTTTTTTTTTTTTTATTAGATGGCAATTTTCGCCAGTCCTGATGTGTGTGCCAAATATGGTGAGTTTTGAAGCATGTTAAGGGGGTCAAATTAGAGCTCAAAGAGGCGGCGGAATAATAATAATAATTAAAGCTGCAAGCAGCGTTGTTCGGGCCCGCATATTTGGCAGCTGCTAGTCCTAAGTGTCCCAATACTTTTGTCCAGTTTTAGTCCTAAGTGTCCCAATACTTTTGTCCCGTGGTAGTCCGAAGTTTCCCAATACTTATGTCAAGTTTTAGTCCTCAGTGTCCCAATACTTTCGTCAGGTTTTAATCCTAAGTGTCCCAATACTTTTGTCCAGTTTTAGTCCTAAGTGTCCCAAAACTTTTGTCCAGTTTTAGTCCCAAGTGTCCCAAAACTTTTGTCCAGTTGTAGTCCTAAGTGTCCCAATACTTTTGTCCAGTGTGAGCGTCCCAATACTTTTGTCCACTGGTAGTCCTTTGAAGCCGAAACAACAAACGTGCTCAGAGGAGATAATGTTTGAAGACAGGTGACCGGTTTTTACAAGAATTTTGCTTTGAAGGGGGAATTGCAAACTTCCTGTAGATTTTTGCTGAAGGATGTCAATCTATGAAATGTAGGTCTAAGTGAGACCTACATAGAGGTTTTTGTTTCATGTCTCTCCGACTTTCCCAGTGGGAGTTACAGGCAGTTTTGTCATTTTTCTTCTTCCGAGGAGCAGTTTTTTCTGCGTTTTATTCCAAAATTGCGAGAGCGCAATTTTGAGATTTGGGGTTAAGTTTTTTTTTATTAGATCGCAATTTTTGCCAGTCCTGATGTGTGCGTTCAGTTCGGTGAGTTTTGAAGCATGTTAAGGGGGTCAAATTACAGCTCAAAGAGGCAAAAGTGACTGTTTTTAGTACATTTTTGTCTTGAAGGGGGAATTGCCAACTTCCTGTTGATTTCTGCCCGAGAATGTACAGTTATGAAATCTAGGTCTAAGTCAGACCTACATAGAGGTTTTTGATTCATGTCTTTCCGACCTTCCTAGTGAGAGTTACAGGTAGTCTAGTTGTTTTTTTTCCTAGGGGGCGCTAGAGCGCAATTTTGAGTTTTGGGGTTCGTTTTTTTTATTAAAAGGCAATTTTCGCAGGTCCTGATGTGTGGGTCAAATATGGTGAGTTTTGAAGCATGTTAAGTGGGTCAAATTACAGCTCAAAGAGGCGGTCGGTATAATAATAATAAAGAATAATAAAACCTTACAAATTCAATAGGTCCTTATGTCCCATTGTATAAGGACTCCCTTTGGGAGTCCTTATACAATGGGCCATGCGGGCCCTAATAAAACGCACAAAATACAATAGGGTCCTCTGTCCCAAAGGGACATTGCGGTCCCTAATTAAAGAAAAACTGCCAACATGGCAGCTTTGCGTTATTTAGTGTCAATATTGCAATTTGTTCTCGTTATATACAACGTTTATTTTGTATTATTATTTTTAAACGTCTGCGAATCCAGATAGGTTGTTGTATATGGAAAAAAACACAATATTTGGTTTAACAAAAGCTCACTTTTATTTTATAAGAAAAAACTAAACTAAAATAAATGAATAAATATTGACTGTTACCCTCCTAAAAAAATAAAAAATTAAAATTAAAAAAAATATTGACTGTTGTTACCCAAAGTATATTAAGTGGGATTTTTCAGAAAAACAAACATATACAGTAACACAAAAACAACATGTCTCTGTGATCACTATAGGTCAGGGGTCGGCAACCTGCGGCTCTTTAGCGCCGCCCTAGTGGCTCTCTGGAGCTTTGTCAAAAATGTATGAAAAATGGAAAAAGATGAGGGGGAAAAAATATATTTTTTGTTTTAATGTGGTTTCTGTAGGAGGACAAACATGACACAAACCTCCCTAATTGTTATAAAGCACACTGTTTGTATTAAACATGCTTCACTGACTCAAGTATTTGGCGAGCGCCGTTTTGTCCTACTAATTTTGGCGGTCCTTGAACTCACCGTAGTTTGTTTACATGTATAACTTTCGAGGACGTGTTTTATGCCACTTCTTTTTCTGTCTCATTTTGTCCACCAAACTTTTAACGTTGTGCATGAATTAGGGCTGCAGCTAACGATTATTTTTCTATCGATTAATCTATAGATAATTTTTTCGATTAATCGGTTAATCTATAGATTATTTTTTTCGATTAATCCATAGATTATTTGTCCTTTTACCGATTTTTTTTTTAATTTAAAATGAAGAGGAAAAAATAAATGTAGGCCAGTTTTTTCAAAAGGCATGGCTTTTATTTACAAAAAAAAAAGTATGGCCACTAGTCAGTCAACATTGACAACAACATGACAAAATATTCTGTAACAATGTAAACATTTAAAACTTTTAACATTTAACAAAATTAAAAGTAGCTTATTTGCTTTTTAATGTGCAGACGGCTTTGCCAGGTTTACAATCTTTTAATTTTATCTTTTAATTTTACACAAAGTCTTTTCTCTTCCAACTGCGCGGATCGCGCACCTGGGCACGTTTGCGGCGTCGCCTCTCCACAGCGTTAAAGAGGAGCGCGTCTTTGTAAACACTGAACAGGCACGCCAAACGCGCCTCTCAGAGCGAAACGGTGCTTTAGTTTATGAATTTACAACGCAGATACAAATGACACATTCATGTTTTTGTGTAATAATGACAACGTATACGCACGCGGACCATTGACTTGTTGATGGTGATGGCAAGAACGCTGTCGGGGGTTTTCTTTTCAAATGTTCGTTCATAGCCGTTGTGCTGCTATGATAGGCCATTTCCGCTCGACACAGTGTGCATACAACAACATTATTAGGCCGTTTATTGAAATACTCCCACACTTTTGACGACTTTTGGCGTGCTTTTTTCCCCTCGCTCGCATCGTCTGCTTTGCGCTCCGCCATGACAGTAAAGTAGTGTGACGTAAATATGCGACGCGCCGACGCACAAAAACGGCGTCGACGTATTTACGTAACCGATGACGTCGACTACGTCGACGCGTCGCTTCAGCCTTAGCATGAATGCACAAAGGTGAGTTTTGTTGATGTTATTGACTTGTGTGGAGTGCTAATCAGACATATTTGGTCACTGCATGACTGCAAGCTAATCGATGCTAACATGCTATTTAGGCTAGCTATATGTACATATTGCATCATTATGCCTCATTTGTAGCTATATTTGAGCTCATTTAGTTTCCTTTAAGTCATCTCAATTCAATTTATATCTCATGACACTCTATCTGTATGTAATATGGCTTTTAATTCGTTGCGGCTCCAGACAGATTTGTTTTTGTATTTTTGGTCCAATATGGCTCTTTCAACATTTTGGGTTGCCGCCCCCTGCTATAGGTGTATAAATAATAATATAGTGTTAAATAAAATCAGTCCCTTCGGCACAAAACTGAAAATAATACAGCTCTCCAAAAAGTGCACTTCTGCTGCTATTGGAACATACTAACTACACACACAGACAAGCTAACAAACAATCCAAGATGTCCAATAAAGTTCCAAAGCAGATTAATCCATTTAGGCTCTTTATTAGGGCCCGCATGGCCCATTGTATAAGGACTCCCAAAGGGAGTCCTTATACAATGGGACATAAGGACCTATTGAATTTGTAAGGTTTTATTCTTTCTTATTATTATTATTCTTCCGCAACTTTGCGCTGTAATTTGACCCTCTTAACATACTTCAAAACTCACCAAATTTTACACACACATCAGTAATATACGGCAAAACTTTTTATCAAAAAACCAAACCTCAAAAGTCAAAATTGCGCTCTAGCGCCCCCTACGGAAAAAAAAAACTAGACTGCCTGTAACTCCCACTAGGAAGGTCGGAGAGACATGAAACAAAAACCCTTATGTAGGTGTGACTTAGACCTACATTTCATAATAGTATATTCTCGGGCAAAAATCAACAGGAAGTTGGCAATTCCCCCTTCAAGACAAAAAAGTACTAAAAACAGTCACTTTTGCCTCTTTGAGCTGTAATTTGACCCCCTTAACATGCTTCAAAACTCACCAAACTGAACACACACATCAGGACTGGCGAATATTGCGATCTAATAAAAAAACCTAACCCCAAATTTAAAAATTGCGCTCTTGAGCAATTTTTGAATAAAACCGAGAAAAAACTGCTCCTCGGAAGAAACAAATGACAAAACTGCCTGTAACTCCCACCGGGAATGTCGGAGAGACATGAAACAAAAACCTCTCCGTAGGTCTCACTTAGACCTACATTTCATAAATTGACAACCCCCAGCAAAAATCTACAGGAAGTTTGCTATTCCCCCTTCAACACAACATTTTTGTAAAAAACGGTCACCTTTCTTCAAACACGTGTTTGACGTTTCGGCTTCAAACTAACACAGGAGAGAGATTGAACCCTTCTGATTAAAAGTTAGTGAAAGAGTTTTGATACCGGCTCCGGTTTTGATTTTATGACCCTTCAAAGAGCCGCTGCGCTGATGCTGCTGTTTTTTCAAGAAGGCTGCTTAAAAGCAGGAAGCACCAGCGTGCCCACAATACAGAACTAGCACCTGCCAAATATGCGGGCCCGACCAATGCTGCTTGCAGCTTTAATTGTTGTTGATCTTGCTTTGTCTTTTCCTATCTTTACTTTTACTATCTTTACTTAATTTTTTTTTTAAACTGAAATAAACACAATGACAAATGTATAAGCTAAGTGATTCAATTAACATACTGAAATCTAATACACAATATGTAAATATTAGCTTCACACAAATATACAGTACTATCATCAAACAAATACTTCTGAGTGTTGAAACTATTTCGATGGTGGAAATACACGACTGGCAGCCATTTTAAGTCCTCAAAACATCCATTGAAACAGTGCACAAAAATCCATCCATCCATCCATCTTCTTCCGCTTATCCGAGGTCGGGTCGCGGGGGCAGCAGCCTAAGCAGGGAAGCCCAGACTTCCCTCTCCCCAGCCACTTCGTCCAGCTCTTCCCGTGGGACCCCGAGGCGTTCCCAGGCCAGCCGGGAGACATAGTCTTCCCAACGTGTCCTGGGTCTTCCCCGCGGCCTCCTACCGGTCGGACGTGCCCTAAACACCTCCCGAGGGAGGCGCTCGGGTGGCATCCTGACCAGATGCCCGAACCACCTCATCTGGCTCCTCTCCATGTGGAGGAGCAGCGGCTTTACTTTGAGCTCCCCCCGGATGGCAGAGCTTCTCACCCTATCTCTAAGGGAGAGCCCTGCCACCCGGCGGAGGAAACTCATTTGGGCCGCTTGTACCCGTGATCTTGTCCTTTCGGTCATAACCCAAAGCTCATGACCATAGGTGAGGATGGGAACGTAGATCGACCGGTAAATTGAAAGCTTTGCCTTCCGGCTCAGCTCCTTTTTCACCACAACGGATCGATACAGCGTCCGCATTACTGAAGACGCCGCACCGATCCGCCTGTCAATCTCACGATCCACTTTTCCCTCACTCGTGAACAAGACTCCCAGGTACTTGAACTCCTCCACTTGGGGCAAGATCTCCTCCCCAACCCGGAGATGGCACTCCACCCTTTTCCGGGCGAGAACCATGGACTCGGACTTGGAGGTGCTGATTCTCATCCCAGTCGCTTCACACTCGGCTGCGAACCGATTCAGCGAGAGCTGAAGATCCTGGCCAGATGAAGCCATCAGGACCACATCATCTGCAAAAAGCAGAGACCTAATCCTGCAGCCACCAAACCAGATCCCCTCAACACCTTGACTGCGCCTAGAAATTCTGTCCATAAAAGTTATGAACAGAATCGGTGACAAAGGGCAGCCCTGGCAGAGTCCAACCCTCACTGGAAACGTGTCCGACTTACTGCCGGCAATGCGGACCAAGCTCTGGCACTGAGCATACAGGGAGCGGACTGCCACAATCAGACAGTCCGATACCCCATACTCTCTGAGCACTCCCCACAGGACTTCCCGAGGGACACGGTCGAATGCCTTCTCCAAGTCCACAAAACACATGTAGACTGGTTGGGCAAACTCCCATGCACCCTCAAGGATCCTGCCGAGAGTATAGAGCTGGTCCACAGTTCCACGACCAGGACGAAAACCACACTGTTCCTCCTGAATCCGAGGTTCGACTATCCGGCGTAGCCTCCTCTCCAGTACACCCGAATAGACCTTACCGGGAAGGCTGAGGAGTGTGATCCCACGATAGTTAGAACACACCCTCCGGTTCCCCTTCTTAAAGAGAGGAACCACCACCCCGGTCTGCCAATCCAGAGGTACCGCCCCCGATGTCCACGCGATGCTGCAGAGTCTTGTCAACCAAGACAGCCCCACAGCATCCAGAGCCTTAAGGAACTCCGGGCGGATCTCATCCACCCCCGGGGCCTTGCCACCGAGGAGCTTTTTAACTACCTCGGCAACCTCAGCCCCAGAAATAGGAGAGCCCACCACAGATTCCCCAGGCCCTGCTTCCTCATAGGAAGACGTGTTGGTGGGATTGAGGAGGTCTTCGAAGTATTCCCGCCACCGATCCACAACATCCGCAGTCGAGGTCAGCAGAACACCATCCTCGCCATACACGGTGTTGATAGTGCACTGCTTCCCCTTCCTGAGGCGACGGACGGTGGTCCAGAATTGCTTGGAAGCCGTTCGGAAGTCGCTTTCCATGGCTTCCCCGAACTCCTCCCATGTCCGAGTTTTTCAATAAACATCTTAGTATCAAATTGAACCACTTTCCACCTTAATATTGAGTTACATAAACAAGTTAAACAATTTACTTACAGACTTATCTTTTCCAAGCCTTGTAAGAGTTAACACAACTTGTCTACATCTCAATTGTCTCATGAACTGAACTGACGTCGTCAACCCGGAAATGCCCAAACTAATGACGCGTAGTATTTTCATATCGCCACAAGGTGTCAGTAAGAGTCTACAATCAAATGGGCATAACGTTGCCGTCCCACAGGGCATTTCCTGTGGGAAGGGATTCGAATGAAGAACCAACTCTTTTTCTTTACTATAGTGGCCTCGATAACGGGAACCGGTTCTCAAAAAGGGATTTGAGTCCATGGAATCGGTTCTTTTCTTATCGAACAACCGGGAGAACCGGTTCCGAACATCATCCCTATGGACGTATATACAATATTTGTATATTAAATACCTTTTGTGCTGCACATATACTGTATACAGTATTTGTATATGAAATACCTTTTTGTGCTGCACGTATATACAGTATTTGTATATTTATTACACTTTGTGCCGCACATATATACAGTATTAGAATAGAATAGAATAGAAAGTACATTATTGATCCCTGAGGGAAATTCAGCACCACAGTTCACTCACAATAGACAATGAACACTTAGGTATTGTTTTACATGTGAATGATATAAATACAGTTATATACGGTTGTATATTAAATATCTCTTTGTGCTGCACATATATACAGTATTTGTATATTAAATACATTTTGTGCTGCACATATATATACAGTATTTGTATATTAAATATCTCTTTGTGCTGCACATATATGCAGTATTTGTATATTAAATATATTTTTGTGCTGCACATATATGCAGTATTTGTATATTAAATACGTTTTGTGCTGCACATATATATACAGTATTTGTATATTAAATATATTTTTGTGCTGCACATATATACAGTATTTGTATATTAAATATATTTTTGTGCTGCACATATATACAGTATTTGTATATTAAATACCTTTTTGTGCTGCACATATATACAGTATTTGTATATTAAATATCTCTTTGTGCTGCACATATATACAGTATTTGTATATTAAATACATTTTGTGCTGCACATATATACAGTATTTGTATATTAAATAACTTTTGTGCTGCACATATATACAGTATTTGTATTTTAAATACATTTTGTGCTGCACATATATACAGTACATGTATATTAAATATATTTTTGTGCTGCACGTATATACAGTATTTGTATATTAAACACATGTGCTGCACATATATACAGTATTTGTATATTAAATATCTCTTTGTGCTGCACATATATACAGTATTTGTATATTAAATATGTTTTGTGTTGCACATATATACAGTACATGTATAATAAATATATATTTTTGTACTGAACGTATATACAGTATTTGTATATTAAATACCTTTTGTGCTGCACATATATACAGTATTTGTATATTAAATATATTTTTGTGCTGCACATATATACAGTATTTGTATATTAAATAACTTTTGTCCAGCACATATATACAGTATTTGTATATTAACCTTTTTGTGCTGCACATATATACAGTATTTGTATATTAAATACGTTTTGTGCTGCACATATATATATATATATATACAGTATTTGTATATTAAATACGTTTTGTGCTGCACATATATATATACAGTATTTGTATATTAAATAACTTTTGTCCAGCACATATATACAGTATTTGTATATTAACCTTTTTTGTGCTGCACATATATACAGTATTTGTATATTAAATACCTTTTTGTGCTGCACATATATACAGTATTTGTATATTAAATACCTTTTTGTGCTGCACATATATACAGTATTTGTATATTAAATACCTTTTTGTGCTGCACATATATACAGTATTTGTATATTAAATACCCTTTTGTGCTGCACATATATACAGTATTTGTATATTAAATACTTTTTGTGCTGCACATATATACAGTATTTGTATATTAACCTTTTTGTGCTGCACATATTTACAGTATTTGTATATTAAATACCTTTTGTGCTGCACATATATACAGTATTTGTATATTAAATACTTTTTGTGCTGCACATATATACAGTATTTGTATATTAAATACTTTTTGTGCTGCACATATATACAGTATTTGTATATGAAATACTTTTTGTGCTGCACATATATACAGTATTTGTATATTAAATACCTTTTTGTGCTGCACATATATACAGTATTTGTATATTAAATACCCTTTTGTGCTGCACATATATACAGTATTTGTATATTAAATACTTTTTGTGCTGCACATATATACAGTATTTGTATATTAACCTTTTTGTGCTGCACATATTTACAGTATTTGTATATTAAATACCTTTTGTGCTGCACATATATACAGTATTTGTATATTAAATACTTTTTGTGCTGCACATATATACAGTATTTGTATATTAAATACTTTTTGTGCTGCACATATATACAGTATTTGTATATGAAATACTTTTTGTGCTGCACATATATACAGTATTTGTATATTAAATACCTTTTTGGGCTGCACACATATACAGTATCTATATATTAAATATATTTTTGTGCTGCACATATATACAGTATTTGTATATTAAAAAACTTGTGTCCAGCACATATATACAGTATTTGTATATTAACCTTTTTGTGCTGCACATATATACAGTATTTGTATATTAAATAACTTTTGTGCTGCACATATATACAGTATTTGTATATTAAATAACTTTTGTGCTGCACATATATACAGTATTAGCATATTAAACACATTTTGTGCTGCACATATATACAGTATTAGTATATTAAATACATTTTATGCTGCACATATATACAGTATTAGTATATTAAACACATGTTGTGCTGCACATATATACAGTATTAGTATATTAAACACATGTTGTGCTGCACATATATACAGTATTTATATATTAAATATATTTTTGTGCTGCACATATATACAGTATTTGTATATTAAATACCTTTTGTGCTGCACATATATACAGTATTTGTATATGAAATACTTTTTGTGCTGCACATATATACAGTATTTGTATATTAAATACCTTTTGTGCTGCACATATATACAGTATTTGTATATTAAATACATTTTGTGCTGCACATATATACAGTATTTGTATATTAACCTTTTTGTGCTGCACATATATACAGTATTTGTATATGAAATACTTTTTGTGCTGCACATATATACAGTATTTGTATATTAAATACCTTTTTGGGCTGCACACATATACAGTATCTATATATTAAATATATCTTTGTGCTGCACATATATACAGTATTTGTATATTAAAAAACTTGTGTCCAGCACATATATACAGTATTTGTATATTAACCTTTTTGTGCTGCACATATATACAGTATTTGTATATTAAATACCTTTTGTGCTGCACATATATACAGTATTTGTATATTAACCTTTTTGTGCTGCACATATATACATCCATCCATTTTCTACCGCTTGTCCCTTTTGGGGTCGCGGGGGGCGCTGGAGCCTATCTCAGCTGCATTCGGGCGGAAGGCGGGGTACACCCTGGACAAGTCGCCACCTCATCGTAGGGCCAACACAGATAGACAGACAACATTCACACTCACATTCACACACTAGGGCCAAAAATAAATAAAAATTATATATATATATATATATATATATATATATATATATATATATATATATATATATATATATATATATATATATATATATATATATATATATATATATATATATAGCATTCGGGCGGAAGGCGGGGTACACCCTGGACAAGTCGCCACCTCATCGTAGGGACAACACAGATAGACAGACAACATTCACACTCACATTCACACACTAGGGCCAAAAAAAAAAAAAAATTATATATATATATATATATATATATATATATAGCATTCGGGCGGAAGGCGGGGTACACCCTGGACAAGTCGCCACCTCATCGTAGGGCCAACACAGATAGACAGACAACATTCACACTCACATTCACACACTAGGGCCAAAAATAAATAAAAATTATATATATATATATATATATATATATATATATATAGCATTCGGGCGGAAGGCGGGGTACACCCTGGACAAGTCGCCACCTCATCGTAGGGCCAACACAGATAGACAGACAACATTCACACTCACATTCACACACTAGGGCCAAAAAAAAAAAAAAATTATATATATATATATATATATATATATATATATATATATATATATATATATAGCATTCGGGCGGAAGGCGGGGTACACCCTGGACAAGTCGCCGCCTCATCGTAGGGCCAACACAGATAGACAGACAACATTCACACTCACATTCACACAATAGGGCCAAAAAAAAAAAAAATTATATATATATATATATATATATATATATATACATACAGTATTTGTATATTAAATACCTTTTGTGCTGCACATATATACAGTATTAGTATATTAAATACATGTTGTGCTACACATATATACAGTATTTGTATCTTCAATATCTCTTTGTGCTGCACATATATACAGTATTTGTATATTAAATATATTTTTGTGCTGCACATATATACAGTATTTGTATATTAAACACGTTGTGCTGCACATATATACAGTATTTGTATATTAAATACTTTTTGTGCTGCGCATATATACAGTATGTGTATATTAAATATATTTTTGTGCTCTACGTATATACAGTATTTGTATATTAAACACATTTAGTGCTGCACATATATACAGTATTTGTATATTAAATATCACTTTGTGCTGCACATATATACAGTATTTGTATATTAAATACCTTTTTGGGCTGCACATATATACAGTATTTATATATTAAATATAATTTTGTGCTGCACATATATACAGTATGTGTATATTAAATACCTTTTTGTGCTGCACATATATACAGTATGTGTATATTAAACACATGTTGTGCTGCACATATATACAGTATTAGTATATTAAACACATGTTGTGCTGCACAGTGTACATTGTGTGTGTAGACAGCATGCATATGGAGGCCCCCTCCACACCCAGCTGGCCCTCACGTCCCAACATGCATGAGGAGTCATGGCGGCTGCATGGTGGACGCTGTATACATGTTTACATCATGTTTACATCATGTTTACATGATGCTAATGTGCAACAAAGTCACGTTGCACAAGTGAGGTAAGCGGCGTGGCGTGATTTAGGAGTGTGTGTGGGGGGGGGGGGGGCTTCCAATGTCCTCCCCCAGCCGCAGTGGTCTGTTGCTGTGGCGAGCCGTCGCATAGCAAGCTGCGGGTTGTCACAGCACGTTTCCTCGGCCGTGCACCGCGTCCACCGCAATGGCGATAGAGCCGCAGCAACAAAACAGCAAACAGTGCAAAGCATGTGAGTGAATTCATGGTCCTTACCGCCCCGCTGTCGAGTCTCGATCCAAAAGAAGCGCCGGGTGTGGTTACAGACCGTCCGCTACATCCGCGGAGAAGGCCCGGGGCGACGTGGAAATCAATCCCATGGCGGCTCCTCCTTACGCGGGGGCTGGTGGTGGTGGATCCGAGCAGAGGGGCGCTTAATGTGCGGTTGGATGTTTCTCTTTCCCCCCTCCCGGCTGTCACCTCGCCATCGCTCGCCGTGTCGGTTGAATGCAGACCAGAGTGCCGTGACGCGCCGTGACGTCACGCGACGTAATTCCCCGGGCTTTCTCCTGCGTGCGCGTCCCCGAGGCCTCGATCCCTCGCAACAGCGAGCCCGAGCAAATTTGAAAAGCGCGTTCGCGGCAAACCAGCGCGCGCTCTCGGTATCAGAACGTCGTCATCCCAACGAGTTGTCTTTTAAATTGTTTCTTTTTTTTTTTAAACCAATGACACAACATCCGCTATTATTCGTATCCCGTGCGCGACAAAACGACGAACGTAGTCCAAACCCCCCCCCCCCCCCCCCCGCGTTGGCGTCCGAAAAAGGCGATTTGTTTTGGGACCGCGTCCAAAATGGCGGCCTTTTAAAGCCAACAGATTGTTTATTTTCGACAAGACAGCTCACTCGACAACATCCCGGTTTGTGGAGCTATTTCGGCCTATTGGATAGCCACGCTAAAAAGGGGACAATGTAAGCGAATCGTGCCTTTAAAAAATATCAACGCTAATTGGCAGAGGTGGGACCAAGTCATTGTTTTGCAAGTCACAAGTAAGTCTCAAGTCTTTGCCCTCAAGTCCCGAGTCAAGACAGGCAAGCCCCGAGTCAAGACTGGAAAGTCTCAAGTCAAGTCCTAAGTCCTGCATTTTGAGTTTCGAGTCCTTTCAAGTCCTTTTAACCACAGACTCAGGCCCGGCCCTAACCAATCTGGCGCCCTAGGCAAGATTTTAGGTGGCGCCCCCCCACATCGGCAGTGAAGTGTATATACTAGAGATGCGCGGTTTGCGGACACAACCGCGGAGTCCGCGGATTATCCGCGGATCGGGCGGATGAAATTTAAAAAAATAAGATTTTATCCGCTCGCGGGTCGGGTCGGGCGGATTAATTAGATATATATATATATTTTTTTTTTTTTTTTTTTTGCGGGTGGCATTTAAACCAATTGGGAAATATATATACATAGTTAAATGTTGTTACCCACATACGAAAAACGAGCAGGCACCTGCAGCATATGCCACAACAGAAGAAAAAAAAAAAAAGAGATGGACACTTTTACGGAGCGGAGGGACGCCTCGCCGGGGTCCGGGACCGAGGCCCCTTCCCCCGAGAGGGCCCCACCGGGAGCCGTAGCTGAGGCGATCCGCGAGAAGGGCCCGACGCACGTCCAGGGTCACTACCGCGCCCACCGCACCGACACCCCGCCTCGTCCGCTTTCGCCGCGGCCGACGTCACGCGCAGCAGGTAAGCAGCTTACCTGCCCGCCACCCCCGTGGCCGGGGGCTCGTAACATGGGTCACTCCGCGCGCTCCGCCCGCGCAGCTTACCTGCTTGCTCGCAAAATGATTGATTGCATTCAGACAGGTTAAAATGTTGCTAAAACCATCACTTTTCTATCAGTCACAGTGACTTTTCAAAACAAAAATATTACAGCAAAAATCATATGGGTTGATTGACATGTTTATTCTGTAAGCTAACTTCAATAGTTTGAAATTATTTTGACAGTTAATGCCAGTTATCCTGTCAACCTTTCACAAGACTTCAATTTGTTCATTGAAAGTATAAATAGTATAAACACTTTTAACAGTATGTCTTGCTGTGAAATACAGCCGACAGGATGGCGCACCAAACACAAAGCAGGGCCATGCTGCAGGAGAACAAAGGACTTCTTTCATTTAAGGTTTGTGATAAACCATCAAACTCATTCGTTAAAAGGACTCTATAGTAATATAAAGCGAATTTTTCTGGACATTATCATGCAAGAAAAGTTTATTTTTGGGATCGCGATCACCGCGTAATGATTTTTAAAGGTTGCATTACATTATTAACTGTCCCATGTGATCAGCCAGTGCGATTGGAAGTCCATGCTCAATTATTGCCTCCGTAAATAAAACTTCGGCATTTATCACATCCAAAGAATCTGTTTGGGCGACGAAAAACGTTGAAAGTTTTCCACTTGTATCGCTAGCAACGGCATTAGACTTGTGTTTTTTTGTCCCAACGTGGTCTTTTACATCACTAATTCCTCCGTGTCCGATCGAAAAATCTTGTCTGCACAAGGTGCAATTCGCGTAGTTTTCACCCTTTTTTTTTTTTTTAAATTAATATTAGATATATAACAACGGGCGGATGGCGGGCGGATGCAGTTCTGATCAAACGTTACATCGGGTGGATGGCGGATGGTTGACGACTTTCTGCCGCGGTTGCGGATGAAATAAATTGCCTATCCGCGCATCTCTATTATATACTCACAAGAAACCGAATAGCTTTGTCTTTGACCTTTTTTTTTTTTTTTTTACTTACAACTATACCTAATATATAAAGGGGTGGAAAAGTGACTATTACCTGCAGGCATACTTGCCAACCCTCCCGAATTTTCCGGGAGACTCCCGAAATTCAGCGCCTTTCCCGAAAACCTCCCGGGACAAATATTCTCCCGAAAATCTCCCGATTTTCAGCCGGAGCTGGAGGCCACGCCCCCTCCAGCTCCATGCGGACCTGAGTGAGGACAGCCTTTTTTCACGACGGGAGGACAACAGGGTGACAAGAACTAAATCATCCAGACTAGAGATGAATGGTATTATTATGTTTATCTTACCTAAAAATAAATATATCTATTAATTAAAAAAAATAATAAACTAAATACATTTTTACTATATTTTGCTAAAAACATCAAAATTAATTGTATTTTTATTTGTATTTTTTCTGACTCCTTATTACATCCAGCCATAGAATTATACATTAAAATAAACATTTTGAAATAATTAATTTTAAATGATCATAATAATTCATTTAAAATGACCATATTTAATTATTAAAATAATTGCTTGTTTATCAACAACTTTAGCATTTTATTCATTACATTTTGAAGCTCTCAGAAGCCAAGTTATGTTAAATTCCTTACGATTTATTCATGCAAGTTTGAAGTATCAATTAGCTAAACACAATTTTGTTTGCATATTTTCAGGATGTAGAATCGTGAATTCTAGCTGTCAATATACTCCTCCCCTCTTAACCACGCCCCGACCCCAACCACCCCCCACCCCACCTCCCGAAATCGGAGGTCTCAAGGTTGGCAAGTATACCTGCAGGGCAAACATTAGCTAACCAGAAGGCAATAACAATGTAAACAAAAAACACCTGCTTAAAAGATCTAATACAAATGTCCCTGAGGAATGTAAGGTGGGAGTACTGTAATTACCTAACGTTACATTATTATTTTCCATAACAATTTAGCCCCCTCCACAATATTAACCCGACGTTAAAACAGAACTCGCTTTTTATTGATTAGCAATTGCCGAATCATGTAACATTAGCTTAATGCTAAAAAGCCAGGTTACTATCACATTCTGTAACAGACAAATCATTTCATGTAGGCTAACGTTACCTACCTGCTAACTCTTGTCTTTTCTCGTTTCTACTCCTCTTCTTTTCTCTTTTTTCTTCCCTGGGCACCTGACAGTTTTGACCGTTTTGACATCTTGTGTTGATTTTTTGATGTGGTGACGTCCAAAAAGAGTCATGATACGGGAAGGGAGGGGGCGCACCGTGCGGGGGAGAGAGGGGGCGTAATGTTGTAACAAATAATATTTCTATTAAATAGGCTTTACTTTGCATTTTAATTAACGTGGGATTATTTTTTGTATTTAGAAATAATACCAACTTTTTTTTTTTTTTTTTCTCCAACATTTGTGGCACTGGCGTGGCGCCCCCTGATGGACGGCGCCCTTAGCATTTGCCTATACGGCCTATGCCACGGGCCGGCCCTGCACAGACTAATATATTAACACAGATTGTGTATGCTTTTCAAACGCTGTATTTATTTATTAAAACAAGTGCATTTTAAATTGCAGGAAAGAAAATTGTGCTGACATTGCACTTCATAATAGCACTATTAACCAGTCATTTTAAACATTAACTCATTCCTTTACAGAACAAACACATTGAAAAATAAAGTGCAAATGTACTTATTTGTACAAAAGTGTTAACATTGAAAAAACATGACATATACGTGAACATAACAAAAAAGTTGTACTTTTTATATGTCAGGGCCCTATGCTGCATTGCATTTGCAAAAGACCAAATTAGCCAAGAGTCTGTCAGTCATTTGTGCACGATGGGGGCGTAGTATGTTGCCACCATGGCTGAAAACTCGCTCCACTGGAGCACTGGAGGCAGGCACTGCCAAGGCTCTCATGGCCACTCGGAACAGTGAAGGAAGAGTCTTCATGTTCAATGCCCAGAACAAAAGGGGGGAGAGAGTTGTTTTGGGTTGGTGCACTACTTGTAAGTGTATCTTGTGTTTTTTATGTTGATTTAATTAAAAAAAGAAAGAAAAAAAAATTATTTCTTGTGCGGCCCGATACCAATCGATCCACGGACCAGTAGCGGGCCGCGGCCCGGTGGTTGGGGACCACTGAGGTAAACAACCAACAGTATGTCAGAAAGCTAGCTAAAACGGTACACATATTCATAATATAGTATACATTTTAACTGACCTTTATTTGACTATTTTTGTCTTTTTTTAGGTGGCTAAAATACGCGGTGCTGCTGACCGCCGTCTAACGTTACGTGTGATATATTGACTAACGTAACCCTGCTTAAAAAAAAATCACTGAACAAAAAGTATGAATAAGGTAGTGAACTGCAACAGATTCCCGTGTTTGCAATAACGTTATAACGTTAGCAGTGAGTTTACAGCCTCACTGATTTAACTACACAGCAAATAAAAGTCACGTTACTTAGCCAATAAACGTTATCTTACATTCAAAACTTACCCTTCTTTGTGCAACTTCAAATGCCGGACGAAGTTGGAAGTTGTTGCCTCTCCATCAGTAATTTTCGAACCGCATGTGTTGCATACTGCAAACCGTTTTGTGTTGACCACCTCGTAATTTTTATACCCAAACAAAATTATTTTAGGTATCATTTTTTTGTTCACTGGCGTGTGGTTTGGACATGTCTTCTTCGTTGGTTGTCCTGCAATTTGATTGGATGAATGCTGTGTGATGAAAACAAAGTAGATCTAATTTGATTGGCTGTTGTACTGAGAGCACACCAGCTGACACACGCAACGCTGATAGACAAGTACACAATGAAAAATACGGAGCGCTCCCGAATAACTTTTTCATCTTTGGGTTTTGGGGAAAGTAGCAAGTCATGTCAAGCAGGCCCGGCCCTAACCAATCTGGCGCCCTAGGCAAGATTTTAGGTGGCGCCCCCCCCCCCCCACATCGGCAGTGAAGTGTATATACTCACAAGAAACCGAATAGCTTTTTCTTTGACCTTTTTTTTACTTAAAGAAAGCAAATTAACAATCAGAATAGTTAACAAGATTAAAAAAAATATGAATAAATAAATGAATGCAAAAAATTAAAAATGAATATATGAAATACAATATTTTTTACATACATATTGCTTAATTAACATTAATGATGTGCACTTTAACAACTAGGCTTACAACTATACCTAATATATAAAGGGGTGGAAAAGTGACTATTACCTGCAGGGCAAACATTAGCTAACCAGAAGGCAATAACAATGTAAACAAAAAACACCTGCTTAAAAGATCTAATACAAATGTCCCTGAGGAATGTAAGGTGGGAGTACTGTAATTACCTAACGTTACATTATTATTTTCCATAACAATTTAGCCCCCTCCACAATTAACCCGACGTTAAAACAGAACTCGCTTTTTATTGATTAGCAATTGCCGAATCATGTAACATTAGCTTAATGCTAAAAAGCCAGGTTACTATCACATTCTGTAACAGACAAATAATTTCATGTAGGCTAACGTTACCTACCTGCTACCTCTGTCTTTTCTCGTTTCTCCTCCTCTTCTTTTCTCTTTTTTCTTCCCTGGGCACCTGACAGTTTTGGCCGTTTTGACATCTTGTGTTGATTTTTTGATGTGGTGACGTCCAAAAAGAGTCATGATACGGGAAGGGAGGGGGCGCACCGTGCGGGGGAGAGGGGGGGGGGGGCGTAATGTTGTAACAAATAATATTTCTATTAAATAGGCTTTACTTTGCATTTTAATTAACGTGGGATTATTTTTTGTATTTAGAAATAATAGTACCAACTTTTTTTTTTTTTTTTTTTCTCCAACATTTGTGGCACTGGCGTGGCGCCCCCTGATGGACGGCGCCCTTAGCATTTGCCTATACGGCCTATGCCACGGGCCGGCCCTGCACAGACTAATATATTAACACAGATTGTGTATGCTTTTCAAACGCTGTATTTATTTATTAAAACAAGTGCATTTTAAATTGCAGGAAAGAAAATTGTGCTGACATTGCACTTCATAATAGCACTATTAACCAGTCATTTTAAACATTAACTCATTCCTTTACAGAACAAACACATTGAAAAATAAAGTGCAAATGTACTTATTTGTACAAAAGTGTTAACGTTGAAAAAACATGACATATACGTGAACATAACAAAAAAGTTGTACTTTTTATATGTCAGGGCCCTATGCTGCATTGCATCTGCAAAAGACCAAATTAGCCAAGAGTCTGTCAGTCATTTGTGCACGATGGGGGCGTAGTATGATGCCACCATGGCTGAAAACTCGCTCCACTGGAGCACTGGAGGCAGGCACTGCCAAGACTCTCATGGCCACTCGGAACAGTGAAGGAAGAGTCTTCATGTTCAATGCCCAGAACAAAAGGGGGGAGAGAGTTGTTTTGGGTTGGTGCACTACTTGTAAGTGTATCTTGTGTTTTTTATGTTGATTTAATTAAAAAAAGAAAAAATATATACCGTATTTTCCGCACCATAAGGCGCCCTGGGTTATAAGCCGCGCCTTCAATGAACGGCATATTTCAAAACGTTGTCCACCTATAAGCCGCCCCGTGTTGTAAGCCGCATCTAACTGCGCTAAAGGAATGTCAAAAAAACAGTCAGATAGGTCAGTCAAACTTTAATAATATATTAAAACCAGCGTGATGTGGGCGCGCATGGAATCGTATATCAACATGGACAGAGCTGCGTGAAAAAAGCCACCCGGCCTCTTCGCGTAAACTTAAACTTACCTTAACCACTCGCTCATCTTTTCTTCATCCATCCCTTCGAGTTAGCTTTTATGATGACGCCGGCTGGAAAGGTCTCTTTTGGCAAGGTCTTCCTTTTGAATATCACCATGGGTGGAAGTTTCTGGCCATTAGCATGGCAAGCTAGAACCACAGTGAAGGATGACTTCTCATTCCCTGTGGTGCGAATATTCACCGTACGTGCTCCCGTTGTATCCACAGTGCGGTTCACAGGAATATCAGTTGCTGTGAAATAGTAATCCGTGTGCGGATGGAGAGATTGCGTCTTTTCATGAACCGGAAACCTGTCGCTTAGTAGGAGCCATTTTGTGGTCTTTACAGATGTAAACACACAAAGAAAATTAAACGTACGGTATTCGCGCGCTTTTTCTTCTTTTACGCGGGCGGGTGGTTGCTTACAGTAGAAGAAGAAGCGCTTCCTGTTCTATGGGGGCGGGTGCTTACCTTGGCGGTTGCTTGCGTAGAAGAAGAAGCGCTTCCTGTTCTACCGGGAAAAAAGATGGCGGCTGTTTACCGAAGTTGCGAGACCGAAACTTTATGAAAATGAATCTTACCGGTAATATTAATCCATATATAAAGCGCACCGGGTTAAAAGCCGCACTGTCAGCTTTTGAGTAAATTTGTGGTTTTTAGGTGCGGCTAATAGTGCGGAAAATACGGTATATATATTTCTTGTGCGGCCCGATACCAATCGATCCACGGACCAGTAGCGGGCCGCGGCCCGGTGGTTGGGGACCACTGAGGTAAACAACCAACAGTATGTCAGAAAGCTAGCTAAAACGGTACACTTATTCATAATATAGTATACATTTTAACTGACCTTTATTTGACTATTTTTGTCTTTTTTTAGGTGGCTAAAATACGCGGTGCTGCTGACCGCCGTCTAACGTTACGTGTGATATATTGACTAACGTAACCCTGCTTAAAAAAAAATCACTGAACAAAAAGTATGAATAAGGTAGTGAACTGCAACAGATTCCCGTGTTTGCAATAACGTTATAACGTTAGCAGTGAGTTTACAGCCTCACTGATTTAACTACACAGCAAATAAAAGTCACGTTACTTAGCCAATAAACGTTATCTTACATTCAAAACTTACCGTTCTTTGTGCAACTTCAAATGCCGGACGAAGTTGGAAGTTGTTGCCTCTCCATCAGTCATTTTCGAACCGCATGTGTTGCATACTGCAAACCGTTTTGTGTTGACCACCTCGTAATTTTTATACCCAAACGAAATTATTTTAGGTATAATTTTTTTGTTCACTGGCGTGTGGTTTGGACATGTCTTCTTCGTTGGTTGTCCTGCAATTTGATTGGGTGAATGCTGTGTGATGAAAACAAAGTAGATCTAATTTGATTGGCTGTTGTACTGAGAGCACACCAGCTGACACACGCAACGCTGATAGACAAGTACACAATGAAAAATACGGAGCGCTCCCGAATAACTTTTTCATCTTTGGGTTTTGGGGAAAGTAGCAAGTCATGTCAAGCAGGCCCGGCCCTAACCAATCTGGCGCCCTAGGCAAGATTTTAGGTGGCGCCCCCCCCACATCGGCAGTGAAGTGTATATACTCACAAGAAACCGAATAGCTTTGTCTTTGACCTTTTTTTTTACTTAAAGAAAGCAAATAAACAATCAGAATAGTTAACAAGATAAAAAAAAATATGAATAAATAAATGAATGCAAAAAATAAAAAATGAATATATGAAATACAATATTTTTTACATACATATTGCTTAATTAACATTAATGATGTGCACTTTAACAACTAGGCTTACAACTATACCTAATATATAAAGGGGTGGAAAAGTGACTATTACCTGCAGGGCAAACATTAGCTAACCAGAAGGCAATAACAATGTAAACAAAAAACACCTGCTTAAAAGATCTAATACAAATGTCCCTGAGGAATGTAAGGTGAGTACTGTAATTACCTAACGTTACATTATTATTTTCCATAACAATTTAGCCCCCTCCACAATATTAACCCGACGTTAAAACAGAACTAGATTAGCAATTGCCGAATCATGTAACATTAGCTTAATGCTAAAAAGCCAGGTTACTATCACATTCTGTAACAGACAAATCATTTCATGTAGGCTAACGTTACCTACCTGCTAACTCTGTCTTTTCTCGTTTCTACTCCTCTTCTTTTCTCTTTTTTCTTCCCTGGGCACCTGACAGTTTTGACCGTTTTGACATCTTGTGTTGATTTTTTGATGTGGTGACGTCCAAAAAGAGTCATGATACGGGAAGGGAGGGGGCGCACCGTGCGGGGGAGAGGGGGGGGGCGTAATGTTGTAACAAATAATATTTCTATTAAATAGGCTTTACTTTGCATTTTAATTAACGTGGGATTCTTTTTTGTATTTAGAAATAATAGTACCAACTTATTTTTTTTATTTTTTATTTTTTCTCCAACATTTGTGGAACTGGCGTGGCGCCCCCTGATGGACGGCGCCCTTAGCATTTGCCTATACGGCCTATGCCACGGGCCGGCCCTGCGTGAACATAACAAAAAAGTTGTACTTTTTATATGTCAGGGCCCTATGCTGCATTGCATTTGCAAAAGACCAAAATAGCCAAGAGTCTGTCAGTCAGTCATTTGTGCACGATGGGGGCGTAGTATGATGCCACCATGGCTGAAAACTCGCTCCACTGGAGCACTGGAGGCAGGCACTGCCAAGACTCTCAATCTCGTTTCCTTGCGTAATGACAATAAAGCTGATTCTGATTCTGATTCTGATTCTTCTCATGTCCACTCGTAACAGTGAAGGAAGAGTCTTCATGTTCAATGCCCAGAACAAAGGGGGGGAGAGAGTTGTTTTGGGTTGGTGCACTACTTGTAAGTGTATCTTGTGTTTTTTATGTTGATTTAATTAAAAAAAGAAAAAATATATATATATATTTCTTGTGCGGCCCGATACCAATCGATCCACGGACCAGTAGCGGGCCGCGGCCCGGTGGTTGGGGACCACTGAAGTAAACAACCAACAGTATGTCAGAAAGCTAGCTAAAACGGTACACATATTCATAATATAGTATACATTTTAACTGACCTTTATTTGACTATTTTTGTCTTTTTTTAGGTGGCTAAAATACGCGGTGCTGCTGACCGCCGTCTAACGTTACGTGTGATATATTGACTAACGTAACCCTGCTTAAAAAAAATCACTGAACAAAAAGTATGAATAAGGTAGTGAACTGCAACAGATTCCCGTGTTTGCAATAACGTTATAACGTTAGCAGTGAGTTTACAGCCTCACTGATTTAACTACACAGCAAATAAAAGTCACGTTACTTAGCCAATAAACGTTATCTTACATTCAAAACTTACCGTTCTTTGTGCAACTTCAAATGCCGGACGAAGTTGGAAGTTGTTGCCTCTCCATCAGTCATTTTCGAACCGCATGTGTTGCATACTGCAAACCGTTTTGTGTTGACCACCTCGTAGTTTTTATACCCAAACGAAATTATTTTAGGTATCATTTTTTTGTTCACTGGCGTGTGGTTTGGACATGTCTTCTTCGTTGGTTGTCCTGCAATTTGATTGGATGAATGCTGTGTGATGAAAACAAAGTAGATGTAATTTGATTGGCTGTTGTACTGAGACCACACCAGCTGACACACGCAACGCTGATAGACAAGTACACAATGAAAAATACGGAGCGCTCCCGAATAACTTTTTCATCTTTGGGTTTTGGGGAAAGTAGCAAGTCATGTCAAGCAGGCCCGGCCCTAACCAATCTGGCGCCCTAGGCAAGATTTTAGGTGGCGCCCCCCCCCACATCGGCAGTGAAGTGTATATACTCACAAGAAACCAAATAGCTTTGTCTTTGACCTTTTTTTTACTTAAAGAAAGCAAATTAACAATCAGAATAGTTAACAAGATAAAAAAAAATATGAATAAATAAATGAATATATGAAATACAATATTTTTTACATACATATTGCTTAATTAACATTAATGATGTGAACTTTAACAACTAGGCTTACAACTATACCTAATATATAAAGGGGTGGAAAAGTGACTATTACCTGCAGGGCAAACATTAGCTAACCAGAAGGCAATAACAATGTAAACAAAAAACACCTGCTTAAAAGATCTAATACAAATGTCCCTGAGGAATGTAAGGTGGGAGTACTGTAATTACCTAACGTTACATTATTATTTTCCATAACAATTTAGCCCCCTCCACAATTAACCCGACGTTAAAACAGAACTCGCTTTTTATTGATTAGCAATTGCCGAATCATGTAACATTAGCTTAATGCTAAAAAGCCAGGTTACTATCACATTCTGTAACAGACAAATAATTTCATGTAGGCTAACGTTACCTACCTGCTACCTCTTGTCTTTTTCTCGTTTCTCCTCCTCTTCTTTTCTCTTTTTTCTTTCCTGGGCACCTGACAGTTTTGGCCGTTTTGACATCTTGTGTTGATTTTTTGATGTGGTGACGTCCAAAAAGAGTCATGATACGGGAAGGGAGGGGGCGCACCGTGGGGGGGGAGGGTGGGGGGCGTAATGTTGTAACAAATAATATTTCTATTAAATAGGCTTTACTTTGCATTTTAATTAACGTGGGATTATTTTTTGTATTTAGAAATAATAGTACCGTATTTTCCGCACCATAAGGCGCCCTGGGTTAAAAGCCGCGCCTTCAATGAACGGCATATTTCAAAACTTTGTCCACCTATTAGCCGCATCTAACTGCGCTAAAGGAATGTCAAAAAAACAGTCAGATAGGTCAGTCAAACTTTAATAATATATTAAAAACCAGCGTTCTAACAACTCTGTTCACTCCCAAAATGTACGCAAATGTGCAATCACAAACATACGTATATCAACATGGACAGAGCTGCGTGAAAAAAGCCACCCGGCCTCTTCGCGTAAACTTAAACTTACCTTAACCACTCGCTCATCTTTTCTTCATCCATCCCTTCGAGTTAGCTTTTATGATGACGCCGGCTGGAAAGGTCTCTTTTGGCAAGGTCTTCCTTTTGAATATCACCATGGGTGGAAGTTTCTGACCATTAGCATGGCAAGCTAGAACCACAGTGAAGGATGACTTCTCATTCCCTGTGGTGCGAATATTCACCGTACGTGCTCCCGTTGTATCCACGGTGCGGTTCACAGGAATATCAGTTGCTGTGAAATAGTAATCCGTGTGCGGATGGAGAGATTGCGTCTTTTCATGAACCGGATCCCTGACGCTTAGTAGGAGCCATTTTGTGGTCTTTACAGATGTAAACACACAAAGGAAATGAAACGTACGGTGATATCCGCGCGCTTTTTCTTCTTATACGCGGGCGGGTGGTTGCTTACAGTAGAAGAAGAAGCGCTTCCTATTCTATGGGGGCGGGTGCTTACCTTGGCGGTTGCTTGCGTAGAAGAAGAAGCGCTTCCTGTTCTACCGGGAAAAAAGATGGCGGCTGTTTACCGAAGTTGCGAGATCGAAACTTTATGAAAATGAATCTTAATATTTATCCATATATAAAGCGCACCGGGTTAAAAGGCGCACTGTCAGCTTTTGAGAAAATTTGTGGTTTTTAGGTGCGGCTAATAGTGCGGAAAATACGGTACCAACTTTTTTTTTTTCCTCCAACATTTGTGGCACTGGCGCTTAGCATTTGCCTATACGGCCTATGCCACGGGCCGGCCCTGATGTCAAGTCATGTCAATTCAAAAGGCTCAAGTCCAAGTGAAGTCACAAGTCATTGATGTTAACGTCTAAGTCGAGTTGCAAGTCTTTTTACATTTTGTCAAGTCGAGTCTAAAGTCATCAAATTCATGACTCGAGTCTGACTCGAGTCCAAGTCATGTGACTCGAGTCCACACCTCTGCTAATCGGTGCACTTGTACTCGCTTTATAGGGCGGGGAAGAAAGCACACGAGTGAGACATCGTACTGTGTCCGCCTCTCTCTGCTCATGTGACGCCCATTTCTGGTCACGTGACGATGACGCGCCTCCTTCCGGCCAGTCCGACGGGGGAGCTAAGCTAAGCTAAGCTAGCCGCTAAGGAAGCTACTTCCGCCAATGAGTCGGAGCTGGCGAAGTGAACGCGGTGCCTCGATGCGTCTCTTGCGGGGAGGATGGCTGCCACACACACGGTTCGGAGCCCCGCTCTTATAGTCACGTAGTTTTAGCGTCCGCTGTCATGTGTCAGCGGTTAGTTTGAGTTGTGTTGACGCGTCCCTTCTTAGCGAGTAGTTGGCCCTCATTGTGTGCAGCTAGTCCGCCTCTCTTCGCCGCTACAGGAGGATGCTGAAGCTGTTCGGTGCCCTGGTTGTCATCGGGCTGGCCATGGCGTGCATCGCCTCCTGGGTGCTGGACAGCTACGACACGGCTTGGCATCCCAAACGCAGCGTTCGGCAGCCAGCCGGCCGGGATGGAGATGACACCAAGGGCAGCTCGCCACCATTTCCAGGGGGGAAGCCGGACAATATCTTCTGGTTTGTGCAGGTGAGCTCCTTTCTTGTCCCGGTGTGACATTTCAGCCCTGTGGGTGAGTCACGTACAGTCCTGGTCAAAAGTGGACATACACTTGAAAAGAACATAATAGTGATGGGTTGATGAGGCGTCATGAAGCGTTTCGACACATTGCAAAACTGTATTGATTAAGGCTGCAGCTAACGATTATTTTTCTATCGATTAATCTATAGATTATTTTTTCGATTAATCGGTTAATCTATAGATTATTATTATTTTTCGATTAATCTATAGATTATTTTGGGCTTCACGGTGGCAGAGGGGTTAGTGCTCACAATACGAAGGTCCTGAGTAGTCTTGGGTTCAATCCCGGGCTCGGGATCTTTCTGTGTGGAGTTTGCATGTTCTCCCCGTGACTGCGTGGGTTCCCTCCGGGTACTCCGGCTTCCTCCCACCTCCAAAGACATGCACCTGGGGATACGTTGATTGGCAACACTAAAAATTGGCCCTAGTGTGTGGATGTGAGTGTGAATGTTGTCTGTCTATCTGTGTTGGCCCTGCGATGAGGTGGCGACTTGTCCAGGGTGTGCCCCGCCTTCCGCCTGATTGTAGCTGAGATAGGCTCCAGCGCCCCCCGGGACCCCAAAGGGAATAAGCGGTAGAAAATGGATGGATGGATGGATAGATTATTTTTCCTTTTACCGATTATTTTTTTTAATTTAAAATGAAGATGAAAAAATAAATGTTGGCCAGTTTTTTTCAAAAGGCATGCCTTTTATTTACAAAAAAAAAAAAGGTATGGCCACTCAGTCAACATTGACAACGACATGACAAAATATTCTGTAACAATGTAAACATTTAAAACTTTTAACATTTAACAAAATTAAAAGTAGCTTATTTGCTTTTTAATGTGCAAAATATAAAAGTAAACATCCAGTGCAAATCTTAATATTCTGCAATAGTATACGCATTTCAAAAGTAAAAGTATTGCTTATTTTGCTTTAAAATGGGCAAAAATAAAGATAAACATCCAATACAAAAAAGTGCAAAACGGAAATATTCTGTAACAAGTGTAAACATTTCAACAAAAGTAAAAGTATTGCTTATTTGCTCAAATGTGCAAAAATAAAGCTAAACATCCAATACAAAAAAGTGTACAGTGTAAACATTTCAACAAAAGTAAAAGTATTGCTTATTTTGCTTAATAACACAACAATGATAGTATGATTAAAGTGAAAGTTAATTGTTGGTTTGTACATAGTATATGTAACTGTTAATGTTGTAAAAGGTATTTGCACAACTAATTAACGTTAGCGTTTGTGACACGTCTTGTGCCGTGGGGTTCTTTCAGGACCGACAGACTGAACGCCAGACGGCTTTGCCAGGTTTACAATCTTTTAATTTTACACAAAGTCTTTTCTCTTCCAACTGCGTGGATCGCGCACCTGGGCACGATTGCGGCGTCGCTCCCGGCGCGCCCCGCCTCGCCGCTCGCTCGCCGCCGCCGCCTCTCCACAGCGTTAAAGAGGAGCGCGTCTTTGTAAACACTGAACAGGCACGCCAAACGCGCCTCTCAGCGAAACGGTGCTTTAGTTTATGAATTTACAACGCAGATACAAATGACACATTCATGTTTTTGTGTAATAATGACAACGTATACGCACGCGGACGATTGACTTGTTGATGGTGATGGCAAGAACGCTGTCGGGGGTTTTCTTTTCAAATGTTCGTTCATAGCCGTTGTGCTGCTATGATAGGCCATTTCCGCTCGACACAGTGTGCATACAACAACATTATTAGGCCGTTTATTGAAATACTCCCACACTTTTGACGACTTTTGCGTGCTTTTTTCCCCTCGCTCGCATCGTCTGCTTTGCGCTCCGCCATGACAGTAAAGTAGTGTGACGTAAATATGCGACGCGCCGACGCACAAAAACGGAGTCGACGTATTTACGTAACCGATGACGTCGACTATGTCGACGCGTCGTTTCAGCCTTAAACAAAATTAAAAGTAGCTTATTTGCTTTTTAATGTGCAGATATAAAAGTAAACATCCAGTGCAAATCTTAATATTCTGCAATAGTATACGCATTTCAAAAGTAAAAGTATTGCTTATTTTGCTTTAAAATGTGCAAAAATAAAGATAAACATCCAATACAAAAAAGTGCAAAACGGAAATATTCTGTAACAAGTGTAAACATTTCAACAAAAGTAAAAGCATTGCTTATTTGCTAAAATGTGCAAAAATAAAGCTAAACATCCAATACAAAAAAGTGTACAGTGTAAACATTTCAACAAAAGTAAAAGTATTGCTTATTTTGCTTAATAACACAACAATGATAGTATGATTAAAGTGAAAGTTAATTGTTGGTTTGTACATAGTATATGTAACTGTTAATGTTGTAAAAGGTATTTGCACAACTAATTAACGTTAGCGTTTGTGACACGTCTTGTGCCGTGGGGTTCTTTCAGGACCGACAGACTGAACGCCAGACGGCTTTGCCAGGTTTACAATCTTTTAATTTTACACAAAGTCTTTTCTCTTCCAACTGCGCGGATCGCGCACCTGGGCACGATTGCGGCGTCGCTCCCGGCGCGCCCCGCCTCACCGCTTGCTCGCCGCCGCCGCCTCTCCACAGCGTTAAAGAGGAGCGCGTCTTTGTAAACACTGAACAGGCACGCCAAACGCGCCTCTCAGAGCGAAACGGTGCTTTAGTTTATGAATTTACAACGCAGATACAAATGACACATTCATGTTTTTGTGTAATAATGACAACGTATACGCACGCGGACGATTGACTTGTTGATGGTGATGGCAAGAACGCTGTCGGGGGTTTTCTTTTCAAATGTTCGTTCATAGCCGTTGTGCTGCTATGATAGGCCATTTCCGCTCGACACAGTGTGCATACAACAACATTATTAGGCCGTTTATTGAAATACTCCCACACTTTTGACGACTTTTGGCGTGCTTTTTTCCCCTCGCTCGCATCGTCTGCTTTGCGCTCCGCCATGACAGTAAAGTAGTGTGACGTAAATATGCGACGCGCCGACGCACAAAAACGGCGTCGACGTATTTACGTAACCGATGACGTCGACTACGTCGACGCGTCGTTTCAGCCTTAAACAAAATTAAAAGTAGCTTATTTGCTTTTTAATGTGCAAATATAAAAGTAAACATCCAGTGCAAATCTTAATATTCTGCAATAGTATAAGCATTTCAAAAGTAAAAGTATTGCTTATTTTGCTTTAAAATGTGCAAAAATAAAGATAAACATCCAATACAAAAAAAGTGCAAAAGGAAATATTCTGTAACAGTGTAAACATTTCAACAAAAGTAAAAGTATTGCTTATTTGCTAAAATGTGCAAAAATAAAGCTAAACATCCAATACAAAAAAGTGTACAGTGTAAACATTTCAACAAAAGTAAAAGTATTGCTTATTTTGCTTAATAACACAACAATGATAGTATGATTAAAGTGAAAGTTAATTGTTGGTTTGTACATAGTATATGTAACTGTTAATGTTGTAAAAGGTATTTGCACAACTAATTAACGTTAGCGTTTGTGACACGTCTTGTGCCGTGGGGTTCTTTCAGGACCGACAGACTGAACGCCAGACGGCTTTGCCAGGTTTACAATCTTTTAATTTTACACAAAGTCTTTTCTCTTCCAACTGCGCGGATCGCGCACCTGGGCACGATTGCGGCGTCGCTCCCGGCGCGCCCCGCCTCGCCGCTCGCTCGCCGCCGCCGCCTCTCCACAGCGTTAAAGAGGAGCGCGTCTTTGTAAACACTGAACAGGCACGCCAAACGCGCCTCTCAGAGCGAAACGGTGCTTTAGTTTATGAATTTACAACGCAGATACAAATGTCACATTCATGTTTTTGTGTAATAATGACAACGTATACGCACGCGGACGATTGACTTGTTGATGGTGATGGCAAGAACGCTGTCGGGGGTTTTCTTTTCAAATGTTCGTTCATAGCCGTTGTGCTGCTATGATAGGCTATTTCCGCTCGACACAGTGTGCATACAACAACATTATTAGGCCGTTTATTGAAATACTCCCACACTTTTGACGACTTTTGGCGTGCTTTTTTCCCCTCGCTCGCATCGTCTGCTTTGCGCTCCGCCATGACAGTAAAGTAGTGTGACGTAAATATGCGACGCGCCGACGCACAAAAACGGCGTCGACGTATTTACGTAACCGATGACGTCGACTACGTCGACGCGTCGTTTCAGCCTTAAACAAAATTAAAAGTAGCTTATTTGCTTTTTAATGTGCAAATATAAAAGTAAACATCCAGTGCAAATCTTAATATTCTGCAATAGTATAAGCATTTCAAAAGTAAAAGCATTGCTTATTTTGCTTTAAAATGTGCAAAAATAAAGATAAACATCCAATACAAAAAAGTGCAAAAGGAAATATTCTGTAACAGTGTAAACATTTCAACAAAAGTAAAAGTATTGCTTATTTTGCTTAATAACGCAACAATGATAGTATGATTAAAGTGAAAGTTAATTGTTGGTTTGTACATAGTATATGTAACTGTTAATGTTGTAAAAGGTATTTGCACAACTACCGTATTTTCCGCACCATAATGCGCCCTGGGTTATAAGCCGCGCCTTCAATGAACGGCATATTTCAAAACTTTGTCCACCTATAAGCCGCCCCCGTGTTGTAAGCCGCATCTAACTGCGCTAAAGGAATGTCAAAAAAACAGTCAAATAGGTCAGTCAAACTTTAATAATATATTAAAACCAGCGTGATGTGGGCGCGCATGGAGTCGTATATCAACATGGACGAAGCTGCGTGAAAAAAGCCACCCGGCCTCTTCGCGTAAACTTAAACTTACCTTAACCACTCGCTCATCTTTTCTTCATCCATCCCTTCGAGTTAGCTTTTATGATGACGCCGGCTGGAAAGGTCTCTTTTGGCAAGGTCTTCCTTTTGAATACCACCATGGGTGGAAGTTTCTGGCCATTAGCATGGCAAGCTAGAACCACAGTGAAGGATGACTTCTCATTCCCTGTGATGCGAATATTCACCATTCGTGCTCCCGTTGTATCCACAGTGCGGTTCACAGGAATATCAGTTGCTGTGAAATAGTAATCCGTGTGCGGATGGAGAGATTGCGTCTTTTCATGAACCGGATCCCTGTCGTTTAGTAGGAGCCATTTTGTGGTCTTTACAGATGTAAACACACAAAGGAAATGAACGTACGGTAATATCCACGCGCTTTTTCTTCTTCTACGCGGGCGGGTGGTTGCTTACAGTAGAAGAAGAAGCGCTTCCTGTTCTATGGAGGCGGGTGCTTACCTTGGCGGTTGCTTGCGTAGAAGAAGAAGCGCTTCCTGTTCTACCGGGAAAAAAGATGGCGGCTGTTTACCGTAGTTACGAGACCGAAACTTTATGAAAATGAATCTTAATATTTATCCATATACAAAGCGCACCGGGTTATAAGGCGCACTGTCAGCTTTTGAGAAAATTTGTGGTTTTTAGGTGCGCCTTATAGTGCGGAAAATACGGTAGTTAACGTTAGCGTTAAAGAGGAGCGCGTTTTTGTAAACACTGAACAGGCACGCCAAACGCGCCTCTCAGAGCGAAACAGTGTTTTAGTTTATGAATTTACAACGCAGATACAAATGACACATTCATGTTTTTGTGTACCGTATTTTCCGCACTATAAGGCGCACCGGATTATTAGCCGCACCTTCTATGAATTACATATTTCATAATTTTGTCCACCAATAAGCCGCCCCGGACTATAAGCCGCGCCTACGCTGCGCTAAAGTGAATGTCAAAAAAACAGTCAGATAGTTCAGTCAAACTTTAATAATATATTGAAAACCAGCGTTCTAACAACTCTGTCCCAAAATGTACGCAAATGTGCAATCACAAACATAGTAAAATTCAAAATGGTGTAGAGCAATAAATAGCAACATAATGTTGCTCGAACGTTAATGTCACAACACACAAAATAAACATAGCGCTCACCTTCTGAAGTTATTCTTCATTCGTAAATCCTTCGAATTCTTCGTCTTCGGTGTCCGAATTGAAAAGTTGCGCAAGCGTGGGATCCAAAAATGGCCGGCTCCGCCTCGTCGAAGTCATCGGATTCAGTGTCGCTGTTGTTGTGCAGCAGTTCTGTGAATCCTGCCTTCCGGAAAGCTCGGACCACAGTTGTGACCGAAATATCTGCCCAGGCATTTACGATCCACTGGCAGATGTTGGCGTATGTCGACCGGCGCTATCTGCCCGTCTTAGTGAAGGTGTGTTCGCCTTCGGAGCTGTGTGAAAAAAGCCACCCGGCCTCTTCGCGTAAACTTCCCTTAACCACTCGCTCATCTTTTCTTCATCCATCCATCCCTTCGAGTTAGCTTTTATGATGACGCCGGCTGGAAAGGTCTCTTTTGGCAAGGTCTTCCTTTTGAATATCACCATGGGTGGAAGTTAGCATGGCAAGCTAGAACCACAGTGAAGGATGACTTCTCATTCCCTGTGGTGCGAATATTCACCGTACGTGCTCCCGTTCCACAGTGCGGTTCACAGGAATATCAGTTGCTGTGAAATACGGTAGTAATCCGTGTGCGGATGGAGAGATTGCGTCTTTTTATGAACCGGATCCTTGTCGCGTAGTAGGAGCCATTTTGTGGTCTTTACAGATGTAAACAGGAAATGAAACGTACGGTGATATCCGCGCGTTTTTTCTTCTTCTTCCGGGGGCGGGTGAAGCGCTTCCTGTTCTATGGGGGCGGGTGCTTTCCTTGGCGGTTGCTTGCGTAGAAGAAGAAGCGCTTCCTGTTCTACCGGGAAAAAAGGTGGCGGCTGTTTACCGAAGTTGCGAGACCGAAACTTTATGAAAATGAATCGTAATAAAGCGCACCGGGTTATAAGGCGCACTGTCAGCTTTTGAGAAAAATTGTGGTTTTTAGGTGCGCCTTATAGTGCGGAAAATACGGTAATGATGACAACGTATACTTACGCGGACGATTGACTAGTTGATGGTGATGGCAAGAACGCTGTCGGGTGTTTTCTTTTCAAATGTTCCTTCATAGCCGTTGTGCTGCTATGATAGGCCATTTCCGCTCGACACAGTGTGCATACAACAACTGTCAAGTGTTTTGCTTTTTTCGCTGTGCTTATCCCACACTTGAAGGGATGTACCAATGCTGAATGTGGCTTCTGGATTTCACTCAAAAGACCAGACCGTAGTTACTTTTTACTTTTATTTTTCCTTTAGTTTGCAACAGTTTTTCCAACGAAGAAACAGCTTCTTTTTTCTTCTTTAGTCTTTTTAGCAGTCTTTAGCAGTGTTAGTAGACTTTAGTTTCTTTAGCTGTCATTAGCTGTCTTTAGTAGCCTTTAGTAGCCTTTAGCTTCTTTAGTAGGTGAAAAACCTTTAAGGACAAAACACCACAAGATAAACATGCTGTAAAAAATCAATCAATTATCAATCCCATAATTTACAATTATTAATTAGGCTATCAAACTCTTAACCATTAAACAAGTGCAAGAAAATGGACACATCTTTTCCCTTTAAGTTAAAACAGATTTTAAATAAATTGTCTCAACATAAATGCACCAAGATACATATAAAATACATTTAAACCCAGAAACACAATAGATAAATGCAGCAGAAAACCCAATATGCAAATACATAAATACCTAACCAATTAACCACCTATTTAGATACATATTTAAAATCCATAATCAATATAAATATATTATTAATTTAGCAGTGAAACACTCAATCTTAAACGCTGTCTACTGGTAGAAAAATGCCCCTTTTTCTATGCCCTCACCAGCAGCCAATGATCCAACACAGTTAAATCCAACACTTTAAATTGAGCGACTTCACCCTCCTGATGAAGCAAACTGCTACAACATTTATCAAACTAAGCAAAGAATATCAACACTAAACAACAGTTACATAACACACTGTGTGTATTTAGCCTCCAGACTAAGCACGCTACATGCACACAACTCCCCCCCCCCCATCTCACCAGCGCAACAAGTGCGCCACACCCACGAAGAGAAATATTAAATCTTACATACTTTTGGCACAACTCTTGGTTATCTGTAATGAACTAAACCTTTTTCCACTCTGCGCTGGCGTCTTTTGTACTCCTTGATTTGACACAGCGGTCTAATTACTGGGCTCGTGCCCCAACAGATGAGACGGGAGCGCCTCGCGTTATACCTGCGCGTGAACGTAAACTGATCAGCTCTGATCATATAAGCCGACTGGCCGAAATAATGCCGAATTATATACATTTCCTGGGGTTGCCTAGGTGAATAGGGATGCGGATGTGCTCTAAGATAAAATATAATTTTATTAAGTGGGGTTTGGCTGGTTGCTAAGCAGCCACGGTTGCGAGCTCGCGCGTCAGCTGACGAGACAGCTGTTCACCGCTACAACATTATAAGGCCGTTTATTGAAATACTCACACACTTTTGACGACTTTTGACGTGCTTTTTCCCCCTCGCTCGCACCGCTCGCATCATCTGCTTTGCGCTCCGCCATGACGGCAGTGTGACGTAAATATGCGACGCGTCGACGCATAAAAACGACGTCGACGTATTTACGTAACCGATGACGTCGACTACGTCGACGCGTCGTTTCAGCCTTAGTATTGATACAGTGTCGATACTGTGTCACTAAATACTGACATCTGCTGGACATTAAAAATCCCTACAGGCAACCTATGGACCGACTCAACTGACACTGATTTGATGCCCTAGTACAGGGGTCACCAACCTTTTTGAAACCAAAAACTACTTCTTGGGTACTGATTAATGCGAAGGGCTACCAGTTTGATACACACTTAAATAAATAAATATATTGTCATTTGTAAGTTACACGTAAGTGTGATTTAAACAAGAATAGCTAAATAAATAAATGTATACAGGTAAAAGCCAGTAAATTAGAATATTTTGAAAAACTTGATTTATTTCAGTAATTGCATTCAAAAGGTGTAACTTGTACATTATATTTATTCATTGCACACAGACTGATGCATTCAAATGTTTATTTCATTTAATTTTGATGATTTGAAGTGGCAACAAATGAAAATCCCAAATTCCGTGTGTCACAAAATTAGAATATTACTTAAGGCTAATACAAAAAAGGGATTTTTAGAAATGTTGGCCAACTGAAAAGTATGAAAATGAAAAATATGAGCATGTACAATACTCAATACTTGGTTGGAGCTCCTTTTGCCTCAATTACTGCGTTAATGCGGCGTGGCATGGAGTCGATGAGTTTCTGGCACTGCTCAGGTGTTATGAGAGCCCAGGTTGCTCTGATAGTGGCCTTCAACTCTTCTGCGTTTTTGGGTCTGGCATTCTGCATCTTCCTTTTCACAATACCCCACAGATTTTCTATGGGGCTAAGGTCAGGGGAGTTGGCGGGCCAATTTAGAACAGAAATACCATGGTCCGTAAACCAGGCACGGGTAGATTTTGCGCTGTGTGCAGGCGCCAAGTCCTGTTGGAACTTGAAATCTCCATCTCCATAGAGCAGGTCAGCAGCAGGAAGCATGAAGTGCTCTAAAACTTTCTGGTAGACGGCTGCGTTGACCCTGGATCTCAGGAAACAGAGTGGACCGACACCAGCAGATGACATGGCACCCCAAACCATCACTGATGGTGGAAACTTTACACTAGACTTCAGGCAACGTGGATCCTGTGCCTCTCCTGTCTTCCTCCAGACTCTGGGACCTCGATTTCCAAAGGAAATGCAAAATTTGCTTTCGTCAGAAAACATGACTTTGGACCACTCAGCAGCAGTCCAGCTGGTGTCGGTCCACTCTTGTTTCCTGAGATCCAGGGTCAACGCAGCCGTCTACCAGCAAGTTTTAGAGCACTTCATGCTTCCTGCTGCTGACCTGCTCTATGGAGATGGAGATTTCAAGTTCCAACAGGACTTGGCGCCTGCACACAGCGCAAAATCTACCCGTGCCTGGTTTACGGACCATGGTATTTCTGTTCTAAATTGGCCCGCCAACTCCCCTGACCTTAGCCCCATAGAAAATCTGTGGGGTATTGTGAAAAGGAAGATGCAGAATGCCAGACCCAAAAACGCAGAAGAGTTGAAGGCCACTATCAGAGCAACCTGGGCTCTCATAACACCTGAGCAGTGCCAGAAACTCATCGACTCCATGCCACGCCGCATTAACGCAGTAATTGAGGCAAAAGGAGCTCCAACCAAGTATTGAGTATTGTACATGCTCATATTTTTCATTTTCATACTTTTCAGTTGGCCAACATTTCTAAAAATCCCTTTTTTGTATTAGCCTTAAGTAATATTCTAATTTTGTGACACACGGAATTTTGGATTTTCATTTGTTGCCACTTCAAATCATCAAAATCAAATGAAATAAACATTTGAATGCATCAGTCTGTGTGCAATGAATAAATATAATGTACAAGTTACACCTTTTGAATGCAATTACTGAAATAAATCAAGTTTTTCAAAATATTCTAATTTACTGGCTTTTACCTGTATATATAAAAAAAATTGGTATTTCTGTCTGTCATTCCGTCGTACATTTTTTTTCCCTTTTACGGAAGTTTTTTTGTAGAGAATAAATGATGAAAAAAAACACTTAATTGAACGGTTTAAAAGAGGAGAAAACACGAAAAAAATTAAAATAACATTTTGAAACATAGTTTATCTTCAATTTCGACTCTTTAAAATTCAAAATTCAACCGACAAAAAGAAGAGAAAAACTAGCTCATTTGAATCTTTTTGAAAAAATTAAAAAAAGAATTTATGGAACGTCATTGGTAATTTTTCCTGATTAAGATACATTTTAGAATTTTGATGACATGTTTTAAATTGGTTAAAATCCAATCTGCACTTTGTTAGAATATTTAACAAATTGGACCAAGCTATATTTCTAACAAAGACAAATCAGTATTTTTTCTAGATTTTCCAGAACAAACATTTTAAAAGAAATTCAAAATACTTTGAAATAAGATTTAAATTTGATTCTACAGATTTTCTAGATTTGCCAGAATAATTTTTTGAATTTTAATCATAGTAAGTTTGAAGAAATATTTCACAAATATTCTTCGTCGAAAAACCAGAAGCTAAAATATTTATTATTCTTTACAATAAAAAAAAAAAAAACATTTACTTGAACATTGATTTAAATTGTCAGGAAAGAAGAGGAAGAAATTTAAAAGGTAAAAAGGTATATTTGTTTAAAAATCTTAAAATCATTTTTAAGGTTGTATATTTTCTCTAAAATTGTATTTCTAAAAGTAATAAGAAGCAAAGTAAAAAAATAAATGAATTTATTTAAACAAGTGAAGACCCATCCATTCATCCATTTGCTACCGCTTATTCCAAGTGAAGACCAAGTCTTTAAAATATTTTCTTGGATTTTCAAATTCTATTTGAGTTTTGTCTCTTTTAGAATTAAAAATGTCGAGCAAAGCGAGACCAGCTTGCTAGTAAATAAATACAATTTAAAAAATAGAGGCAGCTCACTGGTAAGTGCTGCTCTTTGAGCTATTTTTAGAACAGGCCAGCGGGCGACTGATCTGGTCCTTACGGGCTACCTGGTGACCGCGGGCACCGCGTTGGTGACCCCTGCCCTAGTATATACAATAATATAAACCAAGTCATTGTATTTCATTTAGGATTATTTCATATCTTCATTTAAATAAAAATATATTTGTATCTTTTTTTAGATACAGTCAATAAATAATGTGAACATGTATCATAACATGGAAATCTAAGAGAACGTGTTGTGGATGATTGTGGACTGGGAATTTTTTTAATTTTATTTTTTTACACATTTTTATAAAAAAAAAGAAAAGTTTTTCCGACGTATTACATTTTAGACGATTTCTCTTCTTAGTTATTATTTCTCCGGCTGTAGAAAAGAGCCGCTCACAGGGCACAGAGGAGGCGACACAGTTGGCGTATCGGTCACGTGACCAAAACAGCTCATGATCGGTCACGTGACTTTCTAAAAGCGGTACGCGCACCGACACAGGGTTTTGCTCTATGAGCTCGACGCATGCGCCGATGCATCGGTGTTGCCGGACCCATCACTAGAACATAATGTCTTGAGTTTCCAATCATTTCTACTACTCTTCTGTTTTTGTGATAGAGTGATTGTAGCACATACTTGTTGGTCACAAAAAACATTCATGACCTTTGCTTCTTTTATGAATTTATCCATCCATCCATCCATCTTCTTCCGCTTATCCGAGGTCGGGTCGCGGGGGCAGCAGCCTATCATACCTGCCAACTACTCCGGTTTTCCCGTAATTAGTAGTGATAAAAAATACGGTTTTTCATTAATTAAAAAAAATTTTTTTTTTTAAATGCGCGAGGCTATTTATAGCACCGCTGCCAAGCACGAGGCACCTGTTGCCATTGTTTCCAAACGAGCGAACGATCATGGAATCAGCCGGAGAAACATCGCAAACGAGTCTTAAACCGAAAAGAAAACTGCAGTCATTCCGTGAAGAATATTCCAAAGCCTATCCGGGAATAATTATCCGTTCCAAAAAGGGTGAAAACTACGCGAATTGCACCTTGTGCAGACAAGATTTTTCAATCGGACACGGAGGAATTAGCGATGTAAAAGACCACGTTGGGACAAAAAAACACAAGTGTAATGCCGTTGCTAGTGGAAAACTTTCAACGTTTTTCGGATTTTAGCCACAAAAAGGTAATGACACCAATGTTATCTATTGGAATTGTTTAGTACTGTTATACTGTTAAAAGTGTTTATACTATTTATGCTTCCAAGTCCAAGTTGAAGAAATCTTGTTAAATGTTGACAGCATAACTACCAAAATACAGAAGTATGTCCTTAATATTTTTGCAGTGCTATTTCTGTTGAAAAGTTCAAATGATTACATTAGAGATGTGATGTGCCACTTTTCAAGTGTCTGATGGCTTCAATTAATTTTCATTCATTTTTCATATTTTTGAATTCTTTTGAAAGGCTTACAAAAAAACTACATTTGAATTGTAATTCCATGCTATTGACAGGACTATTAATTTTAATGAAGTTAGCTTACCATGTTTACAGTATGATAATTGTGATAGAAATGTGAATTTTAGGCACAGAATATTTTTTACAATTGAACAAGGCAGTAGATTATACAAGCTTGGACAGAAAGTTAATGACACCAATTTTTTTTTTAATGGAATTGTTTAGTACTGTTTTACCATTTGTTTACTGTAAAAAGTGTTTATACTGTTTATACTTTCAATGAACAAATTGAAGTCTTGTGAAAGGTTGACAGGATAAATGGCATTAACTGTCAAAATAATTTCAAACTATTGAAGTTAGCTTACAGAATAAACATGTCAATCAACCCATATGATTTTTGCTGTAATATTTTTGTTTTGAAAAGTCACTGTGACTGATAGAAAAGTGATGGTTTTAGCAACATTTTAACCTGTCTGAATGCTAATAATCATTTTGCGTCGGGGGGCGAAGCCTGAACCCCCCACCAGGACTTTGTCCTGGACCTACCGGGGCCTGCGGCCCCTGGACCCTGGCTACTAGGTTTTTCTGATTTCAAAAGTTGGCAGGTATGGCCTAAGCAGGGAAGCCCAGACTTTCCTCTCCCCCAGCTCCTCCCGGGGGATCCCGAGGCGTTCCCAGGCCAGCCCGGAGACAAAGTCTTCTCAACGTGTCCTGGGTCTTCCCCGTGGCCTCCTACCGGTCGGACGTGCCCTAAACACCTTCCTAGGGAGGCGTTCGGGTGGCATCCTGACCAGATGCCCGAACCACCTCATCTGGCTCCTCTCCATGTGGAGGAGCAGCGGCTTTACTTTGAGCTCCCCCCAGATGACAGAGCTTCTCACCCTATCTCTAAGGGAGAGCCCTGTCACCCGGCGGAGGAAACTCATTTCGGCCGCTTGTACCCGTGATCTTGTCCTTTCGGTCATAACCCAAAGCTCATGACCATATGTGAGGATGGGAACGTAGATCGACCGGTAAATTGAGAGCTTTTCCTTCCGGCTCAGCTCCTTCTTCACCACAACAAATTTATTATGGGCCTCCTGAAAATGTGACCAAATCTGGTGTGGGTTCACAGTGTGGCGCATATTTGTAACAGTGTTAAAGTTGTTTATACGGCCACCCTCAGTGTGACCTGTATGGCTGTTAAGCAAGTATGCCTTGCATTAATTTGTGATGAGAACAGCCGGTAGATATTATGTGACTCGGACGGCAGTGCCTTTAAGGTTTATTGGCACTCTGTACCTCTCCCTACGTCCGTGTACACAGCGGCCTTTTAAAACATCATACATTTTACTTTTATAAACCCAGTGTTTCCCACACATTCATTTATTTGTGGCGGCCCGCCACGAAAGAATTACGTCCGCCACAAATGGATTTTTCGGCTTTTGACCCGCTCGACCGCTCATAAAAGCAATGGGACTCTTGTCTGTGAATGTACCTTGTAGTTACAACTCCGGTGCAGTAGGTGGCGGTAGCCTACTATGCATTGTAACTCCGCCAATAGCACTTATTTCACCTGGTGGGCCAGAAGAAGAAGAAGAAGACGGCGGAGTAAAAGAACGGACCGACCGGATCAAAATACGAGGGTAATATAGGTTGTAGGTAGATAAGTTATAGCTGCATCGCTCGCGGCTCGTCATGTATTTAACGTTAATCCGCGATTTCACCGAGCGTTTCACTCACGGTGAGCAGCCTGACGCTGCTTCATTAACACCCCCGCTGTTGTCACGTCACGTGTTACCATACCGACGACCTAACGTGTCCAGGTTATAACCCTGTTGTCAATAAACACACGTGGAGACGGTGCTTCAGATACTGCATTAATAATGAAGCTAAATTGTCCACTGTCCACTGCAGCATGTGAATGCTTACTTACTTACTTACTTAGTCCTCTTGCACTTCAGGGCGCGTAGAGCCGACCATAGCAACCAGGTCTCTCCATCTGGGTCTATTGTGGGCAAGGTGTTGAGCTTGTGCCATAGTCACATTGCAGGCCTTAAGGTCCTGGGCTAATACATCCAGCCAGCGAGTCCTGGGGGCGCCTCTAGGGCGTCTCCAGCCAGCTCGCTGCGGGTTGAAGTCCAGGATTTTGCGCGTGGGGTGTTCCCCCGGCAGGCGGATGACATGGCCGTACCAGCGCACTCGCCGCATTGCCGCGAGGCGAGAGGCTGGGAGCTGTTGGGTTAGCTCTCTTAGGGTCTTGTTGGTGACATGCTGGCTCCACGTGATGCCTTCTATCCTCCTGAGGGCTCTGGAATCAAAGCCATCTAGCCTGGCCGCCAGGATGTTATTCAGCGGCCTTGTTTCCGAGCCGTACAGAAGGACAGAGATGACAGAGGAATTGTAGACCCTCAACTTGGTGTCCCGAGATATGTGCCGGTGTCGCCACAACGGTCTCCACAGGGACTGCATGACGGAGGCTGCAAGGGCGCGACGGCGGTCCACCTCTCGTTTGAGGTCGCCGGTGTTGGTGACTGTCGAGCTGAGGTATCTGACGGTAGGGACAAAGTGGACAGGGGTATCCTCAAATAAGAAGGGTGGTGGGTCTGGTCCATCGCCGATATGCATGAGTTCGGTTTTGGACCAGCTGATTTTCAGGCCGAGCTGTTTGGTCTCCTCATCAAACACACCGAGGGCCTCCCTGAGCTGGTCAGCGGTCTCACTGAACAGGGTGGTGTCATCGGCGTATTTGAGGTCCTTTAGGGTGTAGTTTCCAAGTGACACCCCGGGGACTCGCACACAGACTCTGGACATCAGGTGGTCGATGACACAGTTAAATAGTTCTGGTGCGGCAACACAGCCTTGCCTGACCCCGCTGTTGATGGGGAACCACTCAGAGTCTTTACAGTTCACACGCACACAGCTTTCTGCACCCTGATACAACTGCTGAAAGAGTGTGGTGATTTTAGTTAGGACTCCGAGGGACTTCAGGATGTTCCAGAGGGACCCGTGGTCCACAGTGTCGAAGGCAGCCTTAAGGTCAATGAAGGCAATGTAGAGGTGCCGGTCCTTTCTGAACTCCCGGGCCTTTTCTATTAAGAGCCGGATGGCAGAGATGTGATCCGTGGTGGAACGATTGGGCATGAAGCCGGCCTGTTCTTGGCGGCGTCTGCTTCTGGTTGCAGGTAGAGCTCGGGTGAGTAATATGCGGGTAAAGAGTTTACCGGGGATGGAGAGGAGTGTGATCCCTCTATGGTTGCTGCAGGTCAGCTGGTCTCCCTTATACTTCCAAAATGGTAGTATAATGCCCCGCCTCCAGTCATCAGGCAGCGACTCAGAGACCCACACATGGTATGTGAATGCAATGAAAATAATAAACTCTGAGCCAACCAGCTGTTAAAATGTTGTCCAGGTTAATGTTTTGGCCATTAAAGGCCCTTCATTTCAAGATTTCAACTGTGATCGGGCTTTAAACAGGTGGCTGACCTGTTCAGATGGGTGTAACTCAGGGGGGCTCACACTTTTTCTGCAGGCGAGCTACTTTTCAATTGATCAAGTCGTGGGGATCTACCTCATTCATATATATCATTTATATTTACTTATTTATGAAATATATGTTTTTGTTAACAAGTTAAAGGTGTTTAATGATAATGCAAGCATGTTTAACACATATAGTTAATATTGTTAATAAATTAAAGGTGTTTAATGATAATACAAGTATGTTTAATACATATAATTAATATTGTTAACAAGTTAAAGGTGTTTAAAGATAATACAAGCATGTTTAACACATATTGTTAATAAATTAAAGGTGTTTAATGATAATACAAGTATGTTTAATACATATAATTAATATTGTTAACAAGTTAAAGGTGTTTAAAGATAATACAAGCATGTTTAACACATATTGTTAATAAATTAAAGGTGTTTAATGATAATACAAGTATGTTTAATACATATAGTTAATATTGTTAACAAGTTAAAGGTGTTTAAAGATAATACAAGCATGTTTAACACATATTGTTAATAAATTAAAGGTGTTTAATGATAATACAAGTATGTTTAATACATATAGTTAATATTGTTAACAGGTTAAAGGTGTTTAATGACAATACAAGCATGTTTAACACATATAGTTAATATTGTTAACAAGTTAAAGGTGTTTAAAGATAATACAAGCATGTTTAACACATATAGTTAATATTGTTAACAAGTTAAAGGTGTTTAAAGATAATACAAGCATGTTTAACACATATAGATTCCTTTCTTTCATGAAGACAAGAATATAAGTTGGTGTATTACCTGATTCTGATGACTTACATTGATAGGAATCAGACAGTGGTGCTGATAACGTCCGCATTTTCGAATGGAGGAGAAAAAAAGTCCTCCTTTCTGTCCAATACCACATGAAAGTGGTTGGTTTTTGGCATCTTATTTGTCCAGCTTCCGTACTCCTTTGTATACACTTTACAAGAAATACATTGTCGGCAAACTCCGTAGCTTTCTAGCTTGTGCACGCCAGCTTTCTGAGACTCTTATTTTGTTCGCGCAACTGTGCAGTCGGTCTTTGGAGTTTTGACGACAGGTACGGCGCCAGAGTCTGTTGAAATAAAGTGTTTCTCGCCTTCCTGTCGGTAATTTCAATGAGCTAAATATGTACATAAAGTGTTGTACTTATATTCCAGCTCCGCGTTCTTCTTGGTCATCGCCGCTGCCCCCGACCACACCACCACAAATAGATGCCTGTCCTGTGGGAAACACTGAAACCGATACCGATAATTATGAAACCGATAATTTCCGATATTACATTTCAAAGCATTTATCGGCATTGACATCCCTAGTTACAATATACCGTATATTGGTTTTAAAAAGGAAAAATATCATGCTTTCGTTTGTCAGTATGCAAGTTTTCAATGTTTCAGTTCTTTTTGCACAACTTGCTGTTCTCTAACAAGGAGCTAACCGGCAAAATTCCAAATGGTGTGTGTGATCCATGAATGGACCCGTAAGTGTGAGTTGGCACAGGAACAACCTCTTCATCACGCTATTCACATTTTGACAAAGGCACGACTCGTAGTGATGGACCGACGTGTCACAGCGTATCCTCAGCAGGTTGCAACAGAGATACAAACACGTGAAAAGTTACAGAATATCTTCCTGTGGCGATAAAAAAAGGATTTTCACCCATTTGGCTCTTTGTTGGAGAACAGCATGTTGTTGTAAAGAAATATGATCATTATTGATTCCATTCATTCCAAGTATGGTCATAATGTTTGCAATAAAAGGCTCGCCCCACAGAGAGTGGCTTCTGTTGTCCCAGGAGGGAGTTTTTCCTCGCTTGCTCAGTGTGGAAAAGATGGTTCCATTTTGTAAAATTGGAACTACCGTATTTTCCGCACCATAAGGCGCCCTGGGTTATAAGCCGCGCCTTCAATGAACGGCATATTTCAAAACTTTGTCCACCTATAAGCCGCCCCGTGTTGTAAGCCGCATCTAACTGCGCTAAAGGAATGTTAAAAAAACAGTCAAATCGGTCAGTCAAACTTTAATAATATATTAAAACCAGCGTGATGTGGGCGCGCATGGAGTCGTATATCAACATGGACGGAGCTGCGTGAAAAAAGCCACCCGGCCTCTTCGCGTAAACTTAAACTTACCTTAACCACTCGCTCATCTTTTCTTCATCCATCCCTTCGAGTTAGCTTTTATGATGACACCGGCTGGAAAGGTCTCTTTTGGCAAGGTCTTCCTTTTGAATATCACCATGGGTGGAAGTTTCTGGCCATTAGCATGGCAAGCTAGAACCACAGTGAAGGATGACTTCTCATTCCCTGTGGTGCGAATATTCACCGTACGTGCTCCCGTTGTATCCACAGTGCGGTTCACAGGAATATCAGTTGCTGTGAAATAGTAATCCGTGTGCGGATGGAGAGATTGCGTCTTTTCATGAACCGGATCCCTGTCGTTTAGTAGGAGCCATTTTGTGGTCTTTACAGATGTAAACACACAAAGGAAGTGAAACGTACGTAATATCCGCGCGCTTTTTCTTCTTCTACGCGGGCGGGTGGTTGCTTACAGTAGAAGAAGAAGCGCTTCCTGTTCTATGGGGGCGGGTGCTTACCTTGGCGGTTGCTTGCGTAGAAGAAGAAGCGCTTCCTGTTCTACCGGGAAAAAAGATGGCGGCTGTTTACCGTAGTTACGAGACCGAAACTTTATGAAAATGAATCTTAATATTTATCCATATATAAAGCGCACCGGGTTATAAGGCGCACTGTCAGCTTTTGAGAAAATTTGTGGTTTTTAGGTGCGCCTTATAGTGCGGAAAATACGGTATACAGTAGGGCTGGGCGATAAAACGATATCAATATACAGTACAGGCCAACATTTTGGACACACCTTCTAATTTCAATGCGTTTTATTTTCATGACTATTTACATTGTAGATTGTCACTGAAGGCATCAAAACTATGACACCTGTGAAGTGAAAACCATTTCACCTCTTGAAGCTCATCGAGAGAATGCCAAGAGTGTGCAAAGCAGTAATCAGAGCAAAGGGTGGCTATTTTGAAGAAACTAGAATATTAAACATGTTTTCAGTTATTTCACCTTTTTTTGTTAAGTACATAACTCCACATTCATAGTTTTGATGCCTTCAGTGACAATCTACAATGTAAATAGTCAAGAAAATAAAACGCATTGAATGAGAAGTCGTGTCCAAACTTTTGGCCTGTACAGTATATCGTAGTGATGGGTTGATGAGGCGTCATGAAGCGTTTCGACACATTGCAAAACTGTATTGATACTGTGTCGATACTGTGTCACTAAATACTGACATCTGCTGGACATTAAAAATCCCTACAGGCAACCTATGGACCGACTCAACTGACACTGATTTGATGCCCTAGTACAGGGGTCACCAACCTTTTTGAAAGCAAAAACTACTTCTTGGGTACTGATTAATGCGAAGGGCTACCAGTTTGATACACACTTCAATAAATAAATATATTGTCATTTGTAAGTTACACGTAAGTGTGATTTAAACAAGAATAGCTAAATAAATACATTTATATATATAAAAAAATGGGTATTTCTGTCTGTCATTCCGTCGTACATTTTTTTTTTCTTTTACGGAAGGTTTTTTGTAGGGAATAAATGATGAAAAAAAACACTTAATTGAACGGTTTAAAAGAGGAGAAAACACGAAAAAAATTAAAATAAAATTTTGAAACATAGTTTTTCTTCAATTTCGACTCTTTAAAATTCAAAATTCAACCGACAAAAAGAAGAAAAAAACTAGCTCATTTGAATCTTTTTGAAAAAATTAAAAAAAATTATTTATGGAACATCATTAGTAATTTTTCCTGATTAAGATACATTTTAGAATTTTGATGACATGTTTTAAATTGGTTAAAATCCAATCTGCACTTTGTTAGAATATTTAACAAATTGGACCAAGCTATATTTCTAACAAAGACAAATCAGTATTTCTTCTAGATTTTCCAGAACAAACATTTTAAAAGAAATTCAAAATACTTTGAAATAAGATTTAAATTTGATTCTACAGATTTTCTAGATTTGCCAGAATATTTTTTTTGAATTTTAATCATAGTAAGTTTGAAGAAATATTTCACAAATATTCTTCGTCGAAAAACCAGAAGCTAAAATATTTATTATTCTTTACAAAAAAAAAAAAATAATAATTTACTTGAACATTGATTTAAATTGTCAGGAAAGAAGAGGAAGAAATTTAAAAGGTAAAAATGTATATTTGTTTAAAAATCCTAAAATCATTTTTAAGGTTGTATTTTTTTCTCTAAAATTGTATTTCTAAAAGTAATAAGAAGCAAAGTAAAAAATAAATGAATTTATTTAAACAAGTGAAGACCCATCCATCCATCCATTTTCTACCGCTTATTCCAAGTGAAGACCAAGTCTTTAAAATATTTTCTTGGATTTTCAAATTCTATTTGAGTTTTGTCTCTTTTAGAATTAAAAATGTCGAGCAAAGCGAGACCAGCTTGCTAGTAAATAAATACAATTTAAAAAATAGAGGCAGCTCACTGGTAAGTGCTGCTCTTTGAGCTATTTTTAGAACAGGCCAGCGGGCGACTGATCTGGTCCTTACGGGCTACCTGGTGACCGCGGGCACCGCGTTGGTGACCCCTGCCCTAGTATATACAATAATATAAACCAAGTCATTGTATTTCATTTAGGATTATTTCATATCTTCATTTAAATAAAAATATATTTTTATCTTTTTTAGATACAGTCAATAAATAATGTGAACATGTATCATAACATGGAAATCTAAGAGAACGTGTTGTGGATGATTGTGGACTGGGAATTTTTTTAATTGTATTTTTTTTAACACATTTTTATAAAAAAAAAGTTTTTCCGACGTATTACATTTTAGACGATTTCTCTTCTTAGTTATTATTTCTCCGGCTGTAGAAAAGAGCCGCTCACAGGGCACAGAGGAGGCGTCAGTGCGACACAGTTGGCGTATCGGTCACGTGACCAAAACAGCTCATGATCGGTCACGTGACTTTCTAAAAGCGGTACGCGCACCGGCACAGGGTTTTGCTCTATGAGCTCGACGCATGCGCCGATGCATCGGTGTTGCCGGACCCATCACTAGTATATCGCAATAGATGTAATCCAGTGTTTTTCAACCTTTTTTGAGCCAAGGCACATTTTTTGCGTTGAAAAAATGCGGAGGCACACCACCAGCAGACACCATTTAAAAAAACAAAACTCAGTTGACAGTAAAAAGTCGTCGTCACAATTGTTGGATATGACTTTAAAGCATAACCAAGCATGCATCAATATAGCTCTTGTCTCAAAGTAGGTGTACTGTCACATCACGCCGTGACTTATTTGGAGTTTATTGCTGTTTTCCTGTGTGTCATGTTTTAGTTCTTGTCTTGCGCTCCTATTTTAATGGCTTTTTGTCTTTTTTTGGTATTTTCCTGTAGCAGTTTCATGTCTTCCTTTGAGCGATATGTCCCGCATCTACTTTGTTTTAGCAATCAAGAAGATTTGAGTTGTTTTTATCCTTCTTTGTGGGGACATTGTTGATTGTCATGTCATGTTCGGATGTACTTTGTGGACGCCATCCTTGCTCCACAGTAAGTCTTTGCTGTCGTCCAGCATTCTGTTGTGTTGCTGGCATCAAATTCTAAAGTTAATGATTATTTGCAACAAAAAAAAATGTTTATCAGTTTGAACATCAAATATGTTGTCTTTGTAGCATATTCAACTGAATATGGGTTGAAAAGGATTTGCAAATCATTGTATTCCGTTTATATTTACATCTAACACAATTTCCCAACTCATATGGAAACAAGGCTTGTAGTTGGACTAAACGGTGCTTGCCAAATACTCATCAGCAATGTTCCCTCTAATTTTTCATCTTTGTGAGCAAACGCACAAACTCCCTGAGCATTCATGTGAGCAACATCAGACGTGCACACTGTGGCCACACCAGCGTCACACCTGTCCCAAACCTGACATCATAACAATTTAAATGTTTTATTGAAATAATTTTCTGATATAAGTGATTTTTCCCTCTTACAATGACAATAACAAAAAAATGTTACCCCTTTCAGAGATTACATTTAGTTCCTGTAACTTTCTGTCTGTAAAATACATCTTTTTATTAGCATTTATGAAATCTAGTGACAATATTTCATGAATAATATCCTTCGATTAACATTCTTAATAAATGGCAGTAAAATAAGCACACATCTGATTGTGGAGTCAGAGTGTTACAACCTGGCATTTACACCATACTTGCCAACCTTGAGACCTCCGATTTCGGGGGGTGGGCGGCGTGGTTAAGATATATATACCGTATATAAGAAATACTTGACTTTCAGTGAATTCTAGCTATATATATATATATATATATATATATATATATATATATATATAAATAAAATAAATATTAGAATTTCAGTGTTCATTTATTTACACATATACACACACATAACACTCATCTACTCATTGTTGAGTTAAGGGTTGAATTGTCCATCCTTGTTCTATTCTCTGTCACTATTGCAGAACACACACATTATACAAATATACATTATAAAATCAATAAGAAAACGGGAGCTCTAATTTGGGAGTCTGAATTAGGATCAGAAGTTCCTATATAAACATTGCGCACTCACGTCGCCTTTTTGTATTGATTACTGCAGCTGTGCACTGGATTCATTCACAAATACAAACTACAACTCACAAACACTTTAGAGTTAGGCTCCACCATCAGAATGTGTACTTAAACTTATAAAGATCACATAGATATTATTCAGTGAGTTGATTCACCAAAACTAACCTGTTATACAGAAGGAAAAAGCACACAGGACGTTTCAATTGTTCACAGACTGGTCGCGCTCATCAGAATGACAAGACACTTCCGGTCTGCAGGTGATAGCATTCAATTGGGAAGAAACGCCCTCCTGCCCCCTACTGACCAATGTGAATACTGATAAATGTGTAATGACAGCTCCAAAGACGAATTCAAACCACAAAATAAAATAAATAAATCAACACAAAAATGTGACACATTATGGGTGGGTCACATATGCATGTACAGTAGATGGCAGTATTGCCCTGTTTAAAAGTGTCACAACATTGTTGTTTACGGCAGACGAACTGCTTTACGGTAGACGAAAACGTGACTGCTGCTGTTGTGTGTTGTTACCGCGCTGGGAGGACGTTAATGAAACTGCCTAACAATAAACCCACATAAGAAACCAAGAACTCGCCCTCGGTCATTAGCTGTTTATATTGTGGGAAAGCGGACGTGTGAACAGGCTGTCAACACGTCACTCAGGTCCGCAAGGAGCTGGAGGGGGCGTGGCCTCCAGCTCCGCCTGAATTTCGGGAGATTTTCGGGAGAAAATTTGTCCCGGGAGGTTTTCGGGAGAGGCGCTGAATTTCGGGAGTCTCCCGGAAAATCCGGGAGGGTTGGCAAGTATGATTTACACATTGTGTGGCGTTGGGGTTGTCCGACTTTTTGTGTGGCCATAAACGCAGCACTGGCTAAGTGCCATGAGTGCTTGTGTTGGTGCAGGTGAGAGAGCGAGCGGCTTCTGTTGAAATGACGGATGACAAAGTTGGTTTTAGCCTGGTTTGTTTGGCAGAAAATTACCAGTTTTTATAGATACAAGTTTTTTTTACTCATGTTTTTGGTGTGGTGACAAACAGTTTTGCTCAATAAAGTGATTGATGGAATTCCTGTCCGCAAAGTGTCTCGACAGACGATAATTGAACTGTGTTGACAAAGATTGTTTGTTTGTTGTCACCTGTCACTCACAGAGTTGCATTGCAAAATCATACAGAATAAATTGCAATGTGTTTATTTTGTTTAAAGTTCAGATGGGATTTTTGATTTCCTGCGCGGCATTAATTTGCTGTGCGCAGAGGACGCCTGAGCGGTGCGCAATTGTGCAGGCGCGCACCTTAGAGGGAACGTTGCTCATTAGTGAAGCATGTTTAATATTAACAGTGGGATTTCTGACAAGTAAGGTTTGTTCTCCTACAGAAAATATATTAAAACAAAAAATATGGTTTTTTTTTCTTCATCTTTTTTTATTTTCACACATCTCTGAAAGAGGTCCAGGGAGCCACTAGGGCGGTGCTAAAGAGCTGCATTAGCATACCTGCCAACTACTCCGGTTTTCCCGTAATTAGTACGGTTTTCATCAACCTATTCCGGGTTACGGTTGCAGTGATAAAAAGTATGTTTTTTCATTAATTAAAAATATATATATTTTAAAAAGTTTTATTCACGAAATCGCGTAACAACAATGACAATCGACACTGCTTCCCGTAGCTTCCTATCTAGCCATTCCGAATGCCATGCGCGAGGCTATTTATAGCACCGCTGCCAAGCACGAGGCACCAGTTGTATGGCGTCACATTAGTGCCAAAAATCCGAGCGCATAAAAACTGTTATCGCGCGCTGATTCTCCACTTCGTGCGCGCGCGCGACACCATTTTGCGCGCGCGTGGTGCCTTTTAGCGCGCGCGCGCGGTGCCTTTCTGCGCGCTCTCTGTGTACTCCTGGCATCTCTCCTCGCGCTGTCATGTTTCTTTTTGGCACTTTGGGGGCGGGTATGCTTAGACGGCCCCTTCTTTCTGATTGGTCAGGCGAAAAATGCTGAAAAATGCTCAGAGCCAATCAGAAGTATAGCAGGGCGGGTCATCGTCAATATGTATCAAGATTTACGGAGGAAGAAGTGGATAACAAAATGTCGCGCGCTGATGAAGGTTATTTCATACCACATAAACACAATACAGGGTAATACAATATGTGACCCAAATAAATAATAAGACAACAAACACCATAATCACATCTTTCAGCCAGAACTGGTCCACCAGCAATAACATTATTTTATATTTTCACTTCTTCTTGAACATTAGTTTTCTAATTTATGGAATTTCTTTTGATTCAGCCATAAAATTAATGAAATAATCTTTTGAGTTTTGTTTTTAAAATGTTAAAAATAGCTTTTAATAATGTATTCTGAAACAGTTTAAATTAATCAGAGAACTGACTAACACTGACCCTACACAACTATGTGGCACAATTAAGTCTTTTTTTTTTTTAAAGCGAAAGAGGTAATTTCAACAGCATCCTATGTCATATCTACATGTAATAAGATTTGTAACAAGGGAAACCGTTTGTAAATTGGTCGAAAATCGAGCAAGTTATGGTAATTTAAGTAGTACATGTACCATTGACATCAATGTAATGATTGAGGCTAGATGTCCCAGGTAAGATGGCTACAACGTTGCTAGGGCTGCAGCTAACGATTATTTTTCTATCGATTAATCTATCGATTATTTTTTTCGATTAATCGGTTAATCTATAGATTATTTTTTTCGATTAATCTATAGATTATTTTTCCTTTTACCGATTATTTTTTTTATTTAAAATGAAGAGGAAAAAATAAATGTAGGCCAGTTTTTTCAAAAGGCATGGCTTTTATTTACAAAAACAAAAGTATGGCCACTCAGTCAACATTGACAACAACATGACAAAATATTCTGTAACAATGTAAACATTTAAAACTTTTAACATTTAACAAAATTAAAAGTAGCTTATTTGCTTTTTAATGTGCAAATATAAAAGTAAACATCCAGTGCAAATCTTAATATTCTGGAATAGTATAAGCATTTAAAAAGTAAAAGTATTGCTTATTTTGCTTTAAAATGTGCAAAAATAAAGATAAACATCCAATACAAAAAAGTGCAAAACGGAAATATTCTGTAACAAGTGTAAACATTTCAACAAAAGTAAAAGTATTGCTTATTTGCTAAAATGTGCAAAAATAAAGCTAAACATCCAATACAAAAAAGTGTACAGTGTAAACATTTCAACAAAAGTAAAAGTATTGCTTATTTTGCTTAATAACACAACAATGATAGTATGATTTAAGTGAAAGTTAATTGTTGGTTTGTACATAGTATATGTAACTGTTAATGTTGTAAAAGGTATTTGCACAACTAATTAACGTTAGCGTTTGTGACACGTCTTGTGCCGTGGGGTTCTTTCAGGACCGACAGACTGAACGCCAGACGGCTTTGCCAGGTTTACAATCTTTTAATTTTACACAAAGTCTTTTCTCTTCCAACTCTTTTCTCTTTCTTTCCTCGCTTTTCAGCTCCTCTTCCTCGCTCGCTCGTCGTCCCCTGTCTCTTGCGGCGTCGCTCCCGGCGCGCCCCGCCTCGCCGCTCGCTCGCCGCCGCCGCCTCTCCACAGCGTTAAAGAGGAGCGCGTCTTTGTAAACACTGAACAGGCACGCCAAACGCGCCTCTCAGAGCAAACGGTGCTTTAGTTTATGAATTTACAACGCAGATACAAATGACACATTCATGTTTTTGTGTAATAATGACAACGTATACGCACGCGGACGATTGACTTGTTGATGGTGATGGCAAGAACGCTGTCGGGGGTTTTCTTTTCAAATGTTCGTTCATAGCCGTTGTGCTGCTATGATAGGCCATTTCCGCTCGACACAGTGTGCAACATTATTAGGCCGTTTATTGAAATACTCCGACACTTTTGACGACTTTTGGCGTACTTTTTTCCCCTCGCTCGCATCGTCTGCTTTGCGCTCCGCCATGACAGTAGTGTGACGTAAATATGCGACGCGCCGACGCACAAAAATGGCGTCGACGTATTTACGTAACCGATGACGTCGACTACGTCGACGCGTCGTTTCAGCCTTAAACGTTGCTACACTGGAGAATGATTGGTCATATGAAAAATGCTCACAGCCAATCAGAAAAAGGGGCCGTCTAAGCATACCCGCCCCCAAAGTGCCAAAAAGAAACATGACAGCGCGAGGAGAGATGCCAGGAGTACACAGAGAGCGCGTAGAAAGGCGTCGCGCGCGCGCAGAAAGGCACCACGCGTGCGCAAAATGGTGTCGCGCACGCGCACGAAGTGGAGAATCAGCGCGCGATAACAGTTTTTATGCGCTCGGATTTTTGGCACTAATGTGACGCCATACAGTTGCCATTGTTTCCAAACGAGCGAACGATCATGGAATCAGCCGGAGAAAAATCGCAAACGAGTCTTAAACCGAAAAGAAAACGGCAGTCATTCCGTGAAGAATATTCAAAAGCCTATCCGGGAATAATTATCCGTTCCAAAAAGGGTGAAAACTACGCGAATTGCACCTTGTGCAGACAAGATTTTTCGATCGGACACGGAGGAATTAGCGATGTAAAAGACCACGTTGGGACAAAAAAACACAAGTCTAATGCCGTTGCTAGCGATACAAGTGAAAAACTTTCAACGTTTTTCGTCACCCAAACAGTGATGGTTTTAGCAACATTTTAACCTGTCTGAATGCTAATAATCATTTTGCCTGGACCCTGGCTACTAGGTTTTTCTGATTTCAAAAGTTGGCAGGTATGCATTAGGCTCGAGAGTCGTGGGTTGCTGACCCCTGTCTTAGCTGGTACTTGGTGCAAAAAGTTTGAGTATTAGAAGTAGACATTTAAAGGCGATTCAAGGAGGGTGCGTCAATTTGCTGTATTTCGCCGTTTGCTTGGAAGGTAACGCAGGTGAACAGCGGGGTCTACTGCATACTTGCCAACATTGAGACCTCCGATTTCGGGAGGTGGGGGGGCGTGGTTGGGGGCGTGGCTAAAAGGGGAGGAGTATATTTACAGCTAGAATTCACCAAGTCAAGTATTTCATATATATATATATATATATATATATATATATATATATATATATATATATAAGAAATACTTGACATTCAGTGAATTCTAGCTATATATATATATATATATATATATATATATATATATATATATATATATATATATATATATAAAATAAATACTTGAATTTCAGTGTTCATTTATTTACACATATACACACACATAACACTCATCTACTCATTGTTGAGTTAAGGGTTGAATTGTCCATTGTTGCGTGTTGGACCAGTTGTTCCTCCCAGGGAATTCAAGTCACAATTCGCTCCCAAGTTCTTTCCGACACTTAAAGCTGAGTTGAAAAACCACCAGAGACAGAATAGGTATTTTGTTGTATATTCTCAAAGCTTTGCCAATATACATTTTGATTGAGACCAGTCTAACCCTAGAACATTCTATCGCGCCTCCCAAAATGGTCTGTCTTCCCGATCCCACCACCCTCTCTCTCGTCCCATCTCTGTAGACAAAACAAATGCTAGTCAAAACACATTCCAAAGAACTCAAGGTTAACACACACAGTATACTTGCTGACAGAGCATCAAGAGAAGAAATGGAAAACACGAGCTGTTTTCAAATATGACTAAGAAATGAAAGAAGTACAACTTAAATTCGGATATATGTAAATATCTGCCTCCGACAATTCCCCCTTCAGATCTTCTAAAAAGATCTTTATCACTAGTACAACACTTCTAAAATACGCCCCTCTTTGAGCAAGCTAGTAAAAAATTAAAAGCATAGTTACATGGGAGATAAACGGATGGAATCTATGTCAATGTCGTCACTCTCAGGGAAGGAAACTAGCATTTCTCGAAAGTCACCACTTTGCCAGACCCCCTTCAGGGACACAGCAAACCCAGGTTGTTCAGCAAGCCCCTCAACAGCATCACGAGTCAGGTTGGTCAGTCTCAACAGATTATAAAAAACATAGTTAATGCGTTCTACATTTTTAGTAGCAGTCACAGGGAAAATAGCACCAATAATAGGAAGGTTCTCGAAACCTGCACAGGATTCACACCACAATTTATGTTGTGGTGGGACCCTCCTTGGTTGTTCTATTCTCTGTCACTATTTTTCGAACCATGCTGAACACCCTCTCTGATGATGCATTGATGTGTGGCACGCAACAAAAGTGCTTTCATCAAATGCACTAGATGGCAGTATTGTCCTGTTTAAGAGTGTCACAACATTGCTGTTTACGGCAGACGAACTGCTTTACGGTATACAAAAAAGTGACTGCTGTTGTTGTGTGTTGTTGCCACGCTGGGAGGACGTTAATGAAACTGCCTAACAATAAACCCACATAAGAAATCAAGAACTCGCCCTCCATCATTCTACAGTTATAACGTGATTGGGCAGGTATGCTGGTTATATTGTGGAGGACCTGAGTCCGCCTGAATTTCGGGAGATTTTCGGGAGAAAATTTGTCCCGGGAGGTTTTCGGGAGAGGCGCTGAATTTCGGGAGTCTCCCGGAAAATCCGGGAGGGTTGGCAAGTATGGTCTACTGGGAAGCAGAGGTGGGTAGTAACGCGCTACATTTACTCCGTTACATCTACTTGAGTAACTTTTGGGATAAATTGTACTTCTAAGAGTAGTTTTAATGCAACTTACTTTTACTTTTACTTGAGTATATTTATAGAGAAGAAACGCTACTTTTACTCCGCTACTTTTATCTACATTCAGCTCGCTACTCGCTACTAATTTTTATCGATCTGTTAATGCACGCTTTGTTTGTTTTCGTCTGTCAGACAGACCTTCAAAGTGCCTGCGTCACTAGTGACGATTGACTCCGTTCCACCAATCAGATGCAGTCACTGGTGACGTTGGACCAATCAAACAGAGCCAGGCGGTCACATGACCCGACTTAAACAAGTTGAAAAACTTATTGGGGTGTTACCATTTAGTGGTCAATTGTACAGAATATGTACTGTACTGTGCAATCTACTAATACAAGTTTCAATCAATCAATCAAAAGTGTGAAGGAAAAAAGACACTTTTTTATTTCAAACGTACATCCCGTCAAAAGCCTAAAGACTGACTGCACAGTTCCTGTCTTCACAATAAAAGTGCCGCTCCATCGCGCCTGCGCTTTCAAAATAAGAGTCTCCGAAAGCCAGCGCAAACAAGCTAGCAAGCTACGGAATTTGCCGCGAATGTATTTCTTGTAAAGTGTGTGAAAACGAATATGGAAGCTGGACAAATAAGATACCAAAAACCAACCGCTTTCATGTGGTATTAGACAGAAAGGAGGAACTTTTTTTCTCCTGCATTTGAAAACGTGGACGTTATCATCACTACTGTCTGATTACAATCAATGCAAGTCATCAGAATCAGGTAATACACCAACTTATATTCTTGTCAACATGAAAGAAAGGAATCTATATGTGTTAAACATGCATGTATATTCAGTAAAACACCTTTAACATGTAAACAAAAACGTCAAAATAAATAAATATAAATGATATACTGTATATATCAATGTATGTGTATATATGTATATATATATATATATATATATGTATGTGTGGGAAAAAATCACAAGACTATTTCATCTCTACAGGCCTGTTTCATGAGGGGGGGTACCCTCAATCGTCAGGAGATTTTAATGGGAGCATTCGCATACCATGGTTTATATAGGGCACAGAGTGGGTGGGTACAGGCTGGCCTAGGGGCGTGGTGATTGGCTCATGTGTTACCTAGGAGGTGTTTCCGTCTATGGCGGCATGCTGTTACAATTTCGCTGCGCTTGTTGAGGGATGACAGGTCTGGACGGTAAATAATAAACAGTTTCTCTTTCAAGCATAGGTTGCATCTTTTATTACCACTATTGTTAGGTGTGCTGGATGCAAGAATTTGCCATGTTATTGAATATTCAACATTATTGTCTTTGAGGTCCCAAATGTGTTTGCTGAGTTCTGTGGTATTTCGCAGGTTTTTGTTCCTGAAAGAAGCCTTGTGATTGTTCCATCTGGTTTTGAATTCTCCCTCGGTTAATCCTACATATGTGTCGGATGTGTTAATGTCCTTGCGTATTACCTTAGATTGGTAGACAACTGATGTTTGTAAGCACCCCCCGTTGAGAGGGCAATCAGGTTTCTTTCGACAATTACATCCTTTGTTGGTTTTGGAGTCGTTCTGTCTGAGGGCCGACGGCTCATTTGCAATTGTTTTGTTGTGGTTTGAGATGATTTGTCGTATATTGTTCATGCAGCTGTAGCTCAATTTAATGTTGTTCTTGTTGAATACTTTTCTTAGGATGTTGTCTTTGGGAAAGTGTTTGTCAATCAGATTGAGGAATTTGTGTCCAATGTTCGTTGAGACGTTTTTGCTGTATGGGGGGTTGTACCAGATGATGTCGTTCCGTTTTCTGTTCTTTTTTGGCTGGTTTCCTGGCGTGGGTTCATAGGTGAGGGTGAAATTGTATCCGCTTTCATCAAGGGCTTTTTGGTACGGGGGGGTTGCTTGGTCAAATTCAGCTTTGCTAGATGACAGCATCGATAGCCTTTTATTGATTCCGGTAGGTATTCTTTTCGTGGTGGTGGGTGGGCGGTTGCTGTCATGGTGCACGTATTGGAGTGTTGTGTTGGGTTTCGTGAATGGTTGGTAGCTGTTATTTCTCAGGTTGAAAGTGACGTCAAGGAAGTTGACGGTTTGCTTGTTGGCTTCAATCGTGATCCGTAGGCCGTTCTCTTTGAAAATTTGGCATATGCGCTTCTTGGTATTCTCGCTGCTCCTTGGCGAGGCGCGACACACTGCCAGTCCGTCATCACGGTAAATACCAAGGTTCATATATATATATATGATATGTGTGTGTATGTTACTCATCAGTTACTCAGTACTTGAGTAGTTTTTTCACAACATACTTTTTACTTTTACTCAAGTAAATATTTGGGTGACTACTCCTTACTTTTACTTGAGTAATAAATCTCTAAAGTAACAGTACTCTTACTTGAGTACAATTTCTGGCTACTCTACCCACCTCTGCTGGGAAGTTAGACTTAGAAACACGCCCCACTGGTGTTTTATGTGCAATTCCAGGTGTCCGACATCCACATCAGCCGCTTCCGCGACCCGAGACGCATCCCCGACTTTGAAAAGTTCTGCACCGACACCATGGAGTTGATAAAGCCATCCCTCGTGCTTGTGACAGGTATTAGCCCCGCCCCCTTTAATGCAGCGTTCCAAGTAGTCTTGTGTTTGCGACCTCTTCTCCGCGTCCCTCGCAGGGGATCTGACAGACGCCAAGACGGAGAGCAAAGTGGGCTCGCTGCAGCACGAGGTGGAGTGGCAGGCCTACCACAACATCCTCAAGAGGTCGCGCGTGATGGAGCGCACGAGGTGGATCGACATCCGCGGCAATCACGGTGACGCATCATCATCATCCTCATCCTCGCCCGCTCAGTGTTTTGCAACAACTTGTCTGGTGCTGTCGAAAGCAGCATGTGCATTTTGAGCCCCCAGACAGGAAGTCCTAGCGCTCCTCCCCTTCTCCTTTGCTCTCCCTTGGACGAGCGGCGTTTTAATTATGAAATCATACCCGATGAAGGACATCCTGTCCCTTTACGACCGTGGTCGATATCTTGCCTGTAACACGAGGATGTCTAATTGTTGCGTTAAAAAAAACCATCTGGAACCTTCTATGCATAACAATGACGCTTGTTTTCTTCTCCACAGACGCCTTCAACATAATGTCACTGGACAGCGTCAACAACTACTACCGGTTGGTTTCAGAGAACAATTACGTTGAGAACTGTTTTTCCTCGTATTGTGGCCATGTGGGAGCAGACTGTAGTGTAGAGGTGTCAAAGTCGTTTTCACTGAGGGCCACATGTTTGGCCCCAGAGGGCCGATTTTAACAGTGAATACTATTATTAAACAATTTTAATGCATTTTATTAGTAGATTTTTTTTAAACTAAAATGTAAAAAAAAAAATATGGTAAGTTGCAACAATTTCACCCCAAAATGTAGTGTACAGGTAAAAGCCAGTAAATTAGAATGTTTTGAAAAACTTGATTTATTTCAGTAATTGCATTCAAAAGGTGTAACTTGTACATTATATTTATTCATTGCACACAGACTGATGCATTCAAATGTTTATTTCATTTAATTTTGATGATTTGAAGTGGCAACAAATGAAAATCCAAAATTCCGTGTGTCACAAAATTAGAATATTACTTAAGGCTAATACAAAAAAGGGATTTTTAGAAATGTTGGCCAACTGAAAAGTATGAAAATGAAAAATATGAGCATGTACAATACTCAATACTTGGTTGGAGCTCCTTTTGCCTCAATTACTGCGTTAATGCGGCGTGGCATGGAGTCGATGAGTTTCTGGCACTGCTCAGGTGTTATGAGAGCCCAGGTTGCTCTGATAGTGGCCTTCAACTCTTCTGCGTTTTTGGGTCTGGCATTCTGCATCTTCCTTTTCCCAATACCCCACAGATTTTCTATGGGGCTAAGGTCAGGGGAGTTGGCGGGCCAATTTAGAACAGAAATACCATGGTCCGTAAACCAGGCACGGGTAGATTTTGCGCTGTGTGCAGGCGCCAAGTCCTGTTGGAACTTGAAATCTCCATCTCCATAGAGCAGGTCAGCAGCAGGAAGCATGAAGTGCTCTAAAACTTGCTGGTAGACGGCTGCGTTGACCCTGGATCTCAGGAAACAGAGTGGACCGACACCAGCAGATGACATGGCACCCCAAACCATCACTGATGGTGGAAACTTTACACTAGACTTCAGGCAACGTGGATCCTGTGCCTCTCCTGTCTTCCTCCAGACTCTGGGACCTCGATTTCCAAAGGAAATGCAAAATTTGCATGGTTGGGTGATGGTTTGGGGTGCCATGTCATCTGCTGGTGTCGGTAAATTAAAAAAAACTGCATTTTTACAGTAAAATTTTGGCACCTGAGCTGCCAGTTTTTGTTATTTGTTTTTACCGCAAAACAGCAGTACTGTTTTTATGGTAAAAAAAAAAAAAAAAGGCAGCTCTGTTGCCAGAATTTTACTGTAAAATTTACATTTGTTTTTTTACAGTAAAATTTTGGCAGTATTTTTTATTTTTATTTCCGCAAATCAACAACTGTTGATTTTTCAGTCTACTTTGCTCACGTTTTATTCAATGAAATTGTCAGCATAATTTGGTGTAAAAGAATTTAGTTCACAAAATTCGGACACGAAAAATTCAGCTACATACAGTCGTGGTCAAAAGTGTACGTACACTTGTAAAGAACATCATGTCATGGCTGTCTTGAGTTTACAATCATTTCTACAACTCTTAGTTTTTTGTGATGTAGTGATTGGAGCACATACTTGTTGGTCACAATAACATTCATGAAGTTTGCTTCTTTTATGAATTTATTATGGCTCTACTGAAAATGTGAGGGTCAAAAGTATACATACAGCAATGTTAATATTTGCTTACATGTCCCTTGGCGAGTTTACCTGCAATAAGTTGCTTTTGGTAGCCGTCCACAAACTTCTGGCAAGCTTCTGGTTGTATTTTTGACCAATCCTCTTGACTAAATTGGTGCAGTTCAGCTAAATTTGTCATTATTGTCCACACGTTTAAGTCAGGACTTTGGGAAGGCCATTCTAAAACTTTCATTCTAGCCTGATTTAGCCATTCCTTTACCACTTTTGACGTGTATTTGGGGTCATTGTCCTGTTAGAACACCCAACTGCGCCCAAGACCCAACCTCCGGGCTGATGATTTTAGCTTGTCCTGAAGAATTTGGAGGTAATCCTCCTTTTTCATTGTCCCATTTAAAGCAGTAGTTCCATTGGCAGCAAAACAGGCCCAGAGCATAATACTACCACCACCATACTTGACGGTAGGAATGGTGTTCCTGGGATTAAAACCCTCACCTTTTTTCCTCCAAACATATTGCTGGGTATTTGTGGCCAAACGGCTCACTTTTTGTTTCATCTGACCACAGAAAGTTCCTCCAGAAGGTCTTATCTTTGTCCATGTGATCAGCAGCAAACTTTAGAGGAGCCTTAAGGTGTGGCTTCTCTCAGTCCATGGCCATGCAAAACACACTTGACTGTGGACACTGACACCTGTGTTCCAGCAGCTTCCAATTCATTGCAGACCTGCTTTTTGGTGGTTCTCGGATGACTCTTGATCATCCTGACCAATTTTCTGTCAGCAGCAGATGATAGCTTGCGTTTTCTTCCTGATCGTGGCAGTGACAAAACTGTGCCATGCACTTTATACTTACGAACAATTGTCTGCACAGTTGCTCTTGGGACCTTAAGCTGCTTTGAGATGGCTCCAAGTGACTTTCCTGACTTGTTCAAGTCAATGATTGGTTTTTTTAGATCTGTGCTGAGTTCCTTTGACTTTCCCATTGTGGCGTTTGTAAGCGAGTCTAATGACTGCATCACATGAGCCCTGTTTAAAAGGGCTCAGAGAAGTCAACAGGTGTCCATCCATCCATCCATCCATCTTCTTCCGCTTATCCGAGGTCGGGTCGCGGGGGCAGCAGCCTAAGCAGGGAAGCCCAGACTTCCCTCTCCCCAGCCACTTCGTCCAGCTCTTCCTGTGGGACCCCGAGGCGTTCCCAGGCCAGCCGGGAGACATAGTCTTCCCAACGTGTCCTGGGTCTTCCCCGCGGCCTCCTACCGGTCGGACGTGCCCTAAACACCTCCCTAGGGAGGCGTTCGGGTGGCATCCTGACCAGATGCCCGAACCACCTCATCTGGCTCCTCTCCATGTGGAGGAGCAGCGGCTTTACTTTGAGCTCCTCCCGGATGGCAGAGCTTCTCACCCTATCTCTAAGGGAGAGCCCCGCCACCCGGCGGAGGAAACTCATTTCGGCCGCTTGTACCCGTGATCTTGTCCTTTCGGTCATAACCCAAAGCTCATGACCATAGGTGAGGATGGGAACGTAGATCGACCGGTAAATTGAGAGCTTTGCCTTCCGGCTCAGCTCCTTCTTCACCACAACGGATCGATACAGCGTCCGCATTACTGAAGACGCCGCACCGATCCGCCTGTCGATCTCACCATCCACTCTTCCCTCACTCGTGAACAAGACTCCGAGGTACTTGAACTCCTCCACTTGGGGAAAGATCTCCTCCCCAACCCGGAGATGGCACTCCACCCTTTTCCGGGCGAGAACCATGGACTCGGACTTGGAGGTGCTGATTCTCATCCCAGTCGCTTCACACTCAGCTGCGAACCGATCCAGTGAGAGCTGAAGATCCTGGACAGATGAAGCCATCAGGACCACATCATCTGCAAAAAGCAGAGACCTAATCCTGCAGCCACCAAACAAGATCCCCTCAACGCCATGACTGCGCCTAGAAATTCTGTCCATAAAAGTTATGAACAGAATCGGTGACAAAGGGCAGCCTTGGCGGAGTCCAACCCTCACTGGAAACGTGTCCGACTTACTACCGGCAATGCGGACCAAGCTCTGGCACTGATCATACAGGGAGCGGACTGCCACAATCAGACAGTCCGATACCCCGTACTCTCTGAGCACTCCCCACAGGACTTCCCGAGGGACACGGTCGAATGCCTTCTCCAAGTCCACAAAACACATGTAGACTGGTTGGGCAAACTCCCATGCACCCTCAAGGACCCTGCCCAGAGTATAGAGCTGGTCCACAGTTCCACGACCAGGACGAAAACCCCACTGTTCCTCCTGAATCCGAGGTTCGACTATCCGGCGTAGCCTCCTCTCCAGTACACCTGAATAGACCTTACCGGGAAGGCTGAGGAGTGTGATCCCACGATAGTTAGAACACACCCTCCGGTTCCCCTTCTTAAAGAGAGGAACCACCACCCCGGTCTGCCAATCCAGTGGTACCGCCCCCGATGTCCACGCGATGCTGCAGAGTCTTGTCAACCAAGACAGCCCCACAGCATCCAGAGCCTTAAGGAACTCCGGGCGGCTCTCATCTACCCCCGGGGCCTTGCCACCGAGGAGCTTTTTAACTACCTCAGCAACCTCAGCCCCAGAAATAGGAGAGCCCACCACAGACTCCCCAGGCACTGCTTCCTCATAGGAAGACGTGTTGGTGGGGTTGAGGAGGTCTTCGAAGTATTCCCTCCACCGATCCACAACATCCGCAGTCGAGGTCAGCAGAACACCATCCTCGCCATACACGGTGTTGATAGTGCACTGCTTTCCCTTCCTGAGGCGGCGGATGGTGGTCCAGAATTGCTTCGAAGCCGTCCGGAAGTCGTTTTCCATGGCCTCACCGAACTCCTCCCATGTCAACAGGTGTCGTCAATCATAATCACTCACCTGAAGTAAGGAGGCCATGCCATGAAGCTCATTTGATTTGATTGTAACGCTTCTACATCACCAAAATTGATCAAGTATGTTGCTGTATGTATACTTTTGACCCAGCAGATTTGGTCACATTTTCAGTAGACCCATAATAAATTCATAAAAGAACCAAACTTCATGAATGTTTTTTGTGATTGTGCTCCAATCACAAAAAACTAAGAGTTGTAGAAATGATTGACATGATGTTCTTTACAAGTGTACGTACACTTTTGACCACCACATAAGATTTAGTGTCAAAAAAGCTTTTGCAATGAAGACACAAATTAACCTCCATAAAAGAGCGTCCATATAAATGTCAGATTAGTTCTGGAAAGTGATTTGCATTCCTCTGAAGCGAGTGGTGATATTTACACCAGGCCCAAAATAACTGCAGAGTTGATGTGAGCTGACAGACTTCTTTCCTCAAATTGCATCTGATGTTGTTGCATTGCAGCATTTTGGGAGGGTTTGCTGGTTGACTGTTTTAATGTTGTTTTCCTCGTCTCCTTCAGAAAGTACTCGGCCAATCAGAAGGTGGGCTCCTTCCATTACGTCCACACGACTCCCTTCGGAAACTACTCCTTTGTGTGTGCGGACGCCACCCTGATGCCGGGGCCCAAGAGGCCCTACAATTTCTTTGGTATTCTCAATCAGGTGGGTAACACACTATATTCTACTATTTAGGGCACAGGTGTCAAACTCAACATCATTTTATCTGGCCTGCAAACACCCGTAAATGATATCTGTCAATAAAGTACTTAATGTTTTCTCACTAAATGTTATTGATTTTTTTAAATTTTGACAGAAAAAAATATATGTACTGTTGAAATTGCATACCTTTTAAACTTTAATTGTATCCAATATTGCAAGAAATATTTTCCAAACATGTTTTTGTCTAAATAAAAAATACTTTACAGCAAACTACCCGTCAAATTCATACCTGCCAACTACTCCGGTTTTCCCGTAATTCGTACGGTTTTCATCAACCTATTCCGGGTTACGGTTGCAGTGATAAAAAATACGGGTGAAAACTACGCGAATTGCACCTTGTGCAGACAAGATTTTTCGATCGGACACGGAGGAATTAGCGATGTAAAAGACCACGTTGGGACAAAAAAACACAAGTCTAATGCCGTTGCTAGCGATACAAGTGGAAAACTTTCAACGTTTTTCGTCGCCCAAACAGATTCTTTGGATGTGATAAATGCCGAAGTTTTATTTACGGAGGCAATAATTGAGCATGGACTTCCAATCGCACTGGCTGATCACATGGGACAGTTAAATGTTTGTAATGCAACCTTTAAAAATCATTATGCGGTGATCGCGGTCCCGAAAATAAACTTTTCTTGCATGATAATGTCCAGAAAAATTCGCTTTATATTACTATAGAGTCCTTTTAACGAATGAGTTTGATGGTTTATCACAAACCTTAAATGAAAGAAGTCCTTTGTTCTCCTGCACCATGCACGCGCTTTGGCCTTGCTTCGTGTTTGGTGCGCAATCCTGTCGGCTGTATTTCACAGCACGACATACTGTTAAAAGTGTTTATACTATTTATGCTTTCAAGTCCAAGTTGAAGAAATCTTGTTAAATGTTGACAGCATAACAACCAAAATACAGAAGTATGTCCTTAATATTTTTGCAGTGCTATTTCTGTTGAAAAGTTCAAATGATTACATTAGAGATGTGATGTGCCACTTTTCAAGTGTCTGATGGCTTAAATTAATTTTCATTATTTTTTCATATTTTGAATTCTTTTGAAAGGCTTACAAAAAAACTACATTTGAATTGTAATTCCATGCTATTGACAGGACTATTAATTTTAATGAAGTTAGCTTACCATGTTTACAGTATGATAATTGTGATAGAAATGTGAATTTTAGGCACAGAATATTTTTTACAATTGAACAAGGCAGTAGATTATACAAGCTTGGACAGAAAGTTAATAATGACACCAATTTTTTTTTTTATGGAATTGTTTAGTACTGTTTTACCATTTGTTTACTGTAAAAAGTGTTTATACTGTTTATACTTTCAATGAACAAATTGAAGTCTTGTGAAAGGTTGACAGGATAACTGGCATTAACTGTCAAAATAATTTCAAACTATTGAAGTTAGCTTACAGAATAAACATGTCAATCAACCCATATGATTTTTGCTGTAATATTTTTGTTTTGAAAAGTCACTGTGACTGATAGAAAAGTGATGGTTTTAGCAACATTTTAACCTGTCTGAATGCTAATAAACATTTTGCGTCGGGGGGCGAAGCCCTGAACCCTCCACCAGGACTTTGTCCTGGACCTACCGGGGCCTGCGGCCCCTGGACCCTGGCTACTAGGTTTTTCTGATTTCAAAAGTTGGCAGGTATGCAAATTCATAAAAATGACAATACATTTTACGTTGTGCTTTTACTGTAAATCGAAAAAACAATGGTGTTTTTTGCACACACTTCAGGTGGGTGATATTTTTTTATATCATGATATCGTCTTTGTGTGTTGACCAGTATGACTTTGCATGGCAACGTTTTAACGAGAATTAATGGTCACAGTGTCCCAATCCGATATTGATATTTGCAAAAAAAAAAGGAAAAAAGTATCAGATTACATTGGCTTGCATGTAAAATGTCCATTAAGTGATCCGATACAGACAGCCAGTTTCATTTTTCATTTTCATTTATTTATTTATTTCAGGCAATGACATAAAAAATAATAATGTTACGTCTTTTTGAGGCATTTAACATGCACAAAAACTCCGTAAATTTTGCAGGCGCGTCAGGTCCGGCAAAAAAATTTATATTTTGGGGGTCCGAAACAAGACATTTTTTAAAATTTTAAAATTAGTAAGATTTAGCCACGTATTGCCAACAAAACAAAACAGGAAGTATGCCATCTTCTTTTTCGGTTGGCCATTTTTCAGCTATTCTATTCCGTTCTATTCTATCCTATAAAATATAATATAAAATATATTTATTTACAATAAAATTGAAAAACCCTATACACCCATTTTTTTGGGATTTTAGCAATGCAAATATTTAAAACAAATAAATAAAAGAGAATACATTTTTTATACTTTTTATTTTGGAATTTAATTACCGTATTTTCCGCACTATAAGGCGCACCTAAAAACCTCAAATTTTCTCAAAAGCTGACAATGCGCCTTATAATCCGGTGCGCCTTATATGTGGACCAATATTTATATATATATATATATATATATATATATGTATATATATGTATATATGTATATTGTTGCGTTTTGGACCAGTTGTTCCTCCCAGGGAATTCAAGTCACAATTCGCTCCCAAGCTCTTTACGACACTTAAAGCTGAGTTGAAAAACCACCAGAGACAGAATAGGTATTTTGTTGTATATTTTCAAAGCTTTGCCAATATACATTTTGAGACCAGTCTAACCCTAGAACATTCTATTGCGCCTCCCAAAATGGTCTGTCTTCCCAACGCCAAAAAACCCCTCTTTCCTTTCCCCTCCCTAGCCATAATACATTCCAAAGAACTCAAGGTTAACACACACAGTTTACTTGCTGACAGAGCATCAAGAGAAGAAATGGAAAACACGAGCTGTTTTCAAATATGACAAAGAAATGGAAGAAGTACAACTTAAATTCGGATATATGTAAATATCTGCCTCCGACAATATATATATATATATATATATATATATATATATATATATATATATATAACCAATATTGAGCCACAACAGGTCTCGCAACTGCGGGATGCATAACGTAACCCCAGCCTCTACTGTAGCGTCTATTCTATGCGCCTTATAATGCGGTGCGCCTTATATATGAACAAAGTTTTAAAATAGGCCATTCATTGAAGGTGCGCCTTATAGTGCGGTGCGCCTTGTAGTGCGGAAAATACGGTATACTCTGGTTCATAGTGTCATATTTAGAAAAAAACAGTTCTACTTTTCATTACATTTATCTAGGGGTATAAGGTTACACAAAAAATTCGGTTCGGTACGTATCTCGGTTTAGAGGTCACGGTTCGGTTCATTTTCAGTACAGTAAGAAAACAACAAAATATACATTTTTGGGTTATTTATTTACCAAATTTGCAAAATCTTCCACCAAAAATATTTTTCTGAGTGTAATATTTGATGTGAAGAAATCGGAACCTTGGATAGGTCAATAATTCATAATAACATTGATTTTGATTCAATATTATGTTTTGAGCAATGACAGTTTGAAAGAAAAAAAAAAAACAGCTTTGTTTTATTAGTCAACATTGCAACTTTTTCTAAATTACATTTAACCTTTAAGCTTTTTTATTTCACTTTGGTTATGTTTTTCTTTATTTGAATAGTATTTTTAGAATGTGCCGTGGGCCTTTAAAACATTAGCTGTGGGCCGCAAATGGCCTCTGGAGCACACTTTTGACACCCCTGCTATAGATAATAAAAAATTAAATGTGATAGAGTCCATGGTTCTCGCCCGGAAAAGGGTGGAGTGCCATCTCCGGGTTGGGGAGGAGATCTTGCCCCAAGTGGAGGAGTTCAAGTACCTCGGAGTCTTGTTCACGAGTGGGGGAAGAGTGGATGGTGAGATCGACAGGCGGATCGGTGCGGCGTCTTCAGTAATGCGGACGCTGTATCGATCCGTTGTGGTGAAGAAGGAGCTGAGCCGGAAGGCAAAGCTCTCGATTTACCGGTCGATCTACGTTCCCATCCTCACCTATGGTCATGAGCTTTGGGTCATGACCGAAAGGACAAGATCTCGGGTACAAGCGGCCGAAATGAGTTTCCTCCGCCGAGTGGCGGGGCTCTCCCTTAGAGATAGGGTGAGAAGCTCTGTCATTCGGGGGGAGCTCAAAGTAAAGCCGCTGCTCCTCCACATGGAGAGGAGCCAGATGAGGTGGTTCGGGCATCTGGTCAGGATGCCACCCGAGCGCCTCCCTAAGGAGGTGTTTAGGGCATGTCCGACCGGTAGGAGGCCACGGGGAAGACCCAGGACACGCTGGGAAGACTATGTCTCCCGGCTGGCCTGGGAACGCCTCGGGATCCCCCGGGAGGAGCTGGACCAAGTGGCTGGGGAGAGGGAAGTCTGGGCTTCCCTGCTTAAGCTGCTGCCCCCACGACCCGACCTCGGATAAGCGGAAGAAGATGGATGGATAAATGTGATAAATCTATGGATAAAAAGCAGAGCCTGGCGACGCATGCGCGTTTATCATAATTCTCTCTCTCTGTCTCTGCCCCCTCACCAATTCTGCTGCATGCACAATTAGTTTTTTGTTTTTTTTTAATTTGTTTTTTATTGACATTTAGCATCAGACATTCCTTTCCATCACATCATATTCACATCAATGATATATCTATTGTCTGCCCTAAATGTCAAAATATTTTTGTTTATATCCCACCCATACCAATCACCCACCCCCCCTCAAAAAAGAAAGAAACAACAAAAAAAACAAAGTAATATCTACAAATACATCAATTAAATAAACAAAGAAAGAAAGAGGGAAAAAAAAGAAAAATATATAATAATACATTAATAATAGTAGTAATCAGAAATAAAATAAAATATAAACAGATACCCATATATATATATATATATATACCCACACATACATATATATATAAATATATAAATACATATATATACATACATACATATACACTTGTAGGGAGTAATCCCCCTTTTTTTTTTTTTTTTTTTTTTGGCAATACAATCACTAATTCGAAAAATTAAAGTCAAGTTTATGGGGCGTGACATAGTTGACCCAATTTTCCCAGTATGAAGTAAATTTCTCCAATTTATAATTAATAAAGGCGGTTATCTTCTCCATTTTATATATGTCCATTGTTGTTTCCATCCATTGCTTCAAAGTTGGGCTCTCCTGGGATATCCATTTCCTAGTAATGGTCTTTTTACAAGCCACCAGTAGGATATTCATTAAGTGTTTATCTTTCTTCAGCCAGTCCTGAGGTACATGTCCAAAAAACACATTTTTACTTTCGAGGGGTATTTCACGTTTGAAAATAGCTTGGTGTATCTCTTTCCAATAGTCTTTTATGGTGCAGCAGTCCCATAAAACATGGTAGTGATTTGCATTTGAATTCCCACAATTTCTCCAGCAGGCAGGGGAGTTCCCTTGTTTTGTTTTTAACCCCTTCTTAACCCTGAACGTACATTGAAAATACACGCAACCCTAACTCAAAATGCCGGACATTTGAGGCATTTAAGAAACTCCGCCCTGACAGCTCCGCAAAAGAGGACATGTCCGGTGAAAAGAGGACGTATGGTCAGTCTATCCTAGCCCGTTAGCTGCTAGCGTGCCGTGTGTTGTGCCTCGGTGTGCATTGTTTACACAACCTGCGTTACGCTACTTAATATGTCCGTATGGAAACTCGTTCGGTACACCTCCGAACCGGAACCCCTGTACCGAAACGGTTCAATACAAATACACGTACCGTTACACCCCTACATTTATCTTAAATTATAGATTAGATTAGATTTATTGGTCCCCTTGGGGAAATTCATTGTCACTGCCGTACATTTAAACACTAGACATTACACATCACACAAAAAAAAATAACAAAAAGACATCATACATGACTAACACACATTTACAGATATATGATTTTTATACCATTTTTGGCTTATTCTCCCTCTTTTTGTGTCATTCAGACTCAGATGGACAAACTGGACACATTCAGAGCGGAGAGTCTAAAAAGCAACCAGTCCATCTGGTTCGGACACTACACCACGTCCACCATCGTTTCTCCGTCACCGGGCGTGCGGGAGATGATGAGGTGCGAGCAGACTTGTCTGTTCAACCATAAAGAAGTCAAACTTCTCCGTTTTATGATTAATCTCCTGCGTGTTTAGGTCGGCCATCGCCTATCTGTGCGGTCACCTGCACACGCTGGGCGGCCTGATGCCCATCCTCCACAGTCGACATCCCAGCGGCGCCTTGGAGCTGGAGCTTGGAGACTGGATGGACAACCGCAAGTAAGACAGACATACCATTTTTTTTTGTAAGCATAGCATGATTTGTCTCGAATTACAAATGCACGGTGCACAAATAAAACAAAGGGAAAAAAATACAACTTTCATAACGTGCGGTTCTGCTGCAGTCCTGTCAGTGGCAGTAATGAGCAATATAAAGTAGGTGACAACTGTAACGTGTCAGCGGAACACGTTTATGCATACTTGCCAACCCTCCCGAAATTCAGCGCCTCTCCCGAAAACCTCCCGGGACAAATTTTCTCCCGAAAATCTCCCGAAATTCAGGCGGAGCTGGAGGCCACACCCCCTCCAGCTCCATGCGGACCTGAGTGACGTGTTGACAGCCTGTTCACTCATCCGCTTTCCCACCATATAAACAGCTAATGATCGAGGGCGAGTTCTTGGTTTCTTATGTGGGTTTATTGTTAGGCAGTTTCATTAACGTCCTCCCAGCGCGGTAACAACACACAACAACAGCAGTCAAGTTTTCGTCCCCCGTAAAGCAGTTCGTCTGCCGTAAACAGCAATGTTGTGACACTTTTAAACAGGACAATACTGTCATCTACTGTACATGCATATGTGACCCACCCATAATGTGTCACATTTTTGTGTTGATTTATTTATTTTATTTTGTGGTTTGAATTCGTTTTTGGAGCTGTCTTTACACATTTATCAGTATTCACATTGGTCAGTAGGGGGCAGTAGGGCGTTTCTTCCCAATTGAATGCTATCACCTGCAGACCGGAAGTGTCTTGTCATTCTGATGAGCGCAACCAGTCTGTGAACAATTGAAACGTCCTGTGTGCTTTTTCCTCCTGTATAACAGGTTAGTTTTGGTGAATCAACTCACTGAATAATATCCATGTGATCTTTATAAGTTTATGTACACATTCTGATGGTGGAGCCTAACTCTAAAGTGTTTGTGAGTTGTAGTTTGTATTTGTGAATGAATCCAGTGCACAGCTGCAGTAATCAATACAAAAAGGCGAGGTGAGTGCGCAATGTTTACATAGGAACTTCTGATCCTAATTCAGACTCCCAAATTAGAGCTCCCGTTTTCTTATTGATTTTATAATGTATATTTGTATAATGTGTGTGTTCTGAAATAGTGACAGAGAATAGAACAAGGATGGACAATTCAACCCTTAACTCAACAATGCGTAGATGAGTGTTATGTGTGTGTAAATGTGTAAATAAATGAACACTGAAATTCAAGTATTTATTTTATTTATTTATATATATATATATATATGTATACATATATATATATATATATATATATATATATATATATATATATATATATATATATATATATATATATATATATATAGCTAGAATTCACTGAAGGTCAAGTATTTCTTATATATATATATCTTAACCACCCCCCTGCCCCCAACCACGCCTCCACCCCCCACCTCCCGAAATCGGAGGTCTCAAGGTTTTGCAAGTATGCGTTTATGTCAACATTTCGGTCTGGCTGATTGACATTGGGGTGTCCAAACTTTTTCTACTGAGGGCCACGCACTGAAAAATGAAAGCATGCGGGGGCCATTTTGATATTTTTATTTTTTATTTTTTATTTTCATTTTCATTTTCAAAACCAATACAATATTGTAACCCTTAGGACTCACCTCAATTTTGGTGAATGTTAAATGTTCGGGGACCCACAAGTATCTCAGTCATTGAAGTGAGAAAAACAAGTCATAAATATTATATTTTTTTTATATCATTTTTTTACTTTTAACGCTTGAATATCTGTAGATCAACTTCAAATCGGTCCGTTGACACAAAGTTTGACTTATTTAAATGTTTGGTGACATTTTTTGTAAAAAACAAAACCCAAAATAGGCAATATTTTCCTCAAAATGTTCAAGTGTGAAGATGTGAAGTATTTATAACCTTAAAGAGGTTGATAATTCATAACATTGCTTTTGATCCATTATTGTTTTGTTTTTTTATCAATAATGGTTTAAAAAAAAATCAGACTCCAACTCATAAATTTTTTTTAAAATAAATTATAAATCAATATATATTATTTTTACGTTCAATGCCTGAATCTCTAGATCAACTCCAGATTTATCCGTCGATTAAGTTTTAGTTTTTTTGTTTTTTTTTATGTTTTATGCAGTTTTTGTCAGCGAAAACCTTGTTTTACTTTTATGGCAAACACACAAAATATGCAATATTTTCCCCATAAAAGTGTAATATTTGATGTGAAGTAATTGGAGCCTTGAATAGGTCAATAATTCATAACAAGGTTGATTTTATTTCATACCAGTATGGATTTTGATTCATTATTTTTTAAACAATGCCAGTTTTAGACTAAAAAAAAAACAGGCATGTCAGTACCTTTGTGTTATTAGTGTCATTATTGCAACATGTTCTTGTTACATTACACCTGTTTGCTATTTTTATTCCACTTTTTAATGTTTTTTTTTCAAATCGTATTTTCAAACTGTGCCGTGGGCCATAAAAAAAAATAAGCTGCTGGCCGCAAATGGCCCTGTTGACTTAATCGTCTTCCTATGAGGAAGCAGTGCCTGGGGAGTCTGTGGTGGGCTCTCCTATTTCTGGGGCTGAGGTTGCTGAGGTAGTTAAAAAGCTCCTCGGTGGCAAGGCCCCAGGGGTAGATGAGATCCGCCCGGAGTTCCTTAAGGCTCTGGATGCTGTGGGGCTGTCTTGGTTGACAAGACTCTGCAGCATCGCGTGGACATCGGGGGCGGTACCTCTGGATTGGCAGACCGGGGTGGTGGTTCCTCTCTTTAAGAAGGGGAACCGGAGGGTGTGTTCTAACTATCGTGGGATCACACTTCTCAGCCTTCCCGGTAAGGTCTATTCAGGTGTACTGGAGAGGAGGCTACGCCGGATAGTCGAACTTCGGATTCAGGAGGAACAGTGTGGTTTTCGTCCTGGTCGTGGAACTGTGGACCAGCTCTATACTCTCGGCAGGGTCCTTGAGGGTGCATGGGAGTTTGCCCAACCAGTCTACATGTGTTTTGTGGACTTGGAGAAGGCATTCGACCGTGTCCCTCGGGAAGTCCTGTGGGGAGTCCTCAGAGAGTATGGGGTATCGGACTGTCTGATTGTGGCAGTCCGCTCCCTGTATGCTCAGTGCCAGAGCTTGGTCCGCATTGCCGGCAGTAAGTCGGACACGTTTCCGGTGAGGGTTGGACTCCGCCAAGGCTGCCCTTTGTCACCCATTCTGTTCATAACTTTTATGGACAGAATTTCTAGGCGCAGTCAAGGCGTTGAGGGGATCTGGTTTGGTGGCTGCAGGATTAGGTCTCTGCTTTTTGCAGATGATGTGGTCCTGATGGCTTCATCTGGCCAGGATCTTCAGCTCTCACTGGATCGGTTCGCAGCCGAGTGTGAAGCGACTGGGATGAGAATCAGCACCTCCAAGTCCGAGTCCATGGTTCTCGCCCGGAAAAGGGTGGAGTGCCATCTCCGGGTTGGGGAGGAGATCTTGCCCCAAGTGGAGGAGTTCAAGTACCTCGGAGTCTTGTTCACGAGTGAGGGAAGAGTGGATCGTGAGATCGACGGTGCGGCGTCTTCAGTAATGCGGACGCTGTATCGATCCGTTGTGGTGAAGAAAGAGCTGAGCCGGAAGGCAAAGCTCTCAATTTACCGGTCGATCTACGTTCCCATCCTCACCTATGGTCATGAGCTTTGGGTTATGACCGAAAGGACAAGATCACGGGTACAAGCGGCCCAAATGAGTTTCCTCCGCCGGGTGGCGGGGCTCTCCCTTAGAGATAGGGTGAGAAGCTCTGTCATCCGGGAGGAGCTCAAAGTAAAGCCGCTGCTCCTCCACATCGAGAGGAGCCAGATGAGGTGGTTCGGGCATCTGGTCAGGATGCCACCCGAACGCCTCCCTAGGGAGGTGTTTAGGGCACGTCCGACCGGTAGGAGGCCGCGGGGAAGACCCAGGACACGTTGGGAAGACTATGTCTCCCGGCTGGCCTGGGAACGCCTCGGGGTCCCACAGGAAGAGCTGGACAAAGTGGCTGGGGAGAGGGAAGTCTGGGCTTCCCTGCTGGGGCTGCTGCCCCCGCGACCCGACCTCGGATAAGCGGAAGAAGATGGATGGATGGATGGATGGACTTAATCGTATAATAATCTAATAAAGTTTTCATACATGCACTAATCTTTCTACTGGTGGCCAACAATCTAAAAAAAAAAATGTCTGTTTTGTTAATTGCTGTTGTAGAATCTATGTTAATACTGCCATACTTGTATTTTTCAACTTTCTTTGCACCAAACAGAGGGTGATGCATGTTTAAATGCTGTGTAATTAGACCATGGTTATGTTGATGCTAAGTTATAATAATGGAGTTAACAGTACTACAACATGTCGACATAAACGGACCATTTTGAATAAAAAAAAGGACCTCTTCAACTCACACTCATGACGACAAAATGGGTCGACCATGTATGTGGATGAGTTGGTCAACATAGACGGGTTGTGGACATAAATATATTGAACAGTATTTTGGTGTTCAACCAGGTACAGGATCCTGGCTTTTGACCACGACCTGCTGAGTTTCTCAGACCTGAGATTTGAACAGTGGCCCGTGGTGCTCATCACTAACCCCAAGGACCGGCAGTACTTGCATCCAGGACTGGAACCTGTGGGCCGCATACGGAGGTCCACACACATCAGGTGGGTGATATTTTTTACATCATGATATCGTCTTTGTGCGACGACCAGTATGAATTTGTGTAATTTTCAAACTATCCCATAACAACAGTTTTACATAAAACATCTGTGCGCGAAATAGTTCCAATCGTTTGATAATTTATATAAGAAATAAACAACCTATTTTACAATAACATCTTTTCTGAATTATGCCTTTATAAGAGGGAATTGTTTCACCCGGAGAGAATTGTGTAACGCATCACGAACGTATAATTCATGTAAACACGTGGTGCGATACACGATATTCATCCGCCGTGCTTAGGGTATAAATCAGGGGTGCTCACACTTTTTCTGCAGGCGAGCTACTTTTCAATTGATCAAGTCGTGGGGATCTACCTCATTCATATATATCATTTATATTTACTTATTTATGAAATATATGTTTTTGTTAACAAGTTAAAGGTGTTTAATGATAATGCAAGCATGTTTAACACATATAGTTAATATTGTTAATACATTAAAGGTGTTTAATGATAATACAAGTATGTTTAATACATATAGTTAATATTGTTAACAAGTTAAAGTTGTTTAAAGATAATGCAAGCATGTTTAACACATATAGTTAATATTGTTAACAAGTTAAAGGTGGTTAAAAATAATACAAGCATGTTTAACACAAATAGTTAATATTGTTAACAACTTAAAGGTGGTTAAAGATAATACAAGCATGTTTAACACATAGTTAATTTTGTTAACAACTTAAAGGTGGTTAAAGATAATACAAGCATGTTTAACACATATAGATTCCTTTCTTTCATGAAGACAAGAATATAAGTTGGTGTATTACCTGATTCTGATGACTTGCATTGATTGGAATCAGACAGTGGTGATGATAACGTCCGCATTTTCGAATGGAGGAGAAAAAAAAGTCCTCCTTTCTGTCCAATACCACATGAAAGTGGTTGGTTTTTGACATCTTATTTGTCCAGCTTCCGTACTCCTTTGTATACACTTTACAAGAAATACATTGTCGGCAAACTCCGTAGCTTGCTAGCTTGTGCACGCCAGCTTTCTGAGACTCTTATTTTGTTAGCACAACTGTGCAACTGTGCAGTCGGTCTTTGGAGTTTTGACGACAGGTACGGCGCCAGAGTCTGTTGAAATAAAGTGTTTCTCGCCTTCCAGTCGGTAATTTTAATGAGCTGGCAGCAGCCAGCGTCATCTCAGAAGACCCTCGGGTGCCGTGAATGTCAATCAAGTGACGAAAGTGACGTCATAGTGAAGATTTATGATCGCTCATTTTTAGGACTATTTTTTTAATGCCTGGCTGGTGATCGACTGACACACCCTCCGAGATCGACCGGTAGATCGCGATCGACGTAATGAGCACCCCTGGTGTAAATAGAACATGTTGACGATTTGGTGTTACCAGTAAGTTTATGCCGAGCATTCATCACGGACGGAAATAAGGAAAATAATGGGATTTTATTCATTAACGGATAGTTTTGCCGATAAGTGAATACTTTTATATCAATTTTCTATCGATGTGTTAACCTCTTGTTTTAGTCACTAAAGAAAATGTGTACTTTGTAGAGATGCGCGGTTTGCGGACACAACCGCGGAGTCCGCGGATTACCCGCGGGTCGGGCGGTTGAAATAAAAAAAAATTAGATTTTAAATAGATTCAGGCGGGTGGCAGTTAAACCAATTGGGAAATATATATACATAGTTAAATGTTGTTACCCACATACGAAAAACGAGCAGGCACCTGCAGCATATGCCACAACAGAAGAAGAAAAGAAAAAAATGAGATGGACACTTTTACGGAGCGGAGAAGGGACGCCTCGCCGGGGTCCGGGACCGAGGCCCCTTCCCCCGAGAGGGCCCCACCGGGAGCCGTAGCTGAGGCGATCCGCGAGAAGGGCCCGACGCACGTCCAGGGTCACCACCGCGCCCACCGCACCGACACCCCGCCTCGTCCGCCTTCGCCGCGGCCGGCGTCACGCGCAGCAGGTAAGCAGCTTACCTGCCCGCCACCCCCGTGGCCGGGGGCTCATAACAGGGGTCACTCCGCGCGCTCCGCCCGCGCAGCTTACCTGCCCGCCACCCCCGTTGCCGGGGGCGCGTAACAGGGGTCACTCCGCGCGCAGTGCGCTCACGAAAGGGGTGGGGCTCACCCTGGTGAGCCGAGTGGGCCACTTTTGGTAAGCAGAACTGGCGCTGCGGGATGAACCGAACGCCGGGTTAAGGCGCCCGATGCCGACGCTCATCAGACCCCAGAAAAGGTGTTGGTTGATATAGACAGCAGGACGGTGGCCATGGAAGTCGGAACCCGCTAAGGAGTGTGTAACAACCCACCTGCCGAATCAACTAGCCCTGAAAATGGATGGCGCTGGAGCGTCGGGCCCATACCCGGCCGTCGCCGGCAGCGAGAGCCGCGAGGGCTAGGCCGCGACGAGTAGGATGGCCGCCGCGGTGCGCGCTGAAGCCTCGGGCGCGAGCCCGGGTGGAGCCGCCGCGGGTGCGAGGGACATCGCACCTCCACGCGCTCCCAGATGATTGCGCACTGGTGTGCGTCTGGGCCGTGACAGCGTGGCACGCATTGAATGTCTGTGCTGCATTGGATCAGTCTCCTTTCTTTAACAGGCAAAAGCTTTATAACCTCACTAATGCCTTGCATCGTCTATATTAGATATATAACAACGGGCGGGTGCGGGCAGGTGCGGTTTTGATTAAATGTTAGTTCGGGTGGATGCGGATGGTTGACGACTTTTGTGATGCGGTTGCGGATGAAATAATTGCCTATCCGCGCATCTCTAGTACTTTGATTGAATCAAAGTTGGGTACCCACGCTAACAATTTTCAATTTCTTTATTTTTTCAGCTTGTTTCTTGTCGCTGCTTTTAGTTGCATATTTTACATTACTCGCATTCAAATTGGTTTTAATAGTACTTTTTAAATATTCCATGCTCTTGCAAAAGCTTATGTGTATTTCTCGTAATAATTTGAATTATTCAATTTAGCATACGTCCGTGATAGTCACGCCAATATATCGAGCGTCTATGCCGTGTGTTTGTGTAATTATTTCGAGCGTATGCCAATGATTAATTGTTAATTTCATACTATCACAGATAGATTTATATTCATAAAACAAAACATTTTATGTTTTGATTTTCCAAAGTATGTTACTAGAAATCGTGTATTTACATATGTGTATTGGCTCATTAATTTTGCCATTGAAAGTAACACTCCAATGTCCATTAGTGGAGCTGTACACACATGAAAGTTGCTAAAAGAGAGAGTACATGCTAAGCTATCTGAACAAACATCTGCGATATCCATCTAATTAATAATGAATCTGTCAAAGTTTGGAACATGCCGAGGGACAATAAAAACCACCGGGGTCCGACTGATGTATGAATGATTGTTTATAGTTATTATTGTAATTCATAGGCAACATCTGCTGTGTTGTTATGCATTGACAGGATTTTGGCTTTCTCAGAGGCGCCCATCATGACGGTGCAGGTTAGCGTGGACGGCGAGCCTTTAGGGACAGGACAGCCTGCTGGAGGCCCCCTCTACGTGCTGCCATGGCAACCATCGCGCTACCTCACTGGGCTGCACACCATCCGAGTTCAGGTGGAGGTCGGTGCAGGATTCCTTTTCCCTACTTTATGCACATGTGCCAGATCACGGGTATCCACACTTTTTTTCTACTCATGGCCGCACACTGAAAAATAAACGCAGGCGGAGGCCATATTGATACGTTTCATTTCTAAAACCAATACGATATATACTGTAACACCTAATTTTGGTGAATGTTAAAGGGGTCATATTCTGATTTTTGATACTATTACAAAAAAAACTGAATAAAAGAGCAAACAGGTGAACTATAATGAGAAAATTGTGCAATTATGACACTAATAACACAAAGCTGCTATGTAGGCAGTTTTTTTTGGGTTTTTTTAAACTGTCATTGGACGGCGTGGCGAAGTTGGTAGAGTGGCCGTGCCAGCAGAGGTGGGTAGTAACGCGCTACATTTACTCCGTTACATCTACTTGAGTAACTTTTGGGATAAATTGTACTTCTAAGAGTAGTTTTAATGCAACATACTTTTACTTTTACTTGAGTATATTTATAGAGAAGAAACGCTACTTTTACTCCGCTACTTTTATCTACGTTCAGCTCGCTACTCGCTACTAATTTTTATCGATCTGTTAATGCACGCTTTGTTTGTTTTGGTCTGTCAGACAGACCTCCATAGTGTCTGCGTTTCAACAAATACAGTCACTGGTGACGTTCACTCCGTTCCACCAATCAGATGCAGTCACTGGTGACGTTGGACCAATCAAACAGAGCCAGGTGGTCACATGACCTGACTTAAACAAGTTGAAAAACGTATTCGGGTGTTACCATTTAGTGGTCAATTGTACGGAATATGTACTGTACTGTGCAATCTACTAATAAAAGTTCCAATCAATCAATCAAAAGTGTGAAGGAAAAAAGACCCTTTTTTATTTCAACCGTACATCCCGTCAAAAGCCTAAAGACTGACTGCACAGTTCCTGTCTTCACAATAAAAGTGCCGCTCCATCGCGCCTGCGCTTTCAAAATAAGAGTCCCCGAAAGCCAGCGCAAACAAGCTAGCAAGCTACGGAGTTTGCCGCCAATGTATTTCTTGTAAAGTGTATAAAAACAAATATGGAAGCTGGACAAATAAGATGCCAAAAAGCAACCACTTTCATGTGGTATTAGACAGAAAGGAGGAACTTTTTTTCTCCTCCATTTGAAAACGTGGACGTTATCATCACTACTGTCTGATTACAATCAATGCAAGTCATCAGAATCAGGTAATACACCAACTTATATTCTTGTCTTCATGAAAGAAAGGAATCTATATATGTTAAACATGCATGTATATTCATTAAAACACCTTTAACATGCAAACAAAAACGGCAAAATAAATAAATATAAATTATATACTGTATATATCAATGTATGTATATATATATATATATATATATATATATGTGTGTGTGTGTGTTTATATATATATATTTATATATATGCTTGTGTGTATATATGTATATATATGATATGTGTGTGTATGTTAAAGTTAAAAAGTTAAAGTACCAATGATTGTCACACACACACACTAGGTGTGGCGAAATTATTCTCTGCATTTGACCCATCACAGCTTGATCACCCCCTGGGAGGTGAGGGGAGCAGTGGGCAGCAGCGGTGGCCGCGCCCGGGAATCATTTTTTGGTGATTTAACCCCCAATTCCAACCCTTGATGCTGAGTGCCAAGCAGGGAGGTAATGGCTCCCATTTTTATAGTCTTTGGTATGACTCGGCCGGGGTTTGAACCCACAACCTACCGATCTCAGGGCGGACACTCTAACCACTAGGCCACTGAGTCGGTTACTCATCAGTTACTCAGTACTTGAGTAGTTTTTTCCCAACATACTTTTTACTTTTACTCAAGTAAATATTTGGGTGACTACTCCTTACTTTTACTTGAGTAATAAATCTCTACAGTAACAGTACTCTTACTTGAGTACAATTTCTGGCTACTCTACCCACCTCTGGTTATTAGTGAGAATATACTTATTTTAAGGTATTTTCGGGTTCTTTGAAGTTAGCTAATTTGACTTGTTTTGGAAAGTCTTGACAAGCCAAATGTTCTTGTTCTATTATTTGCTTAGTTCAAATAAAATACCCCTCATTTTTGTATTTTTTTCCTTCTTGTTTTTGAACACTGACCTTTTGCAGTGTATGATGCATCACTTATTTGACACATTGTCATTCCTCTCTACAAAAAGGTCTGAAAGGAATCAGGAAACCGTAATAATAATCATAACCGTGATTTATTTTGGCCACAATAACCGTGTTCTACAGTTTTCAGATCGGTACATCCCTAGTCCTCATTGTGCTTCCATCAGCAGAAAATGCCTACGATGCTGCGTTTCTTGTAATGTGAGCGTTTGTTTCATTTTCTGCGTGTGAGTCAGGACTCACGGGGGCGGTCGAGCGTGCAGGAGCAGCACTTCGCCCTGGGCGACGACGACGTGACGCCCAGCTTTGGCTTCGTCCAGTCCTTCATCCTGCTGACGGACCACTACGTGGTGGGCCGGGTGGCCTTCGTGTTCACAATGCTGCTGAACGTGGGCGTGCTGCTGTGCTTCAGGTTCATGCGCACCTTGTCCGGCCGAGGTGAGCGGAACCCACTCCTCTTCCCTCCTCGGTGGCGTCTAAATATTTAGTCCTTGTCAACAGGACTGTCCTCTGCTGTGTGCACCTCACTACGGCTGGTCAGTAAAGTGGACAGCTTCTTCTACTCTCTGCTCCTCTTCAACCTGTGCACGGCCTTAGGTGGGTTATCATATGGAAGATTAGGGCTGGGCGAACTGTATCACGATACTGCATACTTGCCAACCCTCCCGGATTTTCCGGGAGACTCCCGAAATTCAGCGCCTCTCCCGAAAACCTCCCGGGACAAATTTTCTCCCGAAATTCAGGCGGACTCAGGTCCTCCACAATATAAAAAAGCATACCTGCCCAATCACGTTATAACTATAGAATGATGGAGGGCGAGTTCTTGGTTTCTTATGTGGGTTTATCGTTAGGCAGTTTCATTAACGTCCTCCCAGCGTGGCAACAACACACAACAACAGCAGTCACTTTTTTGTATACCGTAAAGCAGTTCGTCTGCCGTAAACAGCAATGTTGTGACACTCTTAAACAGGACAATACTGCCATCTAGTGCATATGTGTGTGTGTATATATATGTAAATAAATGAACACTGAAATTCAAGTATTTATTTTATATATATATATTAGAGATGCGCGGTTTGCGGGCACAACCGCGGAGTCCGCGGATTATCCGCGGATCGGGCGGATGAAATTTAAAAAAATTAGATTTTATCCGCGGGTCGGGTCGGGTCGGGTGGTTAAAATTTTTTTTTATTTTAAATAGATTCAGGCGGGTGGCAGTTAAACCAATTGGGAAATATATATACATAGTTAAATGTTGTTACCCACATACGAAAAACCAGCAGGCACCTGCAGCATATGCCACAACAGAAGAAGAAAAAAAGAGATGGACACTTTTACGGAGCGGAGAAGGGACGCCTCGCCGGGGTCCGGGACCGAGGCCCCTTCCCCCGAGAGGGCCCCACCAGGAGCCGTAGCTGAGGCGATCCGCGAGAAGGGCCCGACGCACGTCCAGGGTCACCACCGCGCCCACCGCACCGACACCCCGCCTCGTCCGCCTTCGCCGCGGCCGGCGTCACGCGCAGCAGGTAAGCAGCTTACCTGCCTGCCACCCCCGTGGCCGGGGGCTCGTAACAGGGGTCACTCCGCGCGCTCCGCCCGCGCAGCTTACCTGCCCGCCACCCCTGTTGCCGGGGGCGCGTAACAGGGGTCACTCCGCGCGCAGTGCGCTCACGAAAGGGGTGGGGCTCACCCTGGTTGATATAGACAGCAGCTAGGACGGTGGCCATGGAAGTTGGAACCCGCTAAGGAGTGTGTAACAACCCACCTGCCGAATCAACTAGCCCTGAAAATGGATGGCGCTGGAGCGTCGGGCCCATACCCGGCCGTCGCCTGCAGCGAGACGCGCTTGGAGGTGCGCTCAGCGCGGCTCCCATATGATTGCGCACTGGTGTGCGTCTGGGTCGTGACAGCGTGGCACGCGAATGTCTGTGCTGCATTGGATCAGTCTCCTTTCTTTAACAGGCAAAAGCTTTATAACCTCACTAATGCCTTGCATCGTCTATATTAGATATATAACAACGGGCGGATGGCGGGCGGATGCGGTTCTGATCAAATGTTAGATCGGGTGGATTGCGGATGGTTGACGACTTTCTGATGCGGTTGCGGATGAAATAATTGCCTATCCGCGCATCTCTAATATATATATATATATATATAGGGCTTCACGGTGGCAGAGGGGTTAGTGCATCTGCCTCACAATACGAAGGTCCTGAGTAGTCTTGGGTTCAATCCCGGGCTCGGGATCTTTCTGTGTGGAGTTTGCATGTCCTCCCCGTGACTGCGTGGGTTCCCTCCGGGTACTCCGGCTTCCTCCCACTTCCAAAGACATGCACCTGGGGATAAGTTGATTGGCAACACTAAATTGGCCCTAGTGTGTGGATGTGAGTGTGAATGTTGTCTGTCTATCTGTGTTGGCCCTGCGATGAGGTGGCGACTTGTCCAGGGTGTACCCCGCCTTCCGCCCGATTGTAGCTGAGATAGGCTCCAGTGCCCCCCGCGACCCCAAAAGGGAATAAGCGGTAGAAAATGGATGGATGGATGGATATATATATATAATAATTAAAAAAAATATATATATGTATATATATATATATGTATATATATGTATATATATATATATATATATATATATATATATATATATATATATATATATATATATATATATATATATATATAGCTAGAATTCACTGAACGTCAAGTATTTCTTATATATATATATACATATATATATATATATATATATATATATATATATATATATATATATATATATATATATATATATATATATATATATATATATATATATATATATATGAAATACTTGACTTGGTGAATTCGAGTTGTAAGTATACTCCTCCCCTTTTAGCCACGCCCCCGTCCCACCCCGACCACGCCCACCCCACCCCCTCTCCCCACCTCCCGAAATCGGAGGTCTCAAGGTTGGCAAGTATGCAATACTGTATAAGTGTTTTGTCCATGTCGATAATTAGTGATTTTTTTTTTAATGACCTAAAGAACATGAGGACCAGAAGAAAAATATATTTCAAATTTCCCCTTGTTCTGATTATAATCCTCTCAACTATCAAGGCAAAGAAAAGGAAAGGAAATGTCAACACAAACATGGAAAACACTCAAATCATTTTAAACAAAATTCTGAAATCACATTAAATGCTAACAATAATCGCTTAAAATTAGAGATGTCCGATAATGGCTTTTTTGCCGATTTCCGATATTGTCCAACTCTTAATTATCGATACCGATATCAACCGATACCGATATATACAGTCGTGGAATTAACACATTATTATGCATAATTTTGTTGTGATGCCCCGCTGGATGCATTAAACCAGTGGTTCTCAAACTTTTTTTGTCATCCCCCACTTTGGACAAGGGGGAGTTTTCAAGCCCCACCTGCCCCCATCGCCCCAACAGAGCGCTAATGCCAAGCTTTAACATTTTCAAATGTATTGAACATCAAGTTGTATACGTTTAAGCTCAATAACATAAAATAACATCAAGTTCAATAATAAATAAAATAACTGTGCAGCTGTGGTATAACTTGCATCAAGTTCAATAATAAATAAAATAACTTCCATCAAGTTCAATAATAAATAAAAAAACCTGTTATAACTTGCATCAAGTTCAATAATAAATCAAAAAAAGTGTTATAACTTGCATCAAGTTCAATAATAAATAAAACAAAAGTGTTATAACTTGCATCAAGTTCAATAATAAATTAAAAAAAGTGTTATAACTTGCATCAAGTTCAATAATAAATAAAACAAAAGTGTTATAACTTGCATCAAGTTCAATACTAAATCAAAAAAAGTGTTATAACTTGCATCAAGTTCAATAATAAATCAAAAAAAGTGTTATAACTTGCATCACGTTCAATAATAAATCAAAAAAAGTGTTATAACTTGCATCAAGTTCAATAATAAATCAAATAAAAGTGTTATAACTTGCATCAAGTTCAATACTAAATCAAAAAAAGTGTTATAACTTGCATCAAGTTCAATAATAAATCAAACAAAAGTGTTATAACTTGCATCAAGTTCAATAATAAATAAAAAAGTGTTATAACTTGCATCAAGTTCAATAATAAATCAAATAAAAGTGTTATAACTTGCATCAAGTTCAATAATAAATCAAATAACTTGCATCAAGTTCAATAATAAATAAAACAAAAGTGTTATAACTTGCATCAAGTTCAATAATAAATCAAATAAAAGTGTTATAACTTGCATCAAGTTCAATACTAAATCAAAAAAAGTGTTATAACTTGCATCAAGTTCAATAATAAATCAAACAAAAGTGTTATAACTTGCATCAAGTTCAATAATAAATAAAAAAGTGTTATAACTTGCATCAAGTTCAATAATAAATCAAATAAAAGTGTTATAACTTGCATCAAGTTCAATAATAAATCAAATAACTTGCATCAAGTTCAATAATAAATCAAAAAAAGTGTTATAACTTGCATCAAGTTCAATAATAAATAAAACAAAAGTGTTATAACTTGCATCAAGTTCAATAATAAATCAAATAAAAGTGTTATAACTTGCATCAAGTTCAATACTAAATCAAAAAAAGTGTTATAACTTGCATCAAGTTCAATAATAAATCAAACAAAAGTGTTATAACTTGCATCAAGTTCAATAATAAATAAAAAAGTGTTATAACTTGCATCAAGTTCAATAATAAATCAAATAAAAGTGTTATAACTTGCATCAAGTTCAATAATAAATAAAAAAGTGTTATAACTTGCATCAAGTTCAATAATAAATCAAATAAAAGTGTTATAACTTGCATCAAGTTCAATAATAAATCAAATAACTTGCATCAAGTTCAATAATAAATTAAAAAAAGTGTTATAACTTGCATCAAGTTCAATAATAAATAAAACAAAAGTGTTATAACTTGCATCAAGTTCAATAATAAATCAAAAAAGTGTTATAACTTGCATCAAGTTCAATAATAAATCAAAAAAAGTGTTATAACTTGCATCAAGTTCAATAATAAATAAAACAAAAGTGTTATAACTTGCATCAAGTTCAATAATAAATCAAAAAAAGTGTTATAACTTGCATCAAGTTCAATAATAAATCAAATAAAAGTGTTATAACTTGCATCAAGTTCAATAATAAATCAAATAACTTGCATCAAGTTCAATAATAAATAAAAAAAAGTGTTATAACTTGCATCAAGTTCAATAATAAATAAAACAAAAGTGTTATAACTTGCATCAAGTTCAATAATAAATCAAAAAAAGTGTTATAACTTGCATCAAGTTCAATAATAAATCAAAAAAAGTGTTATAACTTGCATCAAGTTCAATAATAAATAAAACAAAAGTGTTATAACTTGCATCAAGTTCAATAATAAATCAAATAACTTCCATCAAGTTCAATAATAAATACAATAAAAGTGCCACTTTGCAATCTTTGCAAAAAAAAAGGAGGAGCTATGCATTTGGCAAGACAGGGCAAGTGACAGCACTTTCCCCCAGGAGAGCCACCTTGCTTCACTGTGAAACAGCACGGCTGTATGATCAGCTCCCATTTCCTCACACAGTGCAGAGAACAGTCGCGCTTTCAGTGGTCGTGTTTTGATCAAATTTACCGCGCTCACAACATCTGTTAAAACCTCATTGAGTTCGGGGCTGAGCTGCCTTGACGCGAGTGCTTCCCGGTGAATGACACAGTGTGTGCCCGTCACATTTTTGTTTCTCTGCAGGCGCTGGCTCTGGCTCGACGACCTTTGAGGTGCGAGTCACAAATGTATATATTTGTGTAATTGTGGTCCACACATTAGCCTGCTACCCATCCGCGCGAAAGTTTGTTCCGCTTAGCCCCGCCCCCATTAGTTACTGTTGCTATGTCTGTCAAACTTTCGCTCCTACCGAGAAATATAAAGCCTACAGTAAAAATAAGTACCGGTAATTTCCATTTATTTATATAGCGGATTTCACAGACAGAATCACAAAGTGATTTACAGTGTGTATAGAAAATTAAAGCATAGTAAAAAAAATAATCCAAGAATATAATAATTAAAAAAAATAATTTAAAGTGAAATTTCCTCCCGTTCCTCGCGCCCCACCTGTCATGTCTCTATTCCCCACCAGTGGGGCGCGCCCCACACTTTGAGAAACGCTGCTTTAAGGTTTATTGGCGCTCTGTACTTCTCCCTACGTCCGTGTACACAGCGGCCTTTTAAAAAGTCATACATTTTACTTTTTGAGACCGATACCGATCGTTTTGACCGATACCGATAATGTCCAACTCTTAATTATCGATACCGATATCAACCGATACCGATATATACAGTCGTGGAATTAACACATTATTATGTCTAATTTTGTTGTGATGCCCCGCTGGATGCATTAAACAATGTAACAAGGTTTTCCAAAATAAATCAACTCAAGTTATGGAAAAAAAATGCCAACATGGCACTGCCATATTTATTATTGAAGTCACAAAGTGCATTATTTTTTTTAACATGCCTTAAAACAAAACAGCAGCTTGGAATTTGGGACATGCTCTACCTGAGAGAGTATGAGGAGTTAGTGCTGCAAGGGGTTCTGGGTATTTGTTCTGTTGTGTTTATGTTGTGTTACGGTGCGGATGTTCCCCCGAAATGTGTTTGTCATTCTTGTTTGGTGTGGGTTCACAGTGTGGCGCATATTTGTAACAGTGTTAAAGTTGTTTATACAGCCACCCTCAGTGTGACCTGTATGGCTGTTGACCAAGTATGCATTGTGTGTGTGAAAAGCCGAAGATATTATGTGACTGGGCCGGCACGCAAAGGCAGTGCCTTTTAAGGTTTATTGGCGCTCTGTACTTCTCCCTACGTCCGTGTACACAGCGGCCTTTTAAAAAGTCATACATTTTACTTTTTGAAACCGATACCGATCGTTTTGACCGATACCGATAATTTCCGATATTACATTTTAAAGCATTTATCGGCCGGTAATATCGTACTGCCGATATTATCGGCCGATAAATGCTTTATCGCCCAGCCCAATGTAAGATATTAAAAGTTTGTCCTATTGAAAAGCAAGGGGAAGTGTTTCCAAACATACATGCTGGTCTTCATGTCCTCTTCTTCAGGGCCGTGGTTCATCGGCGAGCTGATCGACGGCCACAGCGGCGCCTGCTTCGCCTTCGGGATGTTCATCGACGGTCACTTCCTGGAGGGAAGCCTCACCTACGTGGTGGGTGTCGTTCAGGTGAGGCGCTCGCTTTTGTTTGCTCGGCGTGAAAATATTTCTCTGTGCAGGTGTGTGACGCCGCCACAGAAAGGTAGCGTCAGTGGAATCATTGACCAAGGACCTGAGGGTCGGGGTAGCCGCTTTACTCTAATTGTGAAGACACTGGCCTCCAAGGCACATCCTTTAATCGCCTTTTAAGACAAAAAGGGAATGTGATACTTAGCTGCAACCAGCAGAGGTGCTGTTGAGTCACCGGGTTTGTCCAATGAAGGACAATATGACTTCAGTATTTGGTCAACATCATTTGCCAAATGTGGTCGGGGGGGGGGGGGGGGGGGCGTGGTTAAGAGGGGAGGAGTATATTTACAGCTAGAATTCACCAAGTCAAGTATTTCATATATATATATATATATATATATATGTCTTAATAAGGTTATCCAAAAAATAGTGCTCGATACCGTAGTAGAGCGCAATATATATATATGTGTGGGGAAAAAATCACAAGACTACTTCATCTCTACAGGCCTGTTTCATGAGGGGGTTCCCTCAATCACAATCTCCTGATGATTGAGGGAACCCCCTCATGAAACAGGCCTGTAGAGATGAAGTAGTCTTGTGATTTTTTTCCCACACATATGTATATATATATATATATATATAAGAAATACTTGACTTTCAGTGAATTCTAGCTATATATATATATATATATATATATATATATATATATATATATATATATATATATATATATATATATATATATATATATATATATATCAGTGATGTGCAGTCACTAGAGGCAGGTGAGGCAGGGCCTCACCTGCCATCATGGAAAGAAAAAAAATGTAATAAGAAAAAAAATATTAAATTGTTATATGTATCCAGTGATTATACTATAAAGTTATTTTCCATTTAACTTCACCAGTTTTAGATTATTTTTATTCAAAATCGCTTTATTTTCACATTTGCCGTTCAAATACTGAGAAGAGACGGTGCGGTGAACAGCAGCCAGTTGAGGCACGTCACTCAGTGCCTCAGCATGGATTGCGCAATGACTCGGCTAACTGCTGGCCTGCTGTGCAGTGAGACTGTATTGCTATATGAATTATATTATACATTTCCATAGTTTAGTTAGCTGAGGTATATAATGTACAGTGTATTTTGTCAACAACTGTATGTGTGTAAAGTATTTCTTGTGCTGAGCGATCATAAAACGGCTGCAAAAGACGCACTGGCTGAGGCTCCAGTAATCCCGCCTCCTGCACCCCCGCCGTAGAATTGTTATATCAACTAAAGCCCACACTTAAACTTTCCACGTGCAAGATTGAATCTATTTTTAAAAATTATTTCATAAGAAGCCAAAAAGTGCAAAAACAATAATGTTCGTGTTGGAGGAGTTGTGAATGACTGCAGGGACACAACATTAGATACACCTGCAGACTGCAGGTGTACCTAATTCACAACTCCTCCAACACGAACATTATTGTTTTTGCACTTTTTGGCTTCTTATTAAATAACTTTTGTAACCTATTTTCATGGGCTTTCCTCTTTGTGATGTTAAGTTCCTGTTATGCGCTGTTATACAGTATATGCCTTGAGCTCTTATTTTGAAGGCGCTAAGAGCGGAAGTGATGTCACGTTGCGGAGGTTTTTGAAAGAAGGTAAATAAAGTGGTCCTCGTGTAAACTGGAGCCTCCGTGTTTGTTATTTTGTAGTTTCATACAGTATAGGCCACATTTATAAACCCTCGGTTACACTTTTTTAAATAGATTCAATCTTGCACGTGGAAAGTTGAAGTGAGGGCTTTAGTTGCGGCGCATGGACTTAATTTCTAAGTAAAGGTAAGACCATAATAACGGTTTTTTTTATTAAATGTGCTTTTTTGTGTGCTACAGTTTGTATGTGTAAAGTTAAAGTTAAGTTAAAGTAGCAATGATTGTGTCACACACACTAGGTGTAATGAAATTTGTCCTCTGCATTTGACCCATCCCCTTGATCACCCCCTGGGAGGTGAGGGGAGCAGTGGGCAGCAGCGGCGCCGCGCCTGCGAATCATTTTTGGTGATTTAACCCCCAATTCCAAGCCTGGATGCTGAGTGCCAAGCAGGGAAGAATGCTGGTATGAGCTTTTAAACATAACCCGTTAACTGCTGCCAATCAAATGGTGAATAAGATACTCTTTAGGGTTCATATGTTTGTAAATCTGACTGTGATGAAGTCAGTGCCTCACCAACCATCAACCTCACCGCACGTCACTGATATATATATATATATATATATATATATATATATATATATATATATATATATATATATATATATATATATATATATATATATATATATATATATATATATATATATCACTTGAATTTCAGTGTTCATTTATTTACACATATACACACACATAGCACTTATCTTACTCATTGTTGAGTAAAGGGTTGAATTGTCCATCCTTGTTCTATTCTCTGTCACTATTTTTCTAACCATGCTGAACACCCTCTCTGATGATGCATTCTGCTTCGTCTCCTTGTTGTGTGCGCAGTGGTGCACTGCACTCTCTAAAAGCCCTAGATGTTATTGTCACATATGCATGTACAGTAGATGGCAGTATTGTCCTGTTTAAGAGTGTCACAACATTGCTGTTTACGGCAGACGAACTGCTTTACGGTAGACGAAAAAGTGACTGCTGTTGTTGTGTGTTGTTGCCACGCTGGGAGGACGTTAATGAAACTGCCTAACAATAAATCCACATAAGAAACTCTCAAAGTGCATGTTGTTGCCAAATGTATTTCATATGCTGTAAACCTAGTTCATAGTTGTTAGTTTCCTTTAATGCCAAACAAACACATACCAATCGTTGGTTAGAAGGCGATCGCCCAATTCGTCCTCGCTTTCTCCCGTGTCGCTGGCTGTCGTGTCGTTTTTGTCGGTTTCGCTTGCATACGGTTCAAACCGATATGGCTCAATAGCTAACCGTGGCCTTCTTCCTGTCGCCGGTGCGCATGTGGGCGCTCGGAATGGGCGTGCTGCTGGTCTACCGCGCCTGGACATGCCCCGCCCCTTTCCTGGGCAGAAAAAATCGATGCACGTGGTGGGCATTTTGTTATTTTTCGTTTTCCAAACCAATACAATTATCGTTTTTTTTTTGTTTGTTTTTTTAACCTTTTTACCTTTCCCCTGAAGTTTGGTGCCGGGAAGTGTCTGTCATAAAAATGTTCAAAATAAGTCATATATTATTTTTTTCAACACTTTAATCTCTAGATCAACTTCAGGTCTGTCCATCTAAAAAAAAAAATACAGTGGAAGATTTTACTTGTAAACAAACAAAAAAGTAGAACAAAATGATGGTCACCAAATACTGTCATACTCACAGAGAAATGGGGAAGAAAAAGGCAAAAACAGCCTAAAATGTGAAAAATGACGAAAATGATCGGCTGTGAGTTCCAAAAGAGCCAAAATGACCAAAATGTCTAAAAGAGCCAAAATGACCAAAATGTCTAAAAGAAACTCGCCCTCCATCATTCTACAGTTATCACATGATTGGGCAGGCACGCTGTTTATATTGTGGGAAAAGTGGATGTGAAAACAGGCTGTGGACACGTCACTCAGGTCCGCATGGAGCTGGAGGGGGGGGCTCCGCCTGAATTTTCGGGAGAAAATTTGTCCCGGGAGGTTTTCGGGAGAGGCGCTGAATTTCGGGAGTCTCCCGGAAAATCCGGGAGGGTTGGCAAGTATGGTGACAGGAGGCAATGTTGAAATATTATTCAAGAAAAATTCATTGTGGAAGTTAAAGGGGAACATTATCACAATTTCAGAAGGGTTAAAACCATTAAAAATCAGTTCCCAGTGGCTTATTTTATTTTTCGAAGTTTTTTTCAAAATTTTACCCATCAAGCAATATCCCTAAAAAAAGCTTCAAAGTGCCTGATTTTAACCATCGTTATATACACCCGTCCATTTTCCTGTGACGTCACATAGTGATGCCAACACAAACAAACATGGCGGAAAGAACAGCAAGCTATAGCGACATTAGCTCGGATTCAGACTCGGGTTTCAGCGGCTTAAGCGATTTAACAGTTTACTCATGTATTGAAACGGATGGTTGTAGTGTGGAGGCAGGTAGCGAAAACCAAATTGAAGAAGAAACTGAAGCTATATCGGTTTGAACCGTATGCAAGCGAAACCGACGAAAACGACACGACAGCCAGCGACACGGGAGAAAGCGAGGACGAACTCGGCGATCGCCTTCTAACCAACGATTGGTATGTGTTTGTTTGGCATTAAAGGAAACTAACAACTATGAACTAGGTTTACAGCATATGAAATACATTTGGCAACAACATGCACTTTGAGAGTGCAGACAGCCCAATTTTCATCAATTAATATATTCTGTAGACATACCCTCATGTCGGCAGGCCAGGGAAGCTAGGGTTGATATTCTTCTCTTGATCATCTTCAGTGGCATAAGGGACGGTGTGAGCCAAGACATCCAGGGGGTTTAGCTCGCTCGTCTGCGGGAACAAACTGCCGCCATTGCTTGCCGTGCTACCGAGGTCCTTTGTCCCTGAATTGCTCACACACTCCGGCAGATTCAATGGGGGTCTGGCGGCCGATTTCTTTGACTTTATGGTTGGAAATGCATCTGCTTTGAGTGTCGCAGGATATCCACACATTCTTGCCATCTCTGTCGTAGCATAGCTTTCGTCGGTAAAGTGTGCGGAACAAACGTCCAATTTCTTGCCACTTTGGCATCTTTGGGCCACTGGTGCAACTTGAATCCGTCCCTGTTGGTGTTGTTACACCCTCCGACAACACACCGACGAGGCATGATGTCTCCAAGGTACGGAAAACAGTCGAAAAAACGGAAAATAACAGAGCTGATTTGACTCGGTGTTTGAGAAAATGGCGGATTGCTTCCCGATGTGACGTCACGTCCGAGAGCGAATATTAAAAAGGCGTTTAATTCGCCAAAATTCACCCATTTAGAGTTCGGAAATCGGTTAAAAAGATATGGTCTTTTTTCTGCAACATCAAGGTATATATTGACGCTTACATAGGTCTGGTGATAATGTTCCCCTTTAATAACTTTACACTTACACATGAAAAGGAGTAGAAAGAAGCAGAGCTCACTTAATCTTAACCTGTCTCCATGTCTCAGCTTCCTGTGTTTACTAGCTTTTTAAGAGTGAAAATATGAATATGTGGAAGAGTTTACAGATGGCTTTTTCAGTCATAAAGTTATATTTAGGAAAAAAGTGAAGGGTGTGTCATAAATAGAACGCGAATAAAAGACTGAAGTGTAAATACAAACTTTGTATAATGAACATACTTGACATGATGCTGTATAATAAGCAGAGGTGGGTAGAGTAGCCAGAAATTGTACTCAAGTAAGAGTACTGTTACTTTAGAGATTTATTACTCAAGTAAAAGTAAGGAGTAGTCACCCAAATATTTACTTGAGTAAAAGTAAAAAGTATGTTGTGAAAAAACTACTCAAGTACTGAGTAACTGATGAGTAACATATACACACACACACACATATACACACACACACACACACATATATATATATATATATATATATATATATGTATACATACATTGATATATACAGTATATAATTTATATTTATTTATTTTGCCGTTTTTGTTTACATGTTAAAGGTGTTTTAATGAATATACAAGCATGTTTAACATATATATTCCTTTCTTTCATGAAAACAAGAATATAAGTTGGTGTATTACCTGATTCTGATGACTTGCATTGATTGTAGTCAGACAGTAGTGATGATAACGTCCACGTTTTCAAATGGAGGAGAAAAAAAGTTCCTCCTTTCTGTCTAATACCACATGAAAGTGGTTGGTTTTTGGCTTCTTATTTGTCCAGCTTCCATATTCGTTTTTATACACTTTACAAGACATACATTGGCGGCAAACTCCGTAGCTTGCTAGCTTGCTAGCTTGTTTGCACTGGCTTTCGGAGACTCTTATTTTGAAAGCGCAGGCGCGATGGAGCGGCACTTTTATTGTGAAGACAGGAACTGTGCAGTCAGTCTTTAGGCTTTTGACGGGATGTACGGTTAAAATAAAAAAGGGTCTTTTTTCCTTCACACTTTTGATTGATTGATTGAGACTTTTATTAGTAGATTGCACAGTACAGTACATATTCCGTACAATTGACCACTAAATGGTAACACCCGAATACGTTTTTCAACTTGTTTAAGTCAGGTCATGTGACCACCTGGCTCTGTTTGATTGGTCCAACGTCACCAGTGACTGCATCTGATTGGTGGAACGGAGTGAACGTCACCAGTGACTGTATTTGTTGAAACGCAGGCACTATGAAGGTCTGTCTGACAGACCAAAACAAACAAAGCGTGCATTAACAGATCGATAAAAATTAGTAGCGAGTAGCGAGCTGAATGTAGATAAAAGTAGCGGAGTAAAAGTAGCGTTTCTTCTCTATAAATATACTCAAGTAAAAGTAAAAGTATGTTGCATTAAAACTACTCTTAGAAGTACAATTTATCCCAAAAGTTACTCAAGTAGATGTAACGGAGTAAATGTAGCGCGTTACTACCCACCTCTGATAATAACAAGTCAAGTTCGATATAACGCAGTCTGATATAAAGCCAACTTTCACCGGGTTTATTTCTCCCACCATTCAACCGCGTTGTTTTTCAGCAAATTATGGACTATCGATACCTGTATCGACCTACTGGTGGATAGTGCCCACCCCATTCTTTGACGTGTGAGAACATCCATCATTCACGTCACATCGAGGGCTAGCCACCAAACATGATGTAATGTACATGCAACAAATGTTTGTTTACTTTCAAGTAGGGTTGTACGGTATACCGGTACTAGTATAGTATCGCGGTACTAATCAATCAAAAACGGTACTATGCTCTGTTTGAAAAGTACCGGTTAGTAGAGATGCGCGGTTTGCGGACACAACCGCGGAGTCCGAGGATTATCCGCGGGTCGGGCGGTTGAAATTAAAAAAAATTAGATTTTATCCGCGGGTCGGGTCGGGCGGTTGAAATAAAAAAAAATTAGATTTTATCCGCGGGTCGGGTCGGGCGGTTGAAATAAAAAAAAATTTGATTTTAAATAGATTCAGGCGGGTGGCAGTTAAACCAATTCGAAAATATATATACATACCGTATTTTCCGCACCATAAGCCGCCCCGTGTTGTAAGCCGCATCTAACTGCGCTAAAGGAATGTCAAAAAAACAGTCAGATAGGTCAGTCAAACTTTAATAATATATTAAAAACCAGCGTTCTAACAACTCTGTTCACTCCCAAAATGTACGGTAATGTGCAAATGTGCAATCACAAACATAGTAAAATTCAAAATAGTGCAGAGCAATAGCAACATAATGTTGCTCGAACGTTAATGTCACAACACACAAAATAAACATAACGCTCGCTTTCTGAAGTTATTCTTCATTCATAAATCCCTCGAATTCTTCTCCTTCGGTGTCCGAATTGAAAAGTTGGGCAAATGTGGGATCCAAAATGGCCGGTTCCGTCTCGTCGAAGTCATCGGAGTCAGTTTCACTGTTGTCCAGCAGTTCTGTGAATCCTGCCTTCCGGAAAGCTCGGACCACAGTTGTGACCGAAATATCTGCCCAGGCATTTACGATCCACTGGCAGATGTTGGCGTATGTCGTCCGGCGCTGTCTCCCTGTCTTAGTGAAGGTGTGTTCGCCTTCGGTCATCCATTGTTCCCACGCCGTTCGCAGTCGTGCTTTAAATGCCCTGTTGACACCAATATCGAGCGGTTGGAGTTCTTTGGTTAATCCACCCGGAATGACGGCGAGTGTTGTATTTGTGTGCTTCACTTGTTTTTTGACACCATCTGTGATGTGGGCGCGCATGGAGTCGTATATCAACATGGACGGAGCTGCGTGAAAAAAGCCACCCGGCCTCTTCGCGTAAGCTTCCCTTAACCACTCGCTCATCTTTTCTTCATCCATCCATCCCTTCGAGTTAGCTTTTATGATGACGCCGGCTGGAAAGGTCTCTTTTGGCAAGGTCTTCCTTTTGAATATCACCATGGGTGGAAGTTTCTGGCCATTAGCATGGCAAGCTAGAACCACAGTGAAGGACGACTTCTCATTCCCTGTGGTGCGAATATTCACCGTACGTGCTCCCGTTGTATCCACAGTGCGGTTCACAGGAATATCAAAAGTCAGTGGAACCTCGTCCATGTTGGTAATGTTCTCTGGCCGGATCTTTTTTTCAGCTATCTTGTTTTTACAATATTTATTTATTAGCCTTTATTTAACCAGGTAAAATCCCATTGAGATCAAAGATCTCTTTTCCAAGGGAGACCTGGCCAAGAGGGCAGCAGCAAGGTTACATTAAAAACAGTAAACAAATACATAAAACATCACATTTACAACATTAAAACTTGCTCACATGACACATGTGCATACAGACAAGGTAGACTGCACGGAAAGTAGCCAGCTTTTCTTGAAAGTCTTTAGGCAGTTGCTGTGAAATAGTAGTCCGTGTGCGGATGGAGAGATTGCGTCTTTTCATGAACCGGAAACACCCAAGAAGCACCACCTTTAAAATCATCCAGGTGAAGTTCGCTTGCTAGCGCTGTTGCCTTCATTCGAATAGTGATGGTGCTGACACTTCTGCTTGCTGCTCTCTGCTCAACAACCCACTGTTCGAGTTTGTCCTCCAACAGTTGCCATCTTGCTTTGTTCCCTCGGAAACTCTGTTTTGTCTTCTTTACCTGGCGCAGGTCATCTTGTTGCTTCCTCCACCTACGCACCATTGATTCATTTATGTTATATTCTCTTGCTGCTGCTCTATTTCCGTGTTCTTCGGCATGACTTATTGCCTTAAGTTTAAATTCTGCGTTATACGCGTGTCGCTTAGTAGGAGCCATTTTGTGGTCTTTACAGATGTAAACACACAAAGGAAATGAAACGTAATACCCGCGCGCTTCTTCTTCTTCTACGCGGGCGGGTGGTTGCTTACCGTAGAAGTAGAAGCGCTTCCTCTTCTACGGGGGCGGGTGCTTACCTTGGCAGTTGCTTACCATAGAAGAAGAAGCGCTTCCTCTTCTACGGGGAAAAAAGATGGCGGCTGTTTACCGTAGTTGCGAGACCGAAACTTTATGAAAATAAATATTTATATTAATCCATATATAAGGCGCACCGGGTTATAAGCCGCACTGTCAGCTTTTGTGAACATTTGTGGTTTTTAGGTGCGGCTTATAGTGCGGAAAATACGGTAGTTAAATGTTGTTACCCACATACGAAAAGCGAGCAGCACTCTTTGAAACAGGCAATTATTTATCATCAGGCACCTGCAGCACGCCACAATAGAAGAAGAAAAAAAAAAGAGATGGCAACGCCGGCAGCAAACGTGGTACGCGACAAACTAAAAAAGGGAATACTAAAGACCAGGGGAAAAAAGGCCAGAAAAGTTCAGTGGCCTAGTGGTTAGAGTGTCCGCCCTGAGATCGGTAGGTTGTGAGTTCAAACCCCGGCCGAGTCATACCAAAGACTATAAAAATGGGACCCATTACCTCCCTGCTTGGCACTCAGCATCAAGGGTTGGAATTGGGGGTTAAATCACCAAAATGATTCCCGGGCGCGGCCACCGCTGCTGCCCACTGCTCCCCTCACCTCCCAGGGGGTGATCAAGGGTGATGGGTCAAATGCAGAGAATAATCTCGCCACACCTAGTGTGTGTGTGACAATCATTGGTACTTTAACTTTAACTTTAACTTTTTATGAGGTTGTAAATCAGGATGATAGTAATGCTGGCTACGTGATTTGCAAGAGCTGCGACGCTGTTTATGTCTACGACAGTCACAAAACCGGGACATCTAACATGGTGCGTCACATTTGTGCAAAACCCCGAACCTCCACAAACACCCTGAGCATGAGCAGTTTCGTCCGCCGTGATCCCAGAAGAGTGCCACAGGATGTTAAAACAAGATAGAACGCAGCTGCCTGCAGCAGTTTGAGTGGCGCGAGCGCGCTTGGAGGTGCGCTCAGCGCGGCTCCCAGATGATTGCGCACTGGTGTGCGTCTGGGCCGTGACAGCGTGGCACGCATTGAATGTCTCTGCTGCATTGGATCAGTCTCCTTTCTTTAACAGGCAAAAGCTTTATAACCTCACTAATGCCTTGCATCGTCTATATTAGATATATAACAACGGGCGGGTGGCGGATGGCGGGCGGGTGCGGTTTTGATTAAATGTTAGTTCGGGTGGATGGCGGATGGTTGACGACTTTTGTGATGCGGTTGCAGATGAAATAATTGCCTATCCGCGCATCTCTACCGGTTAGCCTTTTCTTTTTTAAAAAAAAAATCTTTTTTCTTACAGGCATGACGGTGAGTCGTCGTCACGTCGTGACATTGCTGGTTTTACGAGCAGAGGAGCATGTTCGGCAGCGCGCGCACACAGAGTACTTACAAGCAGACACAGTGTGTAGACAGTAAAGGGAGAATGGACGCATTTTGGTGTAAAAAAGTCAAGATAAAGGTGACGTTATAACACTGAAACACCCTCAGGAAGAGATGCTTTAAGACATGGCTAATGTCCATCCGCAATCCGCAATGTTTTAGCTACTTCTTAAATCACTAATCCTGGCCTCCATGGCGACAAATGAAGTACGTTTCTTACAAGTAGCATTATCACTGGAGGACGAGGAATAGCTAAACATGCTTCACTACACAGCGTAGGAGGATACAATAGCTCACCGGCGTCACAATGTAAATAAACGCCATGGGTGGACATCCACTGTAATGATACCAAGTACAAGAGCGTATCTAGTCGATACTACTATGATTACATTGATATTTTTTATCGTCACAAAATCTTTTTTCTTGGTAAAAAAAAAAAATCATATTATATTGATAAAGTCAGTAAATATGTCCCTGGACACATGAGAACTTTGAATGTGACCAATGTATGATCCTGTAACTACTTGGTATCAGATCCATACCTAAATGTGTGGTATCATCCAAAACTAATGTCAAGTATCAAAGAAGAGAAGAATAAGTGATTATTACATTTTAACAGAAGTGTAGATAGAACATGTTGAAACAGAAAATAAGCAGATATTAACAGTACCGTATTTTCCGCACCATAAGGCGCCCTGGGTTATAAGCCGCGCCTTCAATGAACGGCATATTTCAAAACTTTGTCCACCTATAAGCCGCCCCGTGTTATAAGCCGCATCTAACTGCGCTAAAGGAATGTCAAAAAAACAGTCAAATAGGTCAGTCAAACTTTAATAATATATTAAAACCAGCGTGATGTGGGCGCGCATGGAATCGTATATCAACATGGACGGAGCTTCGTGAAAAAAGCCACCCGGCCTCTTCGCGTAAACTTAAACTTACCTTAACCACTCGCTCATCTTTTCTTCATTCATCCATCCCTTCGAGTTAGCTTTTATGATGACGCCGGCTGGAAAGGTCTCTTTTGGCAAGGTCTTCCTTTTGAATATCACCATGGGTGGAAGTTTCTGGCCATTAGCATGGCAAGCTAGAACCACAGTGAAGGACGACTTCTCATTCCCTGTGGTGTGAATATTCACCGTACGTGCTCCCGTTGTATCCACAGTGCGGTTCACAGGAATATCAAAAGTCAGTGGAACCTCGTCCATGTTGATAATGTTCTCTGGCCGGATCTTTTTTTCAGCTATCTTGTTTTTACAATATGCACGGAAAGTAGCCAGCTTTTCTTGAAAGTCTTTAGGCAGTTGCTGTGAAATAGTAGTCCCTGTGCGGATGGAGAGATTGCGTCTTTTCATGAACCGGATCCCTGTCGCTTAGTAGGAGCCATTTTGTGGTCTTTACAGATGTAAACACACAAAGGAAATGAAACGTACGGTAATATCTGCGCGCTTTTTCTTCTTCTACGCGGGCGGGTGGTTGCTTACAGTAGAAGAAGAAGCGCTTCCTGTTCTATGGGGGCGGGTGCTTACCTTGGCGGTTGCTTGCGTAGAAGAAGAAGCACTTCCTCTTCGCGGCTGTTTACCGTAGTTGCGAGACCGAAACTTTATGAAAATGAATCTTAATATTAATCCATATATAAAGCGCACCGGGTTAAAAGCCGCACTGTCAGCTTTTGAGTAAATTTGTGGTTTTTAGGTGCGGCTAATAGTGCGGAAAATACGGTAAATGAACAAGTAGATTAATAATAAATTTTTACAGTTTGTCCCTCATAATGTGTACAAAATAATAGGTGTATAAATGACACAATATGTTACTGCATAATTAGGAGTCTTTGTTTGTTTACTTACTACTAAAAGACAAGTTGTCTATTTTATTTAAGGACTAAATGACAATAATAAATATATGTTTCATGTACACTAACATTTCTTGTTTAAATAAAGCCAATAATGACATTTTTATTTAGAAAAGTATTGAAATACATTTTGGTACCGGTACTAAAATATTGGTATCAAGACAACTTTACTTTGAAGGGCTTTTTTTCTTTGGCCTGTCTGCATCAAGAAGGAAAGCGTTGTTGTCGTTTCTGAAGCGGATCATTGACGCGTGTCCCCTTTGGAAAAAGTGCCTTTGTACAACTGTGACGAGACAGGATGATATCGTCTGAACATTGGAGCGCAGAGAAGGATTCAAACAATTTAAAGACCGAATCACGCTCAACAAGAAGGGACCTCACAAACCTGAACTACTACGCCTTGCCAAGTCTGAAGCCAAAATTCAAATAATGATTTGTTCTCCTTTTCTGTCCTCTAGCTGCTCTTCTTCAACATGCCGCTCACCTTCTACCTGTGCTGGACCCTCCACCACCGTTGCCGCGGCAACACCTTCTGCTCCATGCTGCTGCGGCCGGGCTGCCGCTGGCGGAGCGCAGGCGTGCACCTGCTCATGCTGCTGCTGCTCACCTGGCAGGCCCACTCCTGCTACTTCCTGCTGGAGACCTACGGCCCCGTGGCCTTCTTCCTGTCGCCGGTGCGCATGTGGGCGCTCGGAATGGGCGTGCTGCTGGTCTACCGCGCTTGGACATGCCCCGCCCCTTTCCTGGGCAGCAAGAGCATGCCGCTGTCTTGACAGTAAGCCACACACACACACTTTCTCTCTCCCGCCATGTTTAGTGTAATGCTGCAGTGAGCACACGTGTACACCAGGGGTGTCCAAACTTTTTCCACTCTGAAAAATCGATGCACGTGGTGGGCATTTTGTTATTTTTCATTTTCCAAACCAATACAATTATCGGTTTTTTTTTTTGTTTGTTTGTTTTTTTACCTTTAGGGCTCCCCTGAAGTTTGGTGCCGGCAAGTGTCTGTCATAAAAATGTTCAAAATAAGTCATATATTATTTTTTTCAACGCTTTAATTTCTAGATCAACTTCAGGTCTGTCCATCTGAAAAATAAAATACAGTGGAAAATTTTACTTGTAAACAAACTGTTGCGTCACAGTGCACACTATATGGTGAGTTCAAGAACCGCCGAAATTAGTAGGACAAAACGATGTTCACCAAATACTGTCATACTCACAGGGAAGCGGGGAAGAAAAAGGCAAAAACAGCCTAAAATGTGAAAAATGACGAAAATGATGAAATATCCCTCCCAGTGAGTTCCATAAGTCCCGGGAAGAGCCAAAATGACCAAAATGTGAAAAAGGATGACGCAAAGAGAAGCCGGGAAGTAAAAGGAAAAAAGAAGCCAAATGGCCGAAAATGGTCAAAAATCCCTCCTGGGACTGAGTTCCACAAGCCCTGGGAGAGCAAACATGTCAAACCGGTCAAAAAATCATTTTGTACTTAGAAAAAAAAAATCAGCCTTTCTCTGAAAGGCATTTCGTTATTTTTCATTTTCCAAACCAATACAATGTATCGTTATTTTTTTTTTTTTTTTTTACCTTTAGGATTCCTCTGAAGTTTGGTGCCGGGAAGAGTCTGTCATAAAAATGTTCAAAATAAGTCATATATTGTTTTACTTATTATACGCTTTAATCTCTAGATCAACTTCAGGTCTGTCCATCTAAAAAAAAAAAAAAATACACCCAGGAATGACTCACAGGGAAGCGAGGAAGAAAAAGGCAAAAACAGCCCAAAATGTGAAAAATGCCGAAAATGATCAAATATCCCTCCCCAGCTGTGAGTTCCATAAGTCCCGGGAAGAGCCAAAATGACCAAAATGTCAAAAAGGATGACGCACAGGGAAGTAAAAGGAAAAAAGAAGCCAAAAGGCCGAAAATGGTCAAAAATCCCTCCTGGGACTGAGTTCCACAAGCCCTGGGAGAGCAAAAATGCCAAACCGGTCAAGAAGTCATTTTGTACTTGGAAAAATGACAGAGAAAGACTGATTTTTTTTTTCTAAGTACAAAAAGGAGAGAGGCTAAACATCTTACCTACTTTGATTTTCTACTTAGAAAAAAAATCTGCCTTTCAATGAAAGGCATTTTGTTATTTTTCATTTTCCAAACCAATACAATGTATCGGGTTTTTTTAGGGTTTTTTTTTACCTTTAGGGCTCCCCTGAAGTTTGGTGCCGGGAAGAGTCTGTCATAAAAATGTTCAAAATAAGTCATATATTATTTTTGTCAACGCTTTAATCTCTAGATCAACTTCAGGTCTGTCCATCTAAAAAAAAAATACACCCAGGAATGACTCACAGGGAAGCGAGGAAGAAAAAGGCAAAAACAGCCCAAAATGTGAAAAATGCCGAAAATGATCAAATATCCCTCCCCAGTTGTGAGTTCCATAAGTCCCGGGAAGAGCCAAATTGACCAAAATGTGAAAAAGGATGACGCAAAGGGAAGCCGGGAAGTAGAAGGAAAAAAGAAGCCAAAAGGCCGAAAATGGTCAAAAATCCCTCCTGGGACTGAGTTCCACAAGCCCTGGGAGAGCAAACATGTCAAACCGGTCAAAAAATAATTTTGTACTTAGAAAAAAAAAATCAGCCTTTCTCTGTCATTTTACAAAAAGGAGAGAGGCTAAACATCTTACCTACTTCGACTTTCTACTTGGGAAAAAAAATCAGCCTTTCTCTGAAAGGCATTTCGTTATTTTTCATTTTCCAAACCAATACAATATATCGTTGTTGTTTTTTTACCTTTAGGGCTCCTCTGACGTTTGGTGCCGGGAAGAGTCTGTCATAAAAATTTTCAAAATAAGTCATATATTATTTTTTTCAACGCTTTAATCTCTAGATCAACTTCAGGTCTGTCCATTTAAAAAAAAAATACAGTGGAAGATTTTACATGTAAACAAACTGTTGCGTCACAGTGCACACTATATGGTGAGTTCAAGAACCGCCGAAATTAGTAGGACAAAATGATGGTCACCAAATACTGTCATACTCACAGGGAAGCGGGGAAGAAAAAGGCAAAAACAGCCGAAAATGTGAAGAATGCCGAAAATGATCAAATATCCCTCCCCGGCTGTGAGTTCCAAAAGAGCCAAAATGACCAAAATGTCTAAAAGAGCCAAAATGACCAAAATGTCTAAAAGAATGACACACAGGGAAGGTGGGAAGTAAAAGGAAAAAAGAAGGCAAAAGGCCGAAAATGGTCAAAAATCCCTCCTGGGACTGAGTTCCACAAGCCCTGGGAGAGCAAAAATGTCAAACCGGTCAAAAAAATAATTTTGTACTTGGAAAAATGACAAAGAAAGGCTGGGTTTTTTTTCCAAGTACAAAAAGGAGAGAGGCTAAACATCTTACCTACTTCGATTTTCTACTTAGAAAAAAAATCTGCCTTTCTCTGAAAGGCATTTTGTTATTTTTCATTTTCCAAACCAATACAATGTATCGGTTTTTTTAACCTTTAGGGCTCCCCTGAAGTTTGGTGCCGGGAAGAGTCTATGATAAAAATGTTCAAAATAAGTCATATATTATTTTTTTCAACGCTTTAATCTCTAGATCAACTTCAGGTCTGTCCATTTAAAAAAAAAAATACAGTGGAAGATTTTACATGTAAACAAACTGTTGCGTCACAGTGCACATTATATGGTGAGTTCAAGAACCGCCAAAATTAGTAGGACAAAATGATGGTCACCAAATACTGTCATACTCACAGGGAAGTGGGGAAGAAAAAGGCAAAAACAGCCGAAAATGTGAAAAATGCCGAAAATTATCAGCTATCCCTCCCAGTGAGTTCCATAAGTCCCGGAAGAGCCAAAATGTGAAAAAGGATGATGCAAAGGGAAGCCGGGAAGTAAAAGGAAAAAAGAAGCCAAAAGGCCGAAAATAGTCAAAAATCCCTCCTGGGACTGAGTTCCACAAGCCCTGGGAGAGCAAACATGTCAAACCGGTCAAAAAAATCATTTTGTACTTAGGAAAAAATAAATCAGACTTTCTCTGTCATTTTACAAAAGGAGAGAGGCTAAACATCTTACCTACTTCGATTTTCTACTTGGGGAAAAAAAATCAGCCTTTCTCTGAAAGGCATTTTGTTATTTTTCATTTTCCAAACCAATACAATGTATCGTTTTTTTTTTACCTTTAGGGCTCCCCTGAAGTTTGGTGCCGGGAAGAGTCTATCATAAAAATGTTCAAAATAAGTCATATATTATTTTTTTCAACGCTTTAATCTGTAGATCAACTTCAGGTCTGTCCATCTAAAAAAAAAAATACACCCAGGAATGACTCACAGGGAAGCGAGGAAGAAAAAGGCAAAAACAGCCCAAAATGTGAAAAATGCCGAAAATGATCAAATATCCCTCCCCAGTTGTGAGTTCCATAAGTCCCGGGAAGAGCCAAATTGACCAAAATGTGAAAAAGGATGACGCAAAGGGAAGCCGGGAAGTAAAAGGAAAAAAGAAGCCAAAAGGCCGAAAATGGTCAAAAATCCTTCCTGGGACTGAGTTCCACAAGCCCTGGGAGAGCAAACATGTCAAACCGGTCAAAACATAATTTTGTACTTAGAAAAAAAAAATCAGCCTTTCTCTGTCATTTTACAAAAAGGAGAGAGGCTAAACATCTTACCTACTTCGATTTTCTACTTGGGAAAAAAAAATCAGCCTTTCTCTGAAAGGCATTTCGTTATTTTTCATTTTCCAAACCAATACAATGTATCGTTGTTGTTTTTTTTACCTTTAGGGCTCCTCTGAAGTTTGGTGCCGGGAAGAGTCTGTCATAAAAATGTTCAAAATAAGTCATATATTATTTTTTTCAACGCTTTAATCTCTAGATCAACTTCAGGTCTGTCCATCTAAAAAAAATACTGTGGAAGATTTTACATGTAAACAAACTGTTGCGTCACAGTGCACACTATATGGTGAGTTCAAGAACTGCTGAAATTAGTAGGACAAAACGATGTTCACCAAATACTGTCATACTCACAGGGAAGCGGGGAAGAAAAAGGCAAAAACAGCCGAAAATGTGAAAAATTACGAAAATGATCAAATATCCCTCCCAGTGAGATCCATAAGTCCCAGGAAGAGCCAAAATGACCAAAATGTGAAAAAGGATGACGCAAAGGGAAGCCGGGAAGTAAAAGGAAAAAAGAAGCCAAAAGGCCGAAAATGGTCAAAAATCCCTAGGAGCCCTGGGAGAGCAAACATTTCAAACCGGTCAAAACATAATTTTGTACTTAGAAAAAAAAAATCAGCCTTTCTCTGTCATTTTACAAAAAGGAGAGAGGCTAAACATCTTACCTACTTCGATTTTCTACTTGGGAAAAAAAATCAGCCTTTCTTTGAAAGGCATTTTGTTATTTTTCATTTTCCAAACCAATACAATGTATTGTTGTTTTTTTTGTTTTTTTTACCTTTAGGGCTCCTCTGAAGTTTGGTGCCAGGAAGAGTCTGTCATAAAAATGTTCAAAATAAGTCATATATTATTTTTTTCAACACTTTAATCTCTAGATCAACTTCAGGTCTGTCCATCTAAAAAAAAAATACAGTGGAAGATTTTACTTGTAAACAAACTGTTGCGTCACAGTGCACACTATACGGTGAGTTCAAGAACCGCCGAAATTAGTAGGACAAAATGATGGTCACCAAATACTGTCATACTCACAGAGAAGTGGGGAAGAAAAAGGCAAAAACAGCCAAAAATGTCAAAAATGATCAAATATCCCTCCCCGGCTGTGAGTTCCAAAAGAGCCAAAATGACCAAAATGTCTAAAAGAATGACACACAGGGAAGGTGGGAAGTAAAAGGAAAAAAGAAGCCAAAAGGCCAAAAATGGTCAAAAATCCCTCCTGGGACTGAGTTCCACAAGCCCTGGGAGAGCAAAAATGTCAAACCGATCAAAAAAATCATTTTGTACTTGGAAAAATGACAGAGAAAGGCTGTTTTTTTTTTCCAAGTACAAAAAGGAGAGAGGCTAAACATCTTACCTCCTTCGATTTTCTACTTAGAAAAAAAATCAGCCTTTCTCTGAAAGGCATTTTGTTATTTTTCATTTTCCAAACCAATACAATGTATCGTTTTTTTTAACCTTTAGGGCTCCCCTGAAGTTTGGTTCCGGGAAGAGTCTGTCATAAAAATGTTCAAAATAAGTCATATATTATTTTTTTAATCTGTAGATCAACTTCAGGTCTGTCCATCTAAAAAAACTACTGTGGAAGATTTTACATGTAAACAAACTGTTGCGTCACAGTGCACACTATATGGTGAGTTCAAGAACTGCTGAAATTAGTAGGACAAAACGATGTTCACCAAATACTGTCATACTCACAGGGAAGCGGGGAAGAAAAAGGCAAAAACAGCCGAAAATGTGAAAAATGACGAAAATGATCAAACATCCCTCCCCAGCTGTGAGTTCCATAAGTCCCGGAAGAGCCAAAATGTGAAAAAGGATGATGCAAAGGGAAGCCGGGAAGTAAAAGGAAAAAAGAAGCCAAAAGGCCGAAAATAGTCAAAAATCCCTCCTGGGACTGAGTTCCACAAGCCCTGGGAGAGCAAACATGTCAAACCGGTCAAAAAAATCATTTTGTACTTAGGAAAAAAAAAATCAGACTTTCTCTGTCATTTTACAAAAAGGAGAGAGGCTAAACATCTTACCTACTTCGATTTTCTACTTGGGAAAAAAAATCAGCCTTTCTCTGAAAGGCATTTCGTTATTTTTCATTTTCCAAACCAATACAATGTATCGTTTTTTTTGTTTGTTTTTTTTACCTTTAGGACTCCTCTGAAGTTTGGTGCCGGGAAGAGTCTGTCATAAAAATGTTCAAAATAAGTCATATATTATTTTTTTCAACGCTTTAATCTCTAGATCAACTTCAGGTCTGTCCATCTAAAAAAAATACTGTGGAAGATTTTACATGTAAACAAACTGTTGCGTCACAGTGCACACTATATGGTGAGTTCAAGAACTGCTGAAATTAGTAGGACAAAACGATGTTCACCAAATACTGTCATACTCACAGGGAAGCGGGGAAGAAAAAGGCAAAAACAGCCGAAAATGTGAAGAATGCCGAAAATGATCAAATATCCCTCCCCGGCTGTGAGTTCCAAAAGAGCCAAAATGACCAAAATGTCTAAAAGAGCCAAAATGACCAAAATGTCTAAAAGAATGACACACAGGGAAGGTGGGAAGTAAAAGGAAAAAAGAAGGCAAAAGGCCGAAAATGGTCAAAAATCCCTCCTGGGACTGAGTTCCACAAGCCCTGGGAGAGCAAAAATGTCAAACCGGTCAAAAAAATAATTTTGTACTTGGAAAAATGACAGAGAAAGGCTGTTTTTTTTTTCCAAGTACAAAAAGGAGAGAGGCTAAACATCTTACCTACTTCGATTTTCTACTTAGAAAAAAAATCTGCCTTTCTCTGAAAGGCATTTTGTTATTTTTCATTTTCCAAACCAATACAATGTATCGGTTTTTTTAACCTTTAGGGCTCCCCTGAAGTTTGGTGCCGGGAAGAGTCTGTCATAAAAATGTTCAAAATAAGTCATATATTATTTTTTTCAACGCTTTAATCTCTAGATCAACTTCAGGTCTGTCCATTTAAAAAAAAAAATACAGTGGAAGATTTTACATGTAAACAAACTGTTGCGTCACAGTGCACATTATATGGTGCGTTCAAGAACCGCCAAAATTAGTAGGACAAAATGATGGTCACCAAATACTGTCATACTCACAGGGAAGTGGGGAAGAAAAAGGCAAAAACAGCCGAAAAAGTGAAAAATGCCGAAAATGATCAAATATCCCTCCCCGGCTGTGAGTTCCAAAAGAGCCAAAATGACCAAAATGTCTAAAAGAATGACACACAGGGAAGGTGGGAAGTAAAAGGAAAAAAGAAGGCAAAAGGCCGCAAATGGTCAAAAATCCCTCCTGGGACTGAGTTCCACAAGCCCTGGGAGAGCAAACATGTCAAACCGGTCAAAAAAATAATTTTGTACTTGGAAAAATGACAGAGAAAGGCTTTTTTTTCCCCAAGTACAAAAAGGAGAGAGGCTAAACATCTTACCTACTTCGATTTTCTACTTAGAAAAAAAATCTGCCTTTCTCTGAAAGGCATTTTGTTATTTTTAATTTTCCAAACCAATACAATGTATCGGTTTTTTTTAGGTTGGTTTTTTTACCTTTAGGTCTCCCCTGAAGTTTGGTGCCGGGAAGAGTCTATCATAAAAATGTTCAAAATAAGTCATATATTATTTTTTTCAACGCTTTAATCTCTAGATCAACTTCAGGTCTGTCCATCTAAAAAAAATACAGTGGAAGATTTTACATGTAAACAAATTGCTGCGTCACAGTGCACACTATATGGTGAGTTCAAGAACCGCCGAAATTAGTAGGACAAAATGATGGTCACCAAATATGTCATACTCACAGAGAAGTGGGGAAGAAAAAGGCAAAAACAGCCGAAAATGTGAAAAATGCCGAAAATGATCAAATATCCCTCCCCGGCTGTGAGTTCCAAAAGAGCCAAAATGACCAAAATGTCTAAAAGAATGACACACAGGGAAGGTGGGAAGTAAAAGGAAAAAAGAAGGCAAAAGGCCGAAAATGGTCAAAAATCCCTCCTGGGACTGAGTTCCACAAGCCCTGGGAGAGCAAAAATGTCAAACCGATCAAAAAAATCATTTTGTACTTGGAAAAATGACAGAGAAAGGCTGTTTTTTTTTTCCAAGTACAAAAAGGAGAGAGGCTAAACATCTTACCTACTTCGATTTTCTACTTAGAAAAAAAATCTGCCTTTCTCTGAAAGGCATTTTGTTATTTTTCATTTTCCAAACCAATACAATGTATCGGTTTTTTTTAGGGGTTTTTTTTACCTTTAGGGCTCCCCTGAAGTTTGGTGCCGGGAAGAGTCTGTCATAAAAATGTTCAAAATGAGTCATATATTATTTTTGTCAACGCTTTAATCTCTAGATCAACTTCAGGTCTGTCCATCTAAAAAAAAAAATACAGTGGAAGATTTTACATGTAAACAAACTGTTGCGTCACAGTGCACACTATATGGTGAGTTCAAGAACCGCCGAAATTAGTAGGACAAAATGATGGTCACCAAATACTGTCATACTCACAGAGAAGTGGGGAAGAAAAAGGCAAAAATAGCCGAAAATGTGAAAAATGCTAAAAATGATCCCTCCCCGGCTGTGAGTTCCAAAAGAGCCAAAATGTCTAAAAGAATGACACACAGGGAAGGTGGGAAGTAAAAGGAAAAAAGAAGCCAAAAGGCCAAAAATGGTCAAAAATCCCTCCTGGGACTGAGTTCCACAAGCCCTGGGAGAGCAAAAATGTCAAACCGGTCAAAAAAAATCATTTTGTACTTGGAAAAATGACAGAGAAAGGCTGGTTTTTTTTCCCAAGTACAAAAAGGAGAGAGGCTAAACATCTTACCTACTTCGATTTTCTACTTAGAAAAAAAATCTGCCTTTCTCTGAAAGGCATTTTGTTATTTTTCATTTTCCAAACCAATACAATGTATCGTTTTTTTTTAGGTTGTTTTTTTTACCTTTAGGGCTCCCCTGAAGTTTGGTGCCGGGAAGAGTCTCTCATAAAAATGTTCAAAATAAGTCATATATTATTTTTTTCAACGCTTTAATCTCTAGATCAACTTCAGGTCTGTCCATCTAAAAAAAAAAATACTGTGGAAGATTTTACATGTAAACAAACTGTTTACAGTTTACAGTGCACACTATATGGTGAGTTCAAGAACCGCCGAAATTAGTAGGACAAAATGATGGTCACCAAATACTGTCATACTCACAGAGAAGTGGGGAAGAAAAAGGCAAAAATAGCCGAAAATGTGAAAAATGCTGAAAATGATCCCTCCCCGGCTGTGAGTTCCAAAAGAGCCAAAATGTCTAAAAGAATGACACACAGGGAAGGTGGGAAGTAAAAGGAAAAAAGAAGCCAAAAGGCCAAAAATGGTCAAAAATCCCTCCTGGGACTGAGTTCCACAAGCCCTGGGAGAGCAAAAATGTCAAACCGGTCAAAAAAAATCATTTTGTACTTGGAAAAATGACAGAGAAAGGCTGTTTTTTTTTCCCAAGTACAAAAAGGAGAGAGGCTAAACATCTTACCTACTTCGATTTTCTACTTAGAAAAAAAATCTAACTTTCTCTGAAAGGCATTTTGTTATTTTTCATTTTCCAAACCAATACAATGTATCGTTTTTTTTTAGGTTTTTTTTTACCTTTAGGGCTCCCTGAAGTTTGGTGCCGGGAAGAGTCTGTCATAAAAATGTTCAAAATAAGTCATATATTATTTTTTTCAACGCTTTAATCTCTAGATCAACTTCAGGTCTGTCCATCTAAAAAAAAAATACAGTGGAAGATTTTACTTGTAAACAAACTGTTGCGTCACAGTGCACACTATATGGTGAGTTCAAGAACTGCCGAAATTAGTAGGACAAAATGATGGTCACCAAATACTGTCATACTCACAGGGAAGCGGGGAAGAAAAAGGCAAAAACAGCCGAAAATGTGAAGAATGCCGAAAATGATCAAATATCCCTCCCCGGCTGTGAGTTCCAAAAGAGCCAAAATGACCAAAATGTCTAAAAGAATGACACACAGGGAAGGTGGGAAGTAAAAGGAAAAAAGAAGGCAAAAGGCCAAAAATGGTCAAAAATCCCTCCTGGGACTGAGTTCCACAAGCCCTGGGAGAGCGAAAATGTCAAACCGGTCAAAAAAATCATTTTGTACTTTGAAAAATGACAGAGAAAGGTTTTTTTTTTTCTAAGTACAAAAAGGAGAGAGGCTAAAGATCTTACCTACTTCGATTTTCTACTTAGAAAAAAAATCTGCCTTTCTCTGAAAGGCATTTTGTTATTTTTCATTTTCCAAACCAATACAATGTATCGTTTTTTTTTAGGTTGTTTTTTTTTACCTTTAGGTCTCCCCTGAAGTTTGGTGCCGGCAAGTGTCTGTCATAAAAATGTTCAAAATAAGTCATATATTATTTTTTTCAACGCTTTAATCTCTAGATCAACTTCAGGTCTGTCCATCTAAAAAAAAATACAGTGGAAGATTTTACATGTAAACAAACTGTTGCGTCACAGTGCACACTATGGTGAGTTCAAGAACCACCGAAATTAGTAGGACAAAATGATGGTCACCAAATATGTCATACTCACAGAGAAGTGGGGAAGAAAAAGGCAAAAACAGCCGAAAATGTGAAGAATGCCGAAAATGATCAAATATCCCACCTTCCAAAAGAGCCAAAATGACCAAAATGTCTAAAAGAGCCAAAATGACCAAAATGTCTAAAAGAATGACACACAGGGAAGGTGGGAAGTAAAAGGAAAAAAGAAGCCAAAAGGCCAAAAATGGTCAAAAATCCCTCCTGGGACTGAGTTCCACAAGCCCTGGGAGAGCAAAAATGTCAAACCGGTCAAAAAAATCATTTTGTACTTTGAAAAATGACAGAGAAAGGCTTTTTTTTCCTAAGTACAAAAGGAGAGAGGCTAAACATCTTACCTACTTCGATTTTCTACTTAGAAAAAAAATCTGCCTTTCTCTGAAAGGCATTTTGTTATTTTTCATTTTCCAAACCAATACAATGTATCAGTTTTTTTTAGGTTGTTTTTTTTACCTTTAGGTCTCCCCTGAAGTTTGGTGCCGGCAAGAGTCTGTCATAAAAATGTTCAAAATAAGTCATATATTATTTTTTTCAACGCTTTAATCTCTAGATCAACTTCAGGTCTGTCCATTTAAAAAAAAAAATACAGTGGAAGATTTTACATGTAAACAAACTGTTGCGTCACAGTGCACACTATATGGTGAGTTCAAGAACCGCCGAAATTAGTAGGACAAAATGATGGTCACCAAATACTGTCATACTCACAGAGAAGTGGGGAAGAAAAAGGCAAAAACAGCCGAAAATGTGAAGAATGCCGAAAATGATCAAATATCCCTCCCCGGCTGTGAGTTCCAAAAGAGCCAAAATGACCAAAATGTCTAAGAGAGCCAAAATGACCAAAATGTCTAAAAGAATGACACACAGGGAAGGTGGGAAGTAAAAGGAAAAAAGAAGCCAAAAGGCCAAAAATGGTCAAAAATCCCTCCTGGGACTGAGTTCCACAAGCCCTGGGAGAGCAAAAATGTCAAACCGGTCAAAAAAATCATTTTGTACTTTGAAAAATGACAGAGAAAGGCTTTTTTTTTCTAAGTACAAAAGGAGAGAGGCTAAACATCTTACCTACTTCGATTTTCTACTTAGAAAAAAAATCTGCCTTTCTCTGAAAGGCATTTTGTTATTTTTAATTTTCCAAACCAATACAATGTATCGGGGTTTTTTAGGGTTTTTTTTTACCTTTAGGGCTCCCCTGAAGTTTGGTGCCGGGAAGAGTCTGTCATAAAAATGTTCAAAATAAGTCATATATTATTTTTTTTAATCTCTAGATCAACTTCAGGTCTGTCCATCTAAAAAAAATACTGTGGAAGATTTTACTTGTAAACAAACTGTTGCGTCACAGTGCACACTATATGGTGAGTTCAAGAACCGCCGAAATTAGTAGGACAAAACGATGTTCACCAAATACTGTCAAACTCACAGGGAAGCGGGAAAGAAAAAGGCAAAAACAGCCAAAAATGTGAAAAATTACGAAAATGATCAGCTATCCCTCCCAGTGAGTTCCATAAGTCCCGGAAGAGCCAAAATGTGAAAAAGGATGATGCAAAGGGAAGCCGGGAAGTAAAAGGAAAAAAGAAGCCAAAAGGCCGAAAATAGTCAAAAATCCCTCCTGGGACTGAGTTCCACAAGCCCTGGGAGAGCAAACATGTCAAACCGGTCAAAAAAATAATTTTGTACTTAGGAAAAAAAAAATCAGCCTTTCTCTGTCATTTTACAAAAAGGTGAGAGGCTAAACATCTTACCTACTTCGATTTTCTACTAGGCATTTCGTTCTTTTTCATTTTCCAAACCAATACAATGTATCGTTTTTTTTTTGTTGTTGTTTTTTTTTTACCTTTAGGACTCCTCTGTGAGTCATATTGGACCAAAACTACAACAACAACAAAATCTGTCTGGAGCTGCAAAAAGTTAAAAGCCTTATGTAAGTGTTGTAATGAAGGGAAAACATTAAGTTAGGGTTAGGGTTAGGGTTGGGGTTAGGTTTGGGGGTTAGGGTTAGGGTTAGGTTTTGGGTTATGGTTTGGGTTATGGTTAGGGTTGGGGTTGGGGCTAGGGTTAGGGTTAGGGTTAGGGTTGCTGATCCCGTCCTAAACAATACTATGAAAACTAAACCTGGACATACTTTAGGGTTAGGGTTAGGGTTGGGGTTAGGGTTAGGGTTTGGGTTATGGTTAGGGTTATGGTTAGCGTTGCAGACCCCCACCCTAAACAATACTATGAAAATTAAACCTGGACATACTTTAGGGTTGGGGTTGGTGTTGGGGTTAGGATCAGGGTTAGGGTTAAGGTTAGGGTTAGGGTTGGGGTTAGGGTTAGGGTTATGGTTGGGGTTTAGGGTTAGGGTTAGGGTTGGGGTTGGTGTTGGGGTTAGGATTAGGGTTAAGGTTAGTGTTAGGGTTAGGATTGCTGACCCCCACCTTAAACAATACTATGAAAACTAAACCTGGACATACTTCAGGGTTAGGGTTTAGGGTTAGGGTTAGGGTTAGGGTTGGGTTAGGGTTGGTGTTGGGGTTAGGGTTAGGATTAGGATTAGGGTTAGGGTTGGGGTTGGGGTTGGGGTTTGGGTTATGGTTGGGGTTAGGGTTAGGGTTGGTGTTGGGGTTAGGGTGAGATAACTCCTGGAAATTACTGTCTTAAAACTGCCAAAGGTTAAAGGAAAGGACAGGTGCTACGTGTGGGTCGCAGCTTACTGCCAGGTTCGTTCTCCAAGGATGCAAACGGACGACTCCGGACAGGACCTGCAGGTAGGAACATGATTTAATCTTAAAAAACACTCGAGGTACAAAACAGAAAACAAACCGACGGAACATTGGAAGCTAAGGCTACTGCTTAGCACAGACTAAAGACAAGCAAAACCTAGGTAGCAGCAGCGGGAAGCAAACAAAGAAGTCAGGGCGAGTGACTGGCAAAGGCAGGCTTAAATAATGTCTGTTGATTAGAAGCAGGTGAGCGTCCCGAACACCAGAGGCAGGTGAGAATCATAAGTAGCCATGGTAACAAACTCAGGAGGTGCACAAGCAGGAACTAAAGGAGTCCAAAACTAACCGAAAACACAAAACCTGATCCGGACCACGGATCATGACAACAGACTGTCTTCTTCTAATGGATTTATTACAATCTTTGCAAGCTGGGCAACGTTTGCTGTGGTCTGGAACAACATGGCACACAATGTGAAATGCAGCCAATATTCCTTACAGATAATGTGTCATGAGACGTGCAAATATAAATGAGGACATAAGTCAAATATAGCTACAAACGATGCAATATGTAAAAGGAGCTAGCCTAAATAGCATGTTAGCATGGATTATTAGCACTCCACACAGGTCAATAACAGCAACAGAGCTCGCCTTTGTGTTCACGCACAGCATAAAATGTTTGGTGGACGAAATGAGACAAAGAAGGAGTGGCATAAAACACGTCTTTCTGTGGCAGCGTCGGAGAAAGTTGTGCATGTAAACCAACTACAGTGAGTTCAAGGACCACCAGAATTAGTGGGACAAAACGGCACTGGCCGAATACTCTCATCAGTGAAGCATACCAATCAATCAATCAATCAATCAATGTTCACTTATATAGCCCTAAATCAGGAGTGTCTCAAAGGGCTGCACAAGCCACAACCACAACATATGAAACAGTGGTAGTTCTAACAATTAGGAGGGTTTGTGTCATGTTTGTTCTCCTACAGAAACATTACTAAAACAAGAAATATATATTTCCCCCCATCTTTTTCCATTTTTGAAAAAGCTCCATGGTTAGGGTTAGGGTTGCTGACCCCCGCCCTAAACAATACTATGAAAATTAAACCTGGACATACTTTAGGGTTAGGGTTAGGGTTAGGGTTAGGGTTTAAGGTTAGGGTTAGGTTTGGGGGTTAGGGTTAGGTTTTGTGTTATGGTTAGGGTTGGGTTTAGGGTTAGGGTTGGGGTTGGGGTTAGGGTTAGGGTTAGGGTTGCTGACCCCGTCCTAAACAATACTATGAAAACTAAACCTGGACATACTTTAGGGTTATGGTTAGGGTTATGGTTAGCGTTGCAGACCCCCACCCTAAACAATACTATGAAAATTAAACCTGGACATACTTTAGGGTTAGGGTTGGGGTTGGGGTTGGGGTTAGGGTTAGGATTAGGGTTAGGGTTAGGGTTAGGTTTGGGGGTTAGGGTTAGGTTTTGGGTTTTGGGTTATGGTTAGGGTTGGGTTTAGGGTTAGGGTTGGGGTTGGGGTTAGGGTTAGGGTTGCTGACCACGTCCTAAACAATACTATGAAAACTAAACCTGGACATACTTTAGGGTTAGGGTTAGGGTTAGGGTTTGGGTTATGGTTAGCGTTGCAGACCCCCACCCTAAACAATACTATGAAAATTAAACCTGGACATACTTTAGGGTTAGGGTTAGGGTTTGGGTTATGGTTAGAGTTTAGGGTTGGGGTTAGGGTTGGGGTTATGGTTGGGGTTTAGGGTTAGGGTTGGGGTTGGGGTTGGGGTTAGGATTAGGGTTAGGGTTAGGATTGCTGACCCCCACCTTAAACAATACTATAAAAACTAAACCTGGACATACTTCAGGGTTAGGGTTTAGGGTTGGGGTTAGGATTAGGGTTAGGGTTAGGGTTAAGGTTAGGGTTAGGGTTGGGGTTGGGGTTAGGGTTAGGGTTAGGATTGCTGACCCCCACCTTAAACAATACTATGAAAACTAAACCTGGACATACTTTAGGGTTAGGGTTGGGGTTAGGGTTGGGGTAAGGGTTAGGGTTAGGGTTGGGGTTAGGGTTAGGATTAGGGTTAGAGGGTTGGGGTTGGGGTTAGGGTTGGGGTAAGGGTTGGGGTTAGGGTTGGGGTTAGGGTTAGGGTTAGGCATAAAGAAAAAGAGTTGGTTAGGGTTAGGGTTAAGGTTGGGGTTAGGGTTGGGGTTGGGGTTAGGGTTAGAATTAGGGTTGGGGTTGGTGTTAGGGTTAGGGTTGGGGTTAGGGTTAGGGTTAGGATTAGGGTTAGGGTTAGGCATAAAGAAAAATAATTGGTTAGGGTTAGGGTTGGGGTTGGAGTTAGGGCTAGGATTAGAGTAAGGGTTAGGGGTTAGAGGGTTAGGGTTGGGGTAAGGGTTAGGGTTGGGGTTAGGATTAGGGTTAGGGTTGGGGTAAGGGTTAGGGTTGGGGTTAGGGTTAGGCATAAAGAAAAGAGTTGGTTAGGGTTAAGGTTGGGGTTAGGGTTGGGGTTAGGGTTAGGGTTGGGGTTGGTGTTAGGGTTAGTGTTGGTGTTAGGGTTGGGGTTAGGGTTAGGATTAGGGTTAGGGTTAGGCATAAAGAAAAATAATTGGTTAGGGTCAGGGTTGGGGTTGGGGTTGGAGTTAGGGCTAGGATTAGGGTAAGGGTTAGAGGGTTAGGGTTGGGGTAAGGGTTAGGGTTGGGGTTAGGGTTGGGGTTAGGGTTAGGGTTAGGCATAAAGAAAAAGAGTTGGTTAGGGTTAAGGTTGGGGTTAGGGTTAGAATTAGGGTTAGGGTTGGTGTTAGGGTTAGGGTTGGGGTTAGGATTAGGGTTAGGCATAAAGAAAAAGAATTGGTTGGGGTTAGGGTTGGGGTTGGAGTTAGGGCTAGGATTAGGGTTAGGGTTAGGGTTTAGATTAGGGTTAGGGTTAGGGTTTGGATTAGGGTTAGGGTTAGGCATAAAGAAAAAGAGTTGGTTAGGGTTAGGGTTGGGGTTAAGGTTAGAATTAGGGTTAGGGTTGGTGTTAGGGTAAGGGTTGGGGTTAGGGTTAGGGTTAGGCATAAAGAAAAATAATTGGTTAGGGTTGGGGTTGGGGTTAGGATTAGGGCAAGGGTTGGGGTTAGGGTTGGGGTTGGTGTTGGGGTTAGGGTTGGTGTTGGGGTTAGGGTTAGGATTAGGGTTAGGGTTAAGGTTAGGGTTAGGGTTGGTGTTGGGGTTAAGGTTAGGATTAGGGTTAAGGTTAGGGTTAGGTTTAGGATTGCTGACCCCCACCTTAAACAATACTATGAAAACTAAACCTGGACATACTTTAGGGTTAGGGTTTAGGGTTGGGGTTAGTGTTAGGGTTAGGGTTAGGATTAGGGTTAGGTTTAGGGTTAGGGTTAGAGGGTTAGGGTTAGGGTTAGAGTTGGGGTTGGGATTAGGGTTTGGGTTATGGTTGGGGTTTAGGGTTAGGGTTAGAGTTAGGGTTATGGTTAGGGTTTAGGGTTAGGGTTGGGGTTAGGAATAGGGTTAGAGTTTGGGTTATGGTTAGGGATAGGGTTAGGGTTAGGGTTAGGATTAGGGTTAGGGTTAAGGTTGCTGACCCGCGCCCTAAACAATACTATGAAAATTAAACCTGGACATACTTTAGGGTTAGGTTTGGGGATAGGGTTAGGGTTAGGCTTAGGGTTAGGGTTACGGTTAGGGTTGCTGACCCCCGCTTTAAACAATACTATGAAAATTAAACCTGGACATACTTTAGGGTTAGGCTTAGGGTTAGGGTTAGGGTTAGGGTTGCTGACCCCCGCTTTAAACAATACTATGAAAATTAAACCTGGACATACTTTAGGGTTAGGGTTAGGCTTAGGGTTAGGGTTACGGTTAGGGTTGCTGACCCCCGCTTTAAACAATACTATGAAAATTAAACCTGGACATACTTTAGGCGGCATGGCGTAGTGGGTAGAGCAACCGTGCCAGAAACCTGAGGGTTGCAGGTTCGCTCCCCGCCTCTTACCATCCAAAAATCGCTGCCGTTGTGTCCTTGGGTGGGACACTTCACCCTTTGCCCCCGGTGCCACTCACACCGGTGAATGGAATGATGAATGATAGGTGGTGGTCGGAGGGGCCGTTGGCGCAAATTGCAGCCACGCTTCTGTCAGTCTACCCCAGGGCAGCTGTGGCTATGAAAGTAGCTTACCACCACCAGGTGTGACTGAATGATGGGTTCTACATGTAAAGCGACTTTGGGTACTTAGAAAAGCGCTATATAAATCCCAGTTATTATTATTATTATTATTACTTTAGGGTTAGGGTTAGGGTTGCTGACCCCCGCCTTAAACAATACTATGAAAATTAAACCTGGACATACTTTAGGGTTAGGGTTAGGATTAGGGTTGGGGTTAGGGTTAGAGGGTTAGGGTTTAGGGTTAGGGTTGGAGTTGGGGTTGGGGTTGGGATTAGGGTTAGGGTTTGGGTTATGGTTGGGGTTTAGGGTTAGGATTAGGGTTAGGGTTAGGGTTAGGGTTAAGGTTGCTGACCCGCGCCCTAAACAATACTATGAAAATTAAACCTGGACATACTTTAGGGTTAGGTTTGGGGATAGGGTTAGGGTTAGGGTTGGGGTTAGGGTTTAGGGTTAGGGTTAGGTTTAGGGTTAGGGTTACGGTTAGGGTTGCTGACCCCCGCTTTAAACAATACTATGAAAATTAAACCTGGACATACTTTAGGGTTAGGGCTAGGGTTAGGGTTGGGGTTGGTGTTGGGGTTAGGGTTAGGGTTAGGGTTGGTGTTGGTGTTGGGGTTAGGGTTAGGATTGCTGACCCCCACCTTAAACAATACTATGAAAACTAAACCTGGACATACTTTAGGGTTAGAGTTTAGGGTTGGGGTTGGGGTTGGGGTTAGGATTAGGGTTAAGGATTAGGGTTAGGGTTAGGGTTAGGGTTAGGATTAGTGTTAGGGTTAGGGTTAGGGTTGGAGTTGGAGTTGGAGTTGGAGTTGGAGTTGGAGTTAGGGTTAGGGTTAGGGACTCCTCTGTGAGTTCCATAAGTCCCGGGAAGAGCCAAAATGACCAAAATGTCAAAAAGGATGACGCACAGGGAAGTAAAAGGACAAAAGAAGCCAAAAGGCTGAAAATGGTCAAAAATCCCTCCTGGGACTGAGTTCCACAAGCCCTGGGAGAGCAAAAATGCCAAACCGGTCAAAAAGTCATTTTGTACTTGGAAAAATGACAGAGAAAGACTGATTTTTTTTTTTCTAAGTACAAAAAGGAGAGAGGCTAAACATCTTACCTACTTCGATTTTCTACTTAGAAAAAAAATCTGCCTTTCTCTGAAAGACATTTTGTTATTTTTCATTTTCCAAACCAATACAATGTATCGGGTTTTTTTTTTTTTTTTTTTTACCTTTAGGGCTCCTCTGAAGTTTGGTGCCGGGAAGAGTCTGTCATAAAAATGTTCAAAATAAGTCATATATTATTTTTTTCAACGCTTTCATCTCTAGATCAACTTCAGGTCTGTCCATCTAAAAAAAATACTGTGGAAGATTTTACATGTAAACAAACTGTTGCGTCACAGTGCACACTATGGTGAGTTCAAGAACTGCTGAAATTAGTAGGACAAAACGATGTTCACCAAATACTGTCATACTCACAGGGAAGCGGGGAAGAAAAAGGCAAAAACAGCTGAAAACGTGAAAAATTACGAAAATGATCAAACATCCCTCCCCGGCTGTGAGTTCCATAAGTCCCGAGAAGAGCCAAAATGACCAAAATGTGAAAAAGGATGACGCAAAGGGAAGCTGGGAAGTAAAAGGAAAAAAGAAGCCAAAAGGCCGAAAATGGTCAAAAATCCCTAGGTGCCCTGGGAGAGCAAACATGTCAAACCGGTCAAAAAATCATTTTGTACTTAGAAAAAAAAATCAGCCTTTCTCTTTCATTTTACAAAAAGGAGAGAGGCTAAACATCTTACCTACTTCGATTTTCTACTTGGGGGAAAAAAATCTGCCTTTCTCTGAAAGGCATTTTGTTATTTTTCATTTTCCAAACCAATACAATATATCGTTGTTGTTTTTTTACCTTTAGGGCTCCCCTGAAGTTTGGTGCCGGGAAGTGTCTGTCATAAAAATGTTCAAAATAAGTCATATATTATTTTTTTCAACACTTTAATCTCTAGATCAACTTCAGGTCTGTCCATCTAAAAAAAAAAATACAGTGGAAGATTTTACTTGTAAACAAACTGTTGCGTCACAGTGCACACTATGGTGAGTTCAAGAACCGCCGAAATTAGTAGGACAAAATGATGGTCACCAAATATGTCATACTCACAAAGAAGTGGGGAAGAAAAAGGCAAAAACAGCCGAAAATGTGAAAAATGACGAAAATTATCAAATATCCCTCCCAGTGAGTTCCATAAGTCCCGGGAAGAGCCAAAATGACCAAAATGTGAAAAAGGATGACGCAAAGGGAAGCCGGAAAGTAAAAGGAAAAAAGAAGCCAAAAGGCCGAAAATGGTCAAAAATCCCTAGGAGCCCTGGGAGAGCAAACATGTCAAACCGGTCAAAAAATCATTTTGTACTTAGAAAAAAAAAAATCAGCCTTTCTCTGTCATTTTACAAAAAGGAGAGAGGCTAAACATCTTACCTACTTCGATTTTCTACTTGGGGGAAAAAAATCTGCCTTTCTCTGAAAGGCATTTTGTTATTTTTCATTTTCCAAACCAATACAATGTATCGTTGTTTTTTTTACCTTTAGGACTCCTCTGAAGTTTGGTGCCGGGAAGAGTCTGTCATAAAAATGTTCAAAATAAGTCATATATTATTTTTTTCAACGCTTTAATCTCTAGATCAACTTCAGGTCTGTCCATCTAGAAAAAAAAAAAAAATACACCCAGGAATGACTCACAGGGAAGCGGGGAAGAAAAAGGCAAAAATAGCCCAAAATGTGAAAAATGCCAAAAATGATCAAATATCCCTCCCAAGGTGTGAGTTCCATAAGTCCAGGGAAGAGCCAAAATGACCAAAATGTGAAAAAGGATGACGCAAAGGGAAGCCGGGAAGTAAAAGGAAAAAAGAAGCCAAATGGCTGAAAATGGTCAAAAATCCCTCCTGGGACTGAGTTCCACAAGCCCTGGGAGAGCAAACATGTCAAACCGGTCAAAAAATCATTTTGTACTTAGAAAAAAAAATCAGCCTTTCTCTGTCATTTTACAAAAAGGAGAGAGGCTAAACATCTTACCTACTTCGATTTTCTACTTGGGAAAAAAAAATCAGCCTTTCTCTGAAAGGCATTTTGTTATTTTTCATTTTCCAAACCAATACAATATATCGTTGTTGTTTTTTTTTACCTTTAGGGCTCCTCTGAAGTTTGGTGCCGGGAAGAGTCTGTCATAAAAATGTTCAAAATAAGTCATATATTGTTTTTTTCAACGCTTTAATCTCTAGATCAACTTCAGGTCTGTCCATCTAAAAAAAAAATACAGTGGAAGATTTTACTTGTAAACAAACTGTTGCGTCACAGTGCACACTATATGGTGAGTTCAAGAACTGCTGAAATTAGTAGGACAAAACGATGTTCACCAAATACTGTCATACTCACAGAGAAGTGGGGAAGAAAAAGGCAAAAACAGCCGAAAATGTGAAGAATGCCGAAAATGATCAAATATCCCTCCCCAGCTGTGAGTTCCAAAAGAGCCAAAATGACCAAAATGTCTAAAAGAATGACACACAGGGAAGGTGGGAAGTAAAAGGAAAAAAGAAGGCAAAAGGCCGAAAATGGTCAAAAATCCCTCCTGGGACTGAGTTCCGCAAGCCCTGGGAGAGCAAAAATGTCAAACCGATCAAAAAAATAATTTTGTACTTGGAAAAATGACAGAGAAAGGCTGTTTTTTTTTCCAAGTACAAAAAGGAGAGAGGCTAAACATCTTACCTACTTCGAATCAGCCTTTCTCTGAAAGGCATTTTGTTATTTTTCATTTTCCAAACCAATACAATGTATCGTTTTTTTTTAACCTTTAGGGCTCCCCTGAAGTTTGGTGCTGGGAAGAGTGTCATAAAAATGTTCAAAATAAAAAGAATTGGTTAGGGTTGGGGTTAGGGTTGGAGTTAGGGTTGGGGTTAGGGTTAGGGTAAGGGTTAGGGTTAGGGTTAGGGTTTGGATTAGGGTTAGGGTTTGGATTAGGGTTAGGGTTAGGCATAAAGAAAAATAATTGGTTAGGGTTAGGGTTGGGGTTAGGATTAGGGTAAGGGTTGGGGTTAGGGTTGGGGTTGATGTTGGGGTTAGGGTTAGGGTTGCTGTTGGGGTTAGGGTTAGGATTAGGGTTAGGGTTAAGGTTAAGGTTAGGGTTAGGGTTGGTGTTGGGGTTAGGGTTAGGGTTAAGGTTAGGGTTAGGTTTAGGATTGCTGACCCCCACCTTAAACAATACTATGAAAACTAAACCTGGACATACTTTAGGGTTAGGGTTAGGGTTGGGGTTAGGGTTGGGGTTAGGGTTAGGATTGCTGACCCCCACCTTAAACAATACTATGAAAACTAAACCTGGACATTAGGTTTAGGGTTAGGGTTTAGGGTTGGGGTTGGTGTTGGGGTTAGGGTTAGGATTAGGGTTAGGGTTAAGGTTAGGGTTAGGGTTAGGGTTAGGGTTGGAGTTGGAGTTGGAGTTGGGGTTAGGGTTAGGGACTCCTCTGTGAGTTCCATAAGTCCCGGGAAGAGCCAAAATGACCAAAATGTCAAAAAGGATGACGCACAGGGAAGTAAAAGGAAAAAAGAAGCCTAAAGGCCGTAAATGGTCAAAAATCCGTCCTGGGACTGAGTTCCACAAGCCCTGAGAGAGCAAACATGTCAAACCGTTCAAAAAATCATTTTGTACTTAGAAGAAAAAATCAGTCATTTTTCCAAGTCCAAAAAGGAGAGAGACTAAACATCTTACCTACTTCCATTTGACTACTAAAGAAAAAACTGCGTGGCAGTTTGAGTCAACATTGCAACTTTAGCTTGTTACATTTTCCACTTTTGATCTGTTTTTGTTGTAGTGTTTGGAAAATGGGCCAATAAAAAATGAGCTGCAAATGGCCCCCGGGGGGGGCCACACGTTGAACACCTCTGGTGCACACGCATTAAAAAGTCAACTTTGTATTGTTTACATGAGCTTTAGCGCTTTCTCCCCCCCCCCCTCAAAGTGTTGCCTTGGCCCGCCGCCACCTCGCCACTGCCAAAGGACGAGTCCAAGAAGCCCTCGTAGTGACAGCTGGACGTGCCAACAGCAAAACAATCAATAAGAACCTTGTTTACACTCTTCTCTCGCCTGACATCATATCAGCACATCCTCCCTCTCACGTCACCACGGCCAGACAGCTGAGTCTCAGGAAGCCTCTGGAGGATGTCAGGACATTTTTATACTCCACTAAGAAAAGAGGAATAGAGAACGAGCGCTGGCTTTCGGAAAAGAACAAAGGTGAATGTGTTTTAGCTGTGAAATGCTGTTTTTATTTATGATGATCATTTAGTGGGATTATGCACTGGGGAGGGAAATGATTCTAACATTGTACAAAGTACTTCTTCTAGTGGCCATAGAAACATGTCTTCTTCATCCCAAACATAGCTTTTAAGAAGAGAATATGTGTGAAGTTGCACCCCCATCAAGGCATCCATCCATCCATCCATCCATCTTCTTCCGCTTATCCGAGGTCGGGTCGCGGGGGCAGCAGCTTAAGCAGGGAAGCCCAGACTTCCCTCTCCCCAGCCACTTTGTCCAGCTCCTCCCGGGGGATCCCGAGGCGTTCCCAGGCCAGCCGGGAGACATAGTCTTCCCTACGTGTCCTGGGTCTTCCCCGTGGCCTCCTACCGGTCGGACGTGCCCGAAACACCTTCCTAGGGAGGCGTTCGGGTGGCATCCTGACCAGATGCCCGAACCACCTCATCTGGCTCCTCTCCATGTGGAGGAGCAGCGGCTTTACTTTGAGCTCCCCCCGAATGGCAGAGCTTCTCACCCTATCTCTAAGGGAGAGCCCCTTAGCCACTCGGCGGAGGAAACTCATTTCGGCCGCTTGTACCCGTGATCTTGTCCTTTCGGTCATGACCCAAAGCTCATGACCATAGGTGAGGATGGGAACGTAGATCGACCGGTAAATTGAGAGCTTTGCCTTCCGGCTCAGCTCCTTCTTCACCACAACGGATCGATACAGCGTCCGCATTACTGAAGACGCCGCACCGATCCGCCTGTCGATCTCACGATCCACTCTTCCCCCACTCGTGAACAAGACTCCTAGGTACTTGAACTCCTCCACTTGGGGAAGGGTCTCCTCCCCAACCCAGAGATGGCACTCCACCCTTTTCCGGGAGAGAACCATGGACTCGGACTTGGAGGTGCTGATTACCATCCCAGTCGCTTCACACTCGGCTGCGAACCGATCCAGTGAGAGCTGAAGATCTTGGCCGGAGGAAGCCATCAGGACCACATCATCTGCAAATAGCAGTGACCTAATCCTGCAGCCACCAAACCAGATCCCCTCAACGCCCTGACTGCGCCTAGAAATTCTGTCCATAAAGGTTATGAACAGAATCGGTGACAAAGGGCGGAGTCCAACCCTCACTGGAAACGTGTCCGACTTACTGCCGGCAATGCGGACCAAGCTCTGACACTGATCATACAGGGAGCGGACTGCCACAATAAGACAGTCCGATACCCCATACTCTCTGAGCACTCCCCACAGGACTTCCCGAGGGACACGGTCGAATGCCTTCTCCAAGTCCACAAAACACATGTAGACTGGTTGGGCAAACTCCCATGCACCCTCAAGGACCCTGCCGAGAGTATAGAGCTGGTCCACAGTTCCACGACCAGGACGAAAACCACACTGTTCCTCCTGAATCCGAGGTTCGACTATCCGGCGTAGCCTCCTCTCCAGTACACCTGAATAGACCCATCAAGGCAACTATTACAAATAACAACAAATGTTCTTCTAAAATACATTTTCTGACTATTGTCAAAATCTCCCCAAACGTAGCCCACTTCTTTGTGCTACAATTTTTTACTCTATTACAATTCTTTTTTAATGTTATTGTGGTGGATGGTCCAAATCTTAAACAGCAACAAAAGTGAATTAAGTACAAAAGTTTTATTTACTTACCGTATTTTCCGCACCATAAGGCGCCCTGGGTTATAAGCCGCGCCTTCAATGAACGGCATATTTCAAAACTTTGTCCACCTATAAGCCGCCCCGTGTTGTAAGCCGCATCTAACTGCGCTAAAGGAATGTCAAAAAAACAGTCAAATAGGTCAGTCAAACTTTAATAATATATTAAAACCAGCGTGATGTGGGCGCGCATGGAGTCGTATATCAACATGGACGGAGCTGCGTGAAAAAAGCCACCCGGCCTCTTCGCGTAAACTTAAACTTACCTTAACCACTCGCTCATCTTTTCTTCATCCATCCCTTCGAGTTAGCTTTTATGATGACGCCGGCTGGAAAGGTCTCTTTTGGCAAGGTCTTCCTTTTGAATATCACCATGGGTGGAAGTTTCTGGCCATTAGCATGGCAAGCTAGAACCACAGTGAAGGATGACTTCTCATTCCCTGTGGTGCGAATATTCACCGTACGTGCTCCCGTTGTATCCACAGTGCGGTTCACAGGAATATCAGTTGCTGTGAAATAGTAATCCGTGTGCGGATGGAGAGATTGCGTCTTTTCATGAACCGGATCCCTGTCGCTTAGTAGGAGCCATTTTGTGGTCTTTACAGATGTAAACACACAAAGGAAATGAAACGGTAATATCCGCGCGCTTTTTCTTCTACGCGGGCGGGTGGTTGCTTACAGTAGAAGAAGAAGCGCTTCCTGTTCTATGGGGGCGGGTGCTTACCTTGGCGGTTGCTTGCGTAGAAGAAGAAGCGCTTCCTGTTCTACCGGGAAAAAAGATGGCGGCTGTTTACCGAAGTTGCGAGACCGAAACTTTATGAAAATGAATCTTAATATTAATCCATATATAAAGCGCACCGGGTTATAAGGCGCACTGTCAGCTTTTGAGAAAATTTGTGGTTTTTAGGTGCGCCTTATAGTGCGGAAAATACGGTATAATCAAAAAGTACAAAGTTGGATTGAATTGCCCGTGCAAACAGACAAGGTCCTCCGGAGAATCACTCATCGGCTTGGTCTATTTGGCCATTTGTCTTTTTTACGTTGTTTTGGACGTGTTTATTCTGCAACCTCCTTGAATTCTTCAGCCATAACAAGCAATCAAAACATTTTGTAGAACGGTCAGACCGACCACTCCTTCAACTCTAACCCACAAATGCTCCTTTAATGGTTCAGAATAGAACAAAAGAACCGAGCAGACATTCTTAATGCTTCAATGTCCTTCTCTTCTCGGACTTCGACGGACATAAAATATGGTTCAAAAGGTCAGAAATTCCACTACATTATCATACTTGCCAACCTTGAGACCTCCGATTTCGGGGGGTGGAGGGCGTGGTTGGGGGCGTAGTTGGGGGCGTGGTTAAGATATATATATAAGAAATACTTGACTTTCAGTGAATTCTAGCTATTTATATATATATATTTTAGTAGGGGGCAGTAGGGCGTTTCTTCCCAATTGAAGGCTATCACCTGCAGACCGGAAGTGTCTTGTCATTCTGATGAGCGCGACCAGTCTGTGAACAATTGCAACGTCCTGTGTGCTTTTTCCTCCTGTATAACAGGTTAGTTTTGGTGAATCAACTCACTGAATAATATCCATGTGATCTTTATAAGTTTAAGTACACATTCTGATGGTGGAGCCTAACTCTAAAGTGTTTGTGAGTTGTAGTTTGTATTTGTGAATGAATCCAGTGCACAGCTGCAGTAATCAATACAAAAAGGCGACGTGAGTGCGCAATGTTTATATAGGAACTTCTGATCCTAATTCAGACTCCCAAATTAGAGCTCCCGTTTTCTTATTGATTTTATAATGTATATTTGTATAATGTGTGTGTTCTGAAATAGTGACAGAGAATAGAACAAGGATGGACAATTCAACCCTTAACTCAACAATGAGTAGATGAGTGTTATGTGTGTGTGTATGTGTAAATAAATGAACACTGAAATTCAAGTATTTATTTTATTTATATATATATATATTTATATATATTTATATATATATATATATATATATATATATATATATATATATATATATATATATATATATATATATATATATATATATATAAAATATTTGAATTTCAGTGTTCATTTATTTACACATATATACATTCAAGTATTTATTTTATTTATATATATATATATATATATATATATATATATATATATATATATATATATATATATATATATATAAAATAAATACTTGAATTTCAGTGTTCATTTATTTACACATATACACACACATAACACTCATCTACTCATTGTTGAGTTAAGGGTTGAATTGTCCATCCTTGTTCTATTCTCGGTCACTATTTCAGAACACACACATTATACAAATATACATTATAAAATCAATAAGAAAACGGGAGCTCTAATTTGGGAGTCTGAATTAGGATCAGAAGTTCCTATATAAACATTGCGCACTCACGTCGCCTTTTTGTATTGATTACTGCAGCTGTGCACTGGATTCATTCACAAATACAAACTACAACTCACAAACACTTTAGAGTTAGGCTCCACCGTCAGAATGTGTACTTAAACTTATAAAGATCACATGGATATTATTCACTGAGTTGATTCATCAAAACTAACCTGTTATACAGGAGGAAAAAGCACACAGGACGTTTCAATTGTTCACAGACTGGTCGCTCTCATCAGAATGACAAGACACTTCCGGTCTGCAGGTGATAGCATTCAATTGGGAAGAAACGCCCTACTGCCCCCTACTGACCAATGTGAATACTGATAAACGTGTAATGACAGCTCCAAAAACGAATTCAAACCACAAAATAAAATAAATAAATCAACACAAAAATGTGACACATTATGGGTGGGTCACATATGCATGTACAGTAGATGGCAGTATTGTCCTGTTTAAAAGTGTCACAACATTGCTGTTTACGGCAGACGAACTGCTTTACGGTAGACGAAAACTTGACTGCTGTTGTTGTGTGTTGTTACCGCGCTGGGAGGACGTTAATGAAACTGCCTAACAATAAACCCACATAAGAAACCAAGAACTCGCCCTCGGTCATTAGCTGTTTATATTGTGGGAAAGCGGACGTGTGAACAGGCTGTCAACACGTCACTCAGGTCCGCATGGAGCTGGAGGGGGCGTGGCCTCCAGCTCCGCCTGAATCTCGGGAGATTTTCGGGAGAAAATTTGTCCCGGGAGGTTTTCGGGAGAGGCGCTGAATTTCGGGAGTCTCCCGGAAAATCCGGGAGGGTTGGCAAGTATGACATTATTAACATGTTATTATTCATAACCAGCCCACACACCTGGTCAACATTTCCCCAAACTTGTCTAAACATTTGTGCTACAATTTTTGATTTGTCTAACTCGGGGCTCGGCAACCCAAAACGTTGAAAGAGCCATATTGGACCAAAAATACAAAAAAAATAATCTGTCTGGAGCTGCAAAAAATGTTAAGACTTATTATAATGATGGCAACACATGATGTAAATATGCCTGATTAGCATTCTATAACAAGTCAAAAAAGCTCACCTTTGTGTATTCACGCACAGTGTAAATCATTTGGTGGACAAAATGAAACAAATAAGGAGTGGCATAAAACATCTTTCTGTGGCAGCGTCGGAGAAAGTTGTACATGTAAACAAACTGTTGAGTCACAGTCCACACAACGGTGAGTTCAAGGGCCGCTGAAATTAGTAGGACTGCCTGATTAGCATTCCATAACAAATCAACAAAGCTCACCTTTGTGTATTCACGCACAGTCTAAAGCGTTTGGTGGACAAAATGAAACAAATAAGGAGTGGCATAAAACATCTTTCTGTGGCAGCGTCGGAGAAAGTTGTACATGTAAACAAACTGTTGAGTCACAGTCCACACAACGGTGAGTTCAAGGGCCACTGAAATTAGTAGGACTGCCTGATTAGCATTCCATAACGAATCAACAAAGCTCACCTTTGTGTCTTCACGCACAGTGTAAAGCGTTTGGTGGACAAAATGAAACAAAGAAGGAGTGGCATAAAACATCTTTCTGTGGCAGCGTCGGAGAAAGTTGTACATGTAAACAAACTGTTGAGTCACAGTCCACACAACGGTGAGTTCAAGGGCCGCTGAAATTAGTAGGACTGCCTGATTAGCATTCCATAGCAAATCAACAAAGCTCACCTTTGTGTATTCACGCACAGTGTAAAGCGTTTGGTGGACAAAATGAAACAAAGAAGGGGTGGCGTAAAACATCTTTCTGTGGCAGCGTCGGAGAAAGTTGTACATGTAAACAAACTGTTGAGTCACAGTCCACACAACGGTGAGTTCAAGGGCCGCTGAAATTAGTAGGACAAAACGGCGCTCGCCAAATAATTTCATCGGCGAAGCATAAACACAAACATATTAAACAGTTGGCTTTCTAACAATTAGGAAGGTGTTTGTCCTCCTACAGAAACAATATTACAACAAAAAATATATTTGTCACCCCATTTTTTTCCATTTCCATACATTTTGTGAAAAAGCCCCCAGTCTAACTATTATCATTTTTATGTAATACTAACAGGTTACTCAACCCAAAATATGAAAGAGTTATATTGGACCACAAATACAAGAAGGTAATCTGTCTGGAGCTGCAAAAATGGTAAAATACTTATATAAGTGTTATAATGATGGCAACACATGATGTAAGTAGCTAATTAGCTGTATTAGCCTACTATCAAAATGACTGTGTCGCATTTCATTTGTTTCTGTGTTGATGTTGAAATATAATATTTATTCTACACATTTTTACAACATTAGTAAAACTTCTTAGAAGGTGAGATAACTCCTGGAAATGACTGGCTTTTAACGGCCAAAGGTATTACAATCTTGTTTGCTGTGGTCTGGAACAACATGGCACACTAACAACTATCAGAAATGCAGCCAATATTACATACAGATAATGTGTCATGAGACATGGAAAAATAAAGTAAATACACAGAGGACGTAAATAAAGGGAATCAAATATACCTAAAAACAAGGCATAATGATGCAGCTAGCCTAAATAGCATGTTAGCATTGATTAGCTTGCAGTCACGCTCTGCCCAAATATGCCTGATTAGCACTCCAACAAGTCAATGACATCAACAAAGCTCACCTTTGTGCATTCACACAGCATAAAACATTTGGTGAACAAAATTAGATATGTAAACAAACTGTTGCGTCACAGACTTAAACAAGTGTAAAAACTTATTGGGGTGTTACCATTTAGTGGTCAACTGTACGGAATATGTACTGTACTGTGCAATGTACTAATAAAAGTCTCAATCAATCAATCCAAAACAGTCCACACAATGGTGAGTTCAGGAACCGCCGAAATGAGTAGGACAAAAGGATGTTGACCAAATAGTGTCATCAGTGAAGCATACACACAAACGTATTAAACAGTGGCCGTTCTAACACTTGGGAATGTTTGTGTCATGTTTGTCCTCAAACAAAAAACATACTAAAACAAAAAAAATTATTTCCCCCCCTTTTTCCATTTTCAATCTTTTTTAAAAAATGCTCCAGGGAGCCACTAGGGCGGCACCAAAGAGCCACGGCTTGCTGATCCCCGAGTTAGACAAAAAAAATGTGCAGCACGAGCGCTTAGGACTAATTTGGGGACATTTTGACAAGGTTATGAATAATAAAATGTTAATAACATTAAATGTTGACATAAAAACTATAATAGACTAACAACTGTTGCAGCACAAACAAATGGCACAAGTTTGGGGAGAGTTTGACAAGGCGCGCTGGTTATGAATAATAACTGATTCAACAACAAAAACTAGAATACTTCACAAAACAATAAGTGGACAAGAAATTGCAGCACTAACAAATGTGACAAGGTGGAGGCTTGTTAGGAATAAAAACACTAATAGACTAAACATTTTTGCAGCCCAGCTGACAAGTTTGGGGAGATTATGACGAGGTGGTTATGAATAACAAGACAGTAAGAACATAAAAACTATAATATTTGTAAAACACAAACAAATGTGACAGTTCCAGAGAGAGATTCACACAATGGGTTATGATATAATTACACAATAATAATAATAATAATAGATTTTATTTGTAAAAAGCACTTTCCATTGAGCAAACAACCTCAAAGTCTTATAGTGTACTAAAAAAATAAATAAAAAGATAACAATTAAAAAAAACTAGAACTAGAAAAAAGGCTTATAAGGGTTTTTAAGCCTTTTTTAAAAGCATCTACAGTCTGTGGTGCCCTCAGGTGGTCAGGGAGAGCGTTCCACAGACTGGGAGCGGCGGAGCAGAACATTAACACAATGGGTAATGGTTTAATTACACATTATTAACTAATGAGAAAGAAATAATTTGACACGTTTGTGGAGCTGTTGACAAAAGAAGGGTTTTTAAGCCTTTTTTAAAAGCATCTACAGTCTGTGGTGCCCTCAGGTGGTCAGGGAGGGCGTTCCACAGACTGGGAGCGGCGGAGCAGATTATTAATCAACACAATGGGTAATGGTTTAATTACACATTATTAACTAATGACAAAGACAAATAATTTGACAAGTTTGGGGAGCTGTTGACAAGGTGAAGGGGCTGGATGACATCACTTGTTGGGAAATATCTTCCAGAAGGACTTCAAACCCCTTTTTACGACAAACGGAGCACAAAAGGAACGGCAGTGCTACTTTCATGTTTGCAATAATAAGGGGCGTCAACTTCACACGAGGCCACAACATTAGGTACACCTGCACAATCTGACGACTCGACTAATTTTGCTCGCGTTCACGTTAGAATGTTTGTTAGGCCAACATATTGCCTCAGCGTTATTCTGCACAGCTTCCCTAACCATGCTTGATCACGCCACAAGGGGGCACCACTGAGTCACGTGCACATGATGATGATGATGATGATGATGAACACTGTCCACTCGAAAAAATATGTTCACACACATCAGTGATGGCATTTATTACTGAAAAAAGGGAGCAACCACACTTTTTTTTTTTCAATTCATGGTTTATAGTGCTGTGGAATAAAAATGTTCTATACAATATATCGCTGCTGAGTGTCCTTAATCGCTTATTTTAATTATCTGCTTGCCCAGGTTTCCTCCTTCCATCATTGAGCAGAATGCAACTGCAAGACAAAACAATTCGGACAATTTTAGCAATAATTACAACTAGAATTGGCCGATACGCGATCATGCTTGAGAGTCCAGGGTGAGTGGAGCGTGTGGATGTTGGAACGGTCCCGATCGGATGAGAAATGTGGGATTTGGAGAGGTTTGTATATCCCCTCATTCATTTTAAATGGGAAATTCCTGGTAATTTGGGTGATCAGGGAATTTTTCTAACCGGGAAACGTGCTGGCTTGAATGTCCACGGTGAGTGGAGTGTGTGGATGGTGGAACGGTTCAAGTCGGTTGAGAAATGTGGGATATGTATATTTCGCATTCTTTGTCAATGGGGGGGAAATTCTGGGAAAACCGGGAATTTGTGGAAAGGGAAAACATGTTTTGGGTTTGAAATATCAGAAGAGTAGTGTGTGTGTGGATGGCTGAAAGGTCGGAATCGGGTAAAAAATGACGCAAAATTTTGAGAATTGTAGAACTTTGAATATATGTCCATTCATTTGAATGGGAATTTCCCCAAAAAAATGGGAATTTCAGGAAAACCGGGACATTTTGAAAATATATATAATACCACAATTGTCCAAGATGATATGAATGGGTTGGTGTTGGAATTTTTCAAAACGGTTGAAAAATGTTGGCATAGTAACAGTTTTTAACAGTCAGAATTCCTGGAATTTTGGGAAAACTGGGAATTTTTACAAAAACTAAACAAGCTAAGAAGAATGTTTTGAAGGTGGAATGGTCAAAAACGGATGAAAAATGTGCACTGTTAAAACCTTAAAGGAAGAGGTCAAAACCGGGAATTCCTGGAAATTTTCTGAAATTGGAAAATGGTAGTTTGATTGTCCAAGGTGAGTGTTTTGGGAAATGGTTTGAATTGGTTGAGAAATATGGCAATTGTGCAAGTTGGAAAAAAGGCCCATTCATTTTCAACGGGCAAAATGACCCGGAAAACCAGGATTTCTGGGTAATCTGGGATATTTGGGTAAGGAAAACATGTTTTGGGCTGGAAATATCAGAAGAGTAGTGTGTGTGTGGATGGCTGAAAGGTCGGAATCGGGTAAAAAAAAAATTACGCTAAATTTTGGGAATTGTAAAACTATGATTATGTCCATTCATTTGAATGGGAATTTATTAGAAATTTGGGAATTTCAGGAAAACTGGGAATTTTTGAAAATATATATAATACCACAATTGTCCAAAATGATATGAATGGGTTGATGTTGGAATTTTTCGAAACGGTTGAAAAATGTTGGCATAGTAACAGTTTGAATTGGCACTTCGGAATTCCTGGAATTTTGGGGAAATTGGGAATTTTTACGAAAACAAAACAAGCTAAGAGGAATGTTTTGAAGGTGGAATGGTCAAAAACGGTTGAAAAATGTGTACTGTTAAAACCTTAAAGGAAGAGGTAATAACCGGGAATTCCTGGAATTTTTCTGAAATTGGAAAATGGTAGTTTGATTGTCCAAGGTGAGTGTTTTGTGGAATGGTTTGAATTGGTTGAGAAATATGGCAATTGTGCAAGTTCGAAAAATGCACCATTTTCAATGGGCACAATGGCCCGGGAAACCAGGATTTCTGGGTAATCTGGGATATTTGGGGAAAGGGAAAACATGTTTTGGGTTTGAAATATCAGAAGAGTAGTGTGTGTGTGGATTGCTGAAAGGTCGGAATCGGGTAAAAAAAAATTACGCAAAATTTTGGGAATTGTAGAACTATGAATATATGTCCATTCATTTGAATGGGAATTTCCTAGAAATTTGGGAATTTCAGGAAAGCCGGGAATTTTTGAATATATATATAATACCACAATTGTCCAAGATGATATGAATGGATTGGTGTTGGAATTTTTTGAAACGGTTGACAAATGTTGGCATAGTAACAGTTTGAATTGGCACTTCGGAATTCCTGGAGTTTTGGGAAAACTGGGAATTTTTATGAAAACAAAACAAGCTAAGAGGAATGTTTTGAAGGTGGAATGGTCAAAAACGGTTGAAAAATGTGCACTGTTAAAACCTTAAAGGAAGAGGTAAAAACCGGGAATTCCTGGAATTTTTCTGAAATTGGAAAATTGTAGTTTGATTGTCCAAGGTGAGTGTTTTGCGGAATGGTTTGAATTGGTTGAGAAATATGGCAATTGTGCAAGTTCGAAAAATGCACCATTTTCAATGGGCACAATGACCCGGGAAATCAGGATTTCTGGGTAATCTGGGATATTTGGGGAAAGGGAAAACATGTTTTGGGTTTGAAATATCAGAACGTGTGGATGGCTGAAAGGTCGGAATCGGGTAAAAAAAATTACGCAAAATTTTGGGAATTGTAAAACTATGAATATATGTCTATTCATTTGAATGGGAATTTCCTACAAATTTGGGAATTTCAGGAAAACCGGGAATTTTTGAAAATATATTACCACAATTGTCCAAGATGATATGAATAGGTTGGTGTTGGAATTTTTTGAAACGGTTGACAAATGTTGGCATAGTAACAGTTTTTAACAGTCGGAATTCCTGGAATTTTGGGAAAACTGGGAATTTTTACAAAAACAAACCAAGCTAAGAGGAATGTTTTGAAGGTGGAATGGTCAAAAACGGTTGAAAAATGTGAACTGTTAAAACCTTAAAGGAAGAGGTAAAAACCGGGAATTCCTGGAAATTTTCTGAAATTGGAAAATGCTAGTTTGATTGTCCAAGGTGAGTGTTTTGTGGAATGGTTTGAATTGGTTGAGAAATATGGCAATTGTGCAAGTTGGAAAAAAGGCCCATTCATTTTCAACGGGGAAAATGACCCGGAAAAACAGGATTTCTGGGTAATCTGGGATATTTGGGTAAGGGAAAACATGTTTTGGGTTTGAAATATCAGAAGAGTAGTGTGTGTGTGGATGACTGAAAGGTCGGAATCAGGTAAAAAAATGACGCAAATTTTTGAGAATTGTAAAACTATGAATATATGTCCATTCATTTGAATGGGAATTTCCTAGAAATTTGGGAATTTCAGGAAAACCGGGAAATTTTGAAAATATATACAATACCACAATTGTCCAAGATGATATGAATGGGTTGGTGTTGGAATTTTTCGAAACGGTTGAAAAATGTTGGCATAGTAACAATTTGAATTGGCACTTCGGAATTCCTGGAATTTTGGGAAAACTGGGAATTTTTACAAAAACAAAACAACCTAAGAGGAATGTTTTGAAGGTGGAATGGTCAAAAACGGTTGAAAAATGTGCACTGTTGAAACCTTAAAGGAAGAGGTAATAACCGGGAATTCCTGGAAATTTTCTGAAATTGGAAAATAGTAGTTTGATTGTCCAAGGTGAGTGTTTTGCGGAATGGTTTGAATTGGTTGAGAAATATGGCAATTGTGCAAGTTGGAAAAAAGGCCCATTCATTTTCAACGGGCAAAAAGACCCGGAAAACCAGGATTTTTGGGTAATCTGGGATATTTGGGTAAGGGAAAACATGTTTTGGGTTTGAAATGTCAGAAGAGTAGTGTGTGTGTGGATGGCTGAAAGGTCGGAATCGGGTAAGAAATGATGCAAATTTTTGAGAATTGTAGAACTTTGAATATGTCCATTCATTTGAATGGGAATTTATTAGAAATTTGGGAATTTCAGGAAAACTGGGACATTTTGAAAATGTATATAATACCACAATTTTCCAAAATGATATGAATGGGTTGGTGTTGGAATTTTTTGAAACGGTTGACAAATGTTGGCATAGTAACAGTTTGAATTGGCACTTCGGAATTCCTGGAATTTTGTGAAAACTGGGAATTTTTACAAAAACAAAACAACCTAAGAGGAATGTTTTGAAGGTGGAATGGTCAAAAACGGTTGAAAAATGTGCACTGTTAAAACCTTAAAGGAAGAGGTAAAAACCGGGAATTCCTGGAATTTTTCTGAAATTGGAAAATGTTAGTTTGATTGTCCAATGTGGAATGGTTTGAATTGGTTGAGAAATATGGCAATTGTGCAAGTTCGAAAAATGCACCATTTTCAATGGGCACAATGACCCGGGAAACCAGGATTTCTGGGTAATCTGGGATATTTGGGGAAAGGGAAAACATGTTTTGGGTTTAAAATATCAGAAGAGTAGTGTGTGTGTGGATGGCTGAAAGGTCGGAATCGGGTAAAGAAATTACGCACAATTTTGGGAATTGTAGAACTATGAATATGTCCCGTCATTTGAATGGGAATTTCCTAGAAATTTGGGAATTTCAGGAAAACCGGGAATTTTTGAAAATATATTACCACAATTGTCCAAGATGATATGAATGGGTTGGTGTTGGAATTTTTTGAAACGGTTGACAAATGTTGGCATAGTAACAGTTTGAATTGGCACTTCGGAATTCCTGGAATTTTGGGAAAACTGGGAATTTTTACAAAAACAAAACAACCTAAGAGGAATGTTTTGAAGGTGGAATGGTCAAAAGCGGTTGAAAAATGTGGACTGTTAAAACCTTAAAGGAAGAGGTAAAAACCGGGAATTCCTGGAATTTTTCTGAAATTGGAAAATGGTAGTTTGATTGTCCAAGGTGAGTGTTTTGCGGAATGGTTTGAATTGGTTGAGAAATATGGCAATTGTGCAAGTTGGAAAAAAGGCCCATTCATTTTCAACGCGCAAAATGACCCGGAAAACCAGGATTTCTGGGTAATCTGGGATATTTGGGTAAGGGAAAACATGTTTTGGGCTTGAAATATCAGAAGAGTAGTGTGTGTGTGGATTGCTGAAAGGTCGGAATCGGGTAAAAAAAAATTACGCAAAATTTTGGGAATTGTAGAACTATGAATATATGTCCATTCATTTGAATAGGAATTTCCTAGAAATTTGGGAATTTCAGGAAAAAACGGGAATTTTTGAAAATATAATACCACAATTGTCCAAGATGATATGAATGGGTTGGTGTTGGAATTTTTTGAAACGGTTGACAAATGTTGGCATAGTAACAGTTTGAATTGGCACTTCGGAATTCCTGGAATTTTGGGAAAACTGGGAATTTTTATGAAAACAAAACAACCTAAGAGGAATGTTTTGAATGTGGAATGGTCAAAAACGCTTGAAAAATGTGCACTGTTAAAACCTTAAAGGGAGAGGTAAAAACCGTGAATTCCTGGAATTTTTCTGAAATTGGAAAATGGTAGTTTGATTGTCCAAGGTGAGTGTTTTGCGGAATGGTTTGAATTGGTTGAGAAATATGGCAATTGTGCAAGTTGGAAAAAAGGCCCATTCATTTTCAATGGGCAAAATGACCCGGAAAACCAGGATTTCTGGGTAATCTGGGATATTTGGGTAAGGGAAAACATGTTTTGGGTTTGAAATATCAGAAGAGTAGTGTGTGTGTGGATGGCTGAAAGGTCGGAATCGGGTAAAAAATGACGCAAATTTTTGAGAATTGTAGAACTTTGAATATGTCCATTCATTTGAATGGGAATTTATTAGAAATTTGGGAATTTCAGGAAAACTGGGACATTTTGAAAATATATATAATACCACAATTGTCCAAGATGATATGAATGGGTTGGTGTTGGAATTTTTCGAAAGGGTTGAAAAATGTTGGCATAGTAACAGTTTGAATTGGCACTTCGGAATTCCTGGAATTTTGGGAAAACTGGGAATTTTTACAAAAACAAAACAACCTAAGAGGAATGTTTTGAAGGTGGAATGGTCAAAAACGGTTGAAAAATGTGCACTGTTAAAACCTTAAAGGAAGAGGTAAAAACCGGGAATTCCTGGAATTTTTCTGAAATTGGAAAATGGTAGTTTGATTGTCCAAGGTGAGTGTTTTGCGGAATGGTTTGAATTGGTTGAGAAATATGGCAATTGTGCAAGTTGGAAAAAAGGCCCATTCATTTTCAACGGGCAAAATGACCCGGAAAACCAGGATTTCTGGGTAATCTGGGATATTTGGGTAAGGGAAAACATGTTTTGGGTTTGAAATATCAGAAGAGTAGTGTGTGTGTGGATGGCTGAAAGGTCGGAATTGGGTAAGAAATGACGCAAATTTTTGAGAATTGTAGAACTTTGAATATGTCCATTCATTTGAATGGGAATTTCCCAACAAATTGGGAATTTCAGGAAAACCGGGAAATTTTGAAAATATATATATAATACCACAATTGTCCAAGATGATATGAATGGGTTGGTGTTGGAATTTTTCGAAACGGTTGAAAAATGCTGGCATAGTAACAGTTTTTAACAGTCGGAATTCCTGGAATTTTGGGAAAACTGGGAAATTTTACAAAAACAAAACAAGCTAAGAGGAATGTTTTGAAGGTGGAATGGTCAAAAGCGGTTGAAAAATGTGCACTGTTAAAACCTTAAAGGAAGAGGTAAAAACCGGGAATTCCTGGAATTTTTCTGAAATTGGAAAATGGTAGTTTGATTGTCCAAGGTGAGTGTTTTGCGGAATGGTTTGAATTGGTTGAGAAATATGGCAATTGTGCAAGTTCGAAAAATGCACCATTTTCAATGGGCACAATTACCCGGGAAACCAGGATTTCTGGGTAATCTGGGATATTTGGGGAAAGGGAAAACATGTTTTGGGTTTGAAATATCAGAAGAGTAGTGTGTGTGTGGATTGCTGAAAGGTCGGAATCGGGTAAAAAATTGCGCAAATTTTGGAGAATTGTAGAACTTTGAATATGTCCATTCATTTGAATGGGAACTTCCCAAAAAAAAGGGAATTTCAGGAAAACCGGGACATTTTGAAAATATATATAATACCACAATTGTCCAAGATGATATGAATGGGTTGGTGTTGGAATTTTTCAAAACGGTTGAAAAATGTTGGCATAGTAACAGTTTTTAACAGTCGGAATTCCTGGAATTTTGGGAAAACTGGGAATTTTTACAAAAACTAAACAAGCTAAGAGGAATGTTTTGAAGGTGGAATGGTCAAAAACGGTTGACAAATGTGGACTGTTAAAACCTTAAAGGAAGAGATAAAAACCGGGAATTCCTGGAATTTTTCTGAAATTGGAAAATGCTAGTTTGATTGTCCAAGGTGAGTGTTTTGCGGAATGGTTTGAATTGGTTGAGAAATATGGCAATTGTGCAAGTTCGAAAAATGCACCATTTTCAATGGGCACAATGACCCGGGAAACCAGGATTTCTGGGTAATCTGGGATATTTGGGGAAAGGGAAAACATGTTTTGGGTTTGAAATATCAGAAGAGTAGTGTGTGTGTGTGGATGGCTGAAAGGTCGGAATCGGGTAAAAAAATTACGAACAATTTTGGGAATTGTAGAACTATGAATATGTCCATTCATTTGAATGGGAATTTCCTAGAAATTTGGGAATTTCAGGAAAACCGGGAATTTTTGAAAATATATTACCACAATTGTCCAAGATGATATGAATGGGTTGGTGTTGGAATTTTTTGAAACGGTTGACAAATGTTGGCATAGTAACAGTTTGAATTGGCACTTCGGAATTCCTGGAATTTTGGGAAAACTGGGAATTTTTATGAAAACAAAACAACCTAAGAGGAATGTTTTGAAGGTGGAATGGTCAAAAACGGTTGAAAAACGTGTACTGTTAAAACCTTAAAGGAAGAGGTAAAAACCGGGAATTCCTGGAATTTTTCTGAAATTGGAAAATGGTAGTTTGATTGTCCAAGGTGAGTGTTTTGCGGAATGGTTTGAATTGGTTGAGAAATATGGCAATTGTGCAAGTTCGAAAAATGCACCATTTTCAATGGGCACAATGACCCGGGAAACCAGGATTTCTGGGTAATCTGGGATATTTGGGGAAAGGGAAAACATGTTTTGGGTTTGAAATATCAGAAGAGTAGTGTGTGTGTGTGGATGGCTGAAAGGTCGGAATCGGGTAAAAATTGACGCACATTTTTGAGAATTGTAGAACTTTGAATATGTCCATTCATTTGAATAAAATTTCCAAGAAATTTGGGAATTTCAGGAAAACCGGGAATTTTTGAAAATATATATAATACCACAATTGTCCAAGATGATATGAATGGTTTGGTGTTGGAATTTTTCGAAACGGTTGACAAATGTTGGCATAGTAACAATTTGAATTGGCACTTTGGAATTCCTGGAATTTTGGGAAAACTGGGAATTTTTATGAAAACAAAACAAGCTAAGAGGAATGTTTTGAATGTGGAATGGTCAAAAACTGTTGAAAAATTTGCACTGTTAAAACCTTAAAGGAAGAGGTAAAAACCGGGAATTCTGGGAATTCATGGAATTTTTCTGAAATTGGAAAATGGTAGTTTGATTGTCCAAGGTGAGTGTTTTGTGGAATGGTTTGAATTGGTTGAGAAATATGGCAATTGTGCAAGTTCGAAAAATGCACCATTTTCAATGGGCACAATGGCCCGGGAAACCAGGATTTCTGGGTAATCTGGGATATTTGGGTAAGGGAAAACATGTTTTGGGTTTGAAATATCAGAAGAGTAGTGTGTGTGTGGATGGCTGAAAGGTCGGAATCGGGTAAAAAAATGACGCAAATTTTTGAGAATTGTAAAACTATGAATATGTGTCCTTTCATTTGAATGGGAATTTCCTAGAAATTTGGGAATTTCAGGAAAACCGGGAAATTTTGAAAATATATATAATACCACAATTGTCCAAGATGATATGAATGGGTTGGTGTTGGAATTTTTCGAAACGGTTGAAAAATGTTGGCATAGTAACAGTTTTTAACAGTCGGAATTCCTGGAATTTTGGGAAAACTGGGAATTTTTACAAAAACAAAACAAGCTAAGAGGAATGTTTTGAAGGTGGAATGGTCAAAAGCGGTTGAAAAATGTGGACTGTTAAAACCTTAAAGGAAGAGGTAAAAATTGGGAATTCTGGGAATTCCTGGAATTTTTCTGAAATTGGAAAATGCTAGTTTGATTGTCCAATGTGAGTGTTTTGTGGAATGGTTTGAATTGGTTGAGAAATATGGCAATTGTGCAAGTTCGAAAAATGCACCATTTTTAATGGGCACAATGACCCGGGAAACCAGGATTTCTGAGTAATCTGGGATATTTGGGTAAGGGAAAACATGTTTGGTGTTTGAAATATCAGAAGAGTAGTGTGTGTGTGGATGGCTGAAAGGTCGGAATCGGGTAAAAAATGACGCAAAATTTTGAGAATTGTAGAACTTTGAATATGTCCTTTCATTTGAATGGGAATTTCCCCAAAAATTGGGAATTTCAGGAAAACCAGGAAATTTTGAAAATATAATACCACAATTGTCCAAGATGATATGAATGGGTTGGTGTTGGAATTTTTCGAAACGGTTGAAAAATGTTGGCATAGTAACAGTTTTTAACAGTCGGAATTCCTGGAATTTTGGGAAAACTGGGAATTTTTACAAAAACAAAACAAGCTAAGAGGAATGTTTTGAAGGTGGAATGGTCAAAAGCGGTTGAAAAATGTGGACTGTTAAAACCTTAAAGGAAGAGGTAAAAACCGGGAATTCTGGGGAATTCCTGGAATTTTTCTGAAATTGGAAAATGCTAGTTTGATTGTCCAATGTGAGTGTTTTGTGGAATGGTTTGAATTGGTTGAGAAATATGGCAATTGTGCAAGTTCGAAAAATGCACCATTTTCAATGGGCACAATGACCCGGGAAATCAGGATTTCTGGGTAATCTGGGATATTTGGGGTAAGGGAAAACATGTTTTGGGCTTGAAATATCAGAAGAGTAGCGTGTGTGTGGATGGCTGAAAGGTCGGAATCGGGTAAAAAATGACGCACATTTTTGAGAATTGTAGAACTTTGAATATATCCATTCATTTGAATGGGAATTTCCTAAAAATTTGGGAATTTCAGGAAAACCGGGAATTTTTGAATATATATATAATACCACAATTGTCCAAGATGATATGAATGGGTTGGTGTTGGAATTTTTCGAAATGGTTTAAAAATGTTGGCATAGTAACAGTTTGAATTGGCACTTCGGAATTCCTGGAATTTTGGGAAAACTGGGAATTTTTACGAAAACAAAACAACCTAAGAGGAATGTTTTGAAGGTGGAATGGTCAAAAACGGTTGAAAAACGTGCACTGTTAAAACCTTAAAGGAAGAGGTCAAAACCGGGAATTCCTGGAATTTTTCTGAAATTGGAAAATGGTAGTTTGATTGTCCAAGGTGAGTGTTTTGCGGAATGGTTTGAATTGGTTGAGAAATATGGCAATTGTGCAAGTTGGAAAAAAGGCCCATTCATTTTCAATGGGCAAAATGACCCGGAAAACAAGGATTTCTGGGTAATCTGGGATATTTGGGTAAGGGAAAACATGTTTTGGGTTTGAAATGTCAGAAGAGTATAGTGTGTGTGGATGGCTGAAAGGTCGGAATCGGGTAAGAAATGACGCAAATTTTTGAGAATTGTAGAACTTTGAATATGTCCATTCATTTGAATGGGAATTTCCTAGAAATTTGGGAATTTCAGGAAAACCGGGAATTTTTGAAAATATATTACCACAATCGTCCAAGATGATATGAATGGGTTGGTGTTGGAATTTTTCGAAACGGTTGAAAAATGTTGGCATAGTAACAGTTTGAATTGGCACTTCGGAAATCCTGGAATTTTGGGAAAATTGGGAATTTTTACGAAAACAAAACAAGCTAAGAGGAATGTTTTGAAGGTGGAATGGTCAAAACGGTTGAAAAATGTGCACTGTTAAAACCTTAAAGGAAGAGGTAAAAACCGGGAATTCCTGGAATTTTTCTGAAATTGGAAAATGGTAGTTTGATTGTCCAAGGTGAGTGTTTGAATTGGTTGAGAAATATGGCAATTGTGCAAGTTTGAAAAATGCACCATTTTCAATGGGCACAATGACCCGGGAAACCAGGATTTCTGGGTAATCTGGGATATTTGGGGAAAGGGAAAACATGTTTTGGGTTTGAAATATCAGAACGGGTGGATGGCTGAAAGGTCGGAATCGGGTAAAAAAAATTACGCAAAATTTTGGGAATTGTAAAACTATGAATATATTTGAATGGGAATTTCCTAGAAATTTGGGAATTTCAGGAAAACCGGGAATTTTTGAAAATATATTACCACAATTGTCCAAGATGATATGAATGGGTTGGTGTTGGAATTTTTCGAAACGGTTGAAAAATGTTGGCATAGTAACAGTTTGAATTGGCACTTCGGAAATCCTGGAATTTTGGGAAAATTGGGAATTTTTACGAAAACAAAACAAGCTAAGAGGAATGTTTTGAAGGTGGAATGGTCAAAACGGTTGAAAAATGTGCACTGTTAAAACCTTAAAGGAAGAGGTAAAAACCGGGAATTCCTGGAATTTTTCTGAAATTGGAAAATGGTAGTTTGATTGTCCAAGGTGAGTGTTTGAATTGGTTGAGAAATATGGCAATTGTGCAAGTTTGAAAAATGCACCATTTTCAATGGGCACAATGACCCGGGAAACCAGGATTTCTGGGTAATCTGGGATATTTGGGGAAAGGGAAAACATGTTTTGGGTTTGAAATATCAGAACGGGTGGATGGCTGAAAGGTCGGAATCGGGTAAAAAAAATTACGCAAAATTTTGGGAATTGTAAAACTATGAATATATTTGAATGGGAATTTCCTAGAAATTTGGGAATTTCAGGAAAACCGGGAATTTTTGAAAATATATTACCACAGTTGTCCAAGATGATATGAATGGGTTGGTGTTGGAATTTTTCGAAACGGTTGAAAAATGTTGGCATAGTAACAGTTTTTAACAGTCGGAATTCCTGGAATTTTGGGAAAACTGGGAATTTTTACAAAAACAAAACAAGCTAAGAGGAATGTTTTGAAGGTGGAATGGTCAAAAGCGGTTGAAAAATGTGGACTGTTAAAACCTTAAAGGAAGAGGTAAAAAAAATTTCTGAAATTGGAAAATGCTAGTTTGATTGTCCAATGTGAGTGTTTTGTGGAATGGTTTGAATTGGTTGAGAAATATGGCAATTGTGCAAGTTCGAAAAATGCACCATTTTCAATGGGCACAATGACCCGGGAAATCAGGATTTCTGGGTAATCTAGGATATTTGGGGAAAGGGAAAACATGTTTTGGGTTTGAAATATCAGAAGAGTAGTGTGTGTGTGGATGGCTGAAAGGTCGGAATCGGGTAAGAAATGACGCAAATTTTTGAGAATTGTAGAACTTTGAATATGTCCATTCATTTGAATGGGAATTTCCTAGAAATTTGGGAATTTCAGGAAAACCGGGAATTTTTGAAAATATATATAATACCACAATTGTCCAAGATGATATGAATGGGTTGGTGTTGGAATTTTTCGAAATGGTTTAAAAATGTTGGCATAGTAACAGTTTGAATTGGCACTTCGGAATTCCTGGAATTTTGGGAAAACTGGGAATTTTTACGAAAACAAAACAACCTAAGAGGAATGTTTTGAAGGTGGAATGGTCAAAAACGGTTGAAAAACGTGCACTGTTAAAACCTTAAAGGAAGAGGTCAAAACCGGGAATTCCTGGAATTTTTCTGAAATTGGAAAATGGTAGTTTGATTGTCCAAGGTGAGTGTTTTGCGGAATGGTTTGAATTGGTTGAGAAATATGGCAATTGTGCAAGTTGGAAAAAAGGCCCATTCATTTTCAATGGGCAAAATGACCCGGAAAACAAGGATTTCTGGGTAATCTGGGATATTTGGGTAAGGGAAAACATGTTTTGGGTTTGAAATATCAGAAGAGTAGTGTGTGTGTGGATGGCTGAAAGGTCGGAATCGGGTAAGAAATGACGCAAATTTTTGAGAATTGTAGAACTTTGAATATGTCCATTCATTTGAATGGGAATTTCCTAGAAATTTGGGAATTTCAGGAAAACCGGGAATTTTTGAAAATATATTACCACAATTGTCCAAGATGATATGAATGGGTTGGTGTTGGAATTTTTCGAAACGGTTGAAAAATGTTGGCATAGTAACAGTTTGAATTGGCACTTCGGAAATCCTGGAATTTTGGGAAAATTGGGAATTTTTACGAAAACAAAACAAGCTAAGAGGAATGTTTTGAAGGTGGAATGGTCAAAACGGTTGAAAAATGTGCACTGTTAAAACCTTAAAGGAAGAGGTAAAAACCGGGAATTCCTGGAATTTTTCTGAAATTGGAAAATGGTAGTTTGATTGTCCAAGGTGAGTGTTTGAATTGGTTGAGAAATATGGCAATTGTGCAAGTTTGAAAAATGCACCATTTTCAATGGGCACAATGACCCGGGAAACCAGGATTTCTGGGTAATCTGGGATATTTGGGGAAAGGGAAAACATGTTTTGGGTTTGAAATATCAGAACGGGTGGATGGCTGAAAGGTCGGAATCGGGTAAAAAAAATTACGCAAAATTTTGGGAATTGTAAAACTATGAATATATTTGAATGGGAATTTCCTAGAAATTTGGGAATTTCAGGAAAACCGGGAATTTTTGAAAATATATTACCACAATTGTCCAAGATGATATGAATGGGTTGGTGTTGGAATTTTTCGAAACGGTTGAAAAATGTTGGCATAGTAACAGTTTGAATTGGCACTTCGGAAATCCTGGAATTTTGGGAAAATTGGGAATTTTTACGAAAACAAAACAAGCTAAGAGGAATGTTTTGAAGGTGGAATGGTCAAAACGGTTGAAAAATGTGCACTGTTAAAACCTTAAAGGAAGAGGTAAAAACCGGGAATTCCTGGAATTTTTCTGAAATTGGAAAATGGTAGTTTGATTGTCCAAGGTGAGTGTTTGAATTGGTTGAGAAATATGGCAATTGTGCAAGTTTGAAAAATGCACCATTTTCAATGGGCACAATGACCCGGGAAACCAGGATTTCTGGGTAATCTGGGATATTTGGGGAAAGGGAAAACATGTTTTGGGTTTGAAATATCAGAACGGGTGGATGGCTGAAAGGTCGGAATCGGGTAAAAAAAATTACGCAAAATTTTGGGAATTGTAAAACTATGAATATATTTGAATGGGAATTTCCTAGAAATTTGGGAATTTCAGGAAAACCGGGAATTTTTGAAAATATATTACCACAGTTGTCCAAGATGATATGAATGGGTTGGTGTTGGAATTTTTCGAAACGGTTGAAAAATGTTGGCATAGTAACAGTTTTTAACAGTCGGAATTCCTGGAATTTTGGGAAAACTGGGAATTTTTACAAAAACAAAACAAGCTAAGAGGAATGTTTTGAAGGTGGAATGGTCAAAAGCGGTTGAAAAATGTGGACTGTTAAAACCTTAAAGGAAGAGGTAAAAAAAATTTCTGAAATTGGAAAATGCTAGTTTGATTGTCCAATGTGAGTGTTTTGTGGAATGGTTTGAATTGGTTGAGAAATATGGCAATTGTGCAAGTTCGAAAAATGCACCATTTTCAATGGGCACAATGACCCGGGAAATCAGGATTTCTGGGTAATCTGGGATATTTGGGGAAAGGGAAAACATGTTTTGGGTTTGAAATATCAGAAGAGTAGTGTGTGTGTGGATGGCTGAAAGGTCGGAATCGGGTAAAAAATTACGCACATTTTTGAGAATTGTAGAACTTTGAATATGTCCTTTCATTTGAATGGGAATTTTCTAGAAATTTGGGAATTTCAGGAAAACCGGGAATTTTTAAAAATATATAATACCACAATTGTCCAAGATGATATGAATGGGTTGGTGTTGGAATTTTTTTAAACGGTTGACAAATGTTGGCATAGTAACAGTTTGAATTGGCACTTCGGAATTCCTGGAATTTTGGGAAAACTGGGAATTTTTACGAAAACAAAACAACCTAAGAGGAATGTTTTGAAGGTGGAATGGTCAAAAACGGTTGAAAAATGTGCACTGTTAAAACCTTAAAGGAAGAGGTAAAAACCGGGAATTCCTGGAATTTTTCTGAAATTGGAAAATGGTAGTTTGATTGTCCAAGGTGAGTGTTTTGTGGAATGGTTTGAATTGGTTGAGAAATATGGCAATTGTGCAAGTTCGAAAAATGCACCATTTTCAATGGGCACAATGACCCGGGAAACCAGGATTTCTGGGTAATCTGGGATATTTGGGGAAAGGGAAAACATGTTTTGGGTTTGAAATATCAGAAGAGTAGTGTGTGTGTGTGGATGGCTGAAAGGTCGGAATCGGGTAAAAAAATTACGCAAAATTTTGGGAATTGTAGAACTATGAATATGTCCATTCATTTGAATGGGAATTTCCTAGAAATTTGGGAATTTCAGGAAAACCGGGAATTTTTGAAAATATATTACCACAATTGTCCAAGATGATATGAATGGGTTGGTGTTGGAATTTTTTGAAACGGTTGACAAATGTTGGCATAGTAACAGTTTGAATTGGCACTTCGGAATTCCTGGAATTTTGGGAAAACTGGGAATTTTTATGAAAACAAAACAACCTAAGAGGAATGTTTTGAAGGTGGAATGGTCAAAAACGGTTGAAAAACGTGTACTGTTAAAACCTTAAAGGAAGAGGTAAAAACCGGGAATTCCTGGAATTTTTCTGAAATTGGAAAATGGTAGTTTGATTGTCCAAGGTGAGTGTTTTGTGGAATGGTTTGAATTGGTTGAGAAATATGGCAATTGTGCAAGTTCGAAAAATGCACCATTTTTAATGGGCACAATGACCTGGAAAACCAGGATTTCTGGGTAATCTGGGATATTTGGGTAAGGGAAAACATGTTTTGGGTTTGAAATATCAGAAAAGTAGTGTGTGTGTGGATGGCTGAAAGGTCGGAATCGGGTAAAAAATGACGCAACATTTTGAGAATTGTAGAACTTTGAATATGTCCATTCATTTGAATGGGAATTTCCCCCAAAAATGGGAATTTCAGGAAAACCGGGAAATTTTGAAAATATAATACCACAATTGTCCAAGATGATATGAATGGGTTGGTGTTGGAATTTTTCGAAACGGTTGAAAAATGTTGGCATAGTAACAGTTTTTAACAGTCGGAATTCCTGGAATTTTGGGAAAACTGGGAATTTTTACAAAAACAAAACAAGCTAAGAGGAATGTTTTGAAGGTGGAATGGTCAAAAGCGGTTGAAAAATGTGGACTGTTAAAACCTTAAAGGAAGAGGTAAAAACCGGGAATTCTGGGGAATTCCTGGAATTTTTCTGAAATTGGAAAATGGTAGTTTGATTGTCCAAGGTGAGTGTTTTGTGGAATGGTTTGAATTGGTTGAGAAATATGGCAATTGTGCAAGTTGGAAAAAAGGCCCATTCATTTTCAACGTGCAAAATGACCCGGAAAACCAGGATTTCTGGGTAATCTGGGATATTTGGGTAAGGGAAAACATGTTTTGGGCTTGAAATATCAGAAGAGTAGTGTGTGTGTGGATGGCTGAAAGGTCGGAATCGGGTAAAAAAAAATTACGCAAAATTTTGGGAATTGTAGAAGTATGAATATGTCCATTCATTTGAATGGGAATTTCCTAGAAATTTGGGAATTTCAGGAAAACCGGGAATTTTTTAATATATATATAATACCACAATTGTCCAAGATGATATGAATGGGTTGGTGTTGGAATTTTTTGAAACGGTTGACAAATGTTGGCATAGTAACAGTTTGAATTGGCACTTCGGAATTCCTGGAATTTTGTGAAAACTGGGAATTTTTACAAAAACAAAACAACCTAAGAGTAATGTTTTGAAGGTGGAATGGTCAAAAACGGTTGAAAAATGTGCACTGTTAAAACCTTAAAGGAAGAGGTAAAAACCGGGAATTCCTGGAATTTTTCTGAAATTGGAAAATGGTAGTTTGATTGTCCAAGGTGAGTGTTTTGTGGAATGGTTTGAATTGGTTGAGAAATATGGCAATTGTGCAAGTTCGAAAAATGCACCATTTTCAATGGGCACAATGACCCGGGAAACCAGGATTTCTGGGTAATCTGGGATATTTGGGGAAAGGGAAAATAATGTTTTGGGTTTGAAATATCAGAACGTGTGGATGGCTGAAAGGTCGGAATCGGGTAAAAAAAATTACGCAAAATTTTGGGAATTGTAAAACTATGAATATATGTCCATTCATTTGAATGGGAATTTCCTAGAAATTTGGGAATTTCAGGAAAACCGGGAATTAAACGGTTGACAAATGTTGGCATAGTAACAGTTTGAATTGGCACTTCGGAAATCCTGGAATTTTGGGAAAATTGGGAATTTTTACGAAAACAAAACAAGCTAAGAGGAATGTTTTGAAGGGGGAATGGTCAAAAACGGTTGAAAAATGTGCACTGTTAAAACCTTAAAGGAAGAGGTAAAAACCGGGAATTCCTGGAAATCGGAAAATGGTAGTTTGATTGTCCAAGGTGAGTGTTTTGCGGAATGGTTTGAATTGGTTGAGAAATATGGCAATTGTGCAAGTTGGAAAAAAGGCCCATTCATTTTCAACGGGCACAATGACCCGGGAAACCAGGATTTCTGGGTAATCTGGGATATTTGGGGAAAGGGAAAACATGTTTTGGGTTTGAAATATCAGAAGAGTAGTGTGTGTGTGTGGATGGCTGAAAGGTCGGAATTGGGTAAAAAATGACGCAAATTTTTGAGAATTGTAGAACTTTGAATATGTCCATTCATTTGAATGGGAATTTATTAGAAATTTGGGAATTTCAGGAAAACCGGGAATTTTTAAAAATATATAATACCACAATTGTCCAAGATGATATGAATGGGTTGGTGTTGGAATTTTTTGAAACGGTTGACAAATGTTGGCAGAGTAACAGTTTGAATTGGCACTTCGGAATTCCTGGAATTTTGGGAAAACTGGGAATTTTTACAAAAACAAAACAAGCTAAGAGGAATGTTTTGAAGGTGGAATGGTCAAAAACGGTTGAAAAATGTGCACTGTTAAAACCTTAAAGGAAGAGGTAAAAACCGGGAATTCCTGGAATTTTTCTGAAATTGGAAAATGGTAGTTTGATTGTCCAAAGTGAGTGTTTTGTGGAATGGTTTGAATTGGTTGAGAAATATGGCAATTGTGCAAGTTCGAAAAATGCACCATTTTCAATGGGCACAATGACCCGGGAAACCAGGATTTCTGGGTAATCTGGGATATTTGGGGAAAGGGAAAATAATGTTTTGGGTTTGAAATATCAGAACGTGTGGATGGCTGAAAGGTCGGAATCGGGTAAAAAAAATTACGCAAAATTTTGGGAATTGTAAAACTATGAATATATGTCCATTCATTTGAATGGGAATTTCCTAGAAATTTGGGAATTTCAGGAAAACCGGGAATTAAACGGTTGACAAATGTTGGCATAGTAACAGTTTGAATTGGCACTTCGGAAATCCTGGAATTTTGGGAAAATTGGGAATTTTTACGAAAACAAAACAAGCTAAGAGGAATGTTTTGAAGGGGGAATGGTCAAAAACGGTTGAAAAATGTGCACTGTTAAAACCTTAAAGGAAGAGGTAAAAACCGGGAATTCCTGGAAATCGGAAAATGGTAGTTTGATTGTCCAAGGTGAGTGTTTTGCGAAATGGTTTGAATTGGTTGAGAAATATGGCAATTGTGCAAGTTGGAAAAAAGGCCCATTCATTTTCAACGCGCAAAATGACCCGGAAAACCAGGATTTCTGGGTAATCTGGGATATTTGGGTAAGGGAAAACATGTTTTGGGCTTGAAATATCAGAAGAGTAGTGTGTGTGTGGATGGCTGAAAGGTCGGAATCGGGTAAAAAATGACGCAAATTTTTGAGAATTGTAGAACTTTGAATATGTCCATTCATTTGAATGGGAATTTCCCAACAAATTGGGAATTTCAGGAAAACCGGGAAATTTTGAAAATATATATATAATACCACAATTGTCCAAGATGATATGAATGGGTTGGTGTTGGAATTTTTCGAAACGGTTGAAAAATGTTGGCATAGTAACAGTTTTTAACAGTCGGAATTCCTGGAATTTTGGGAAAACTGGGAAATTTTACAAAAACAAAACAAGCTAAGAGGAATGTTTTGAAGGTGGAATGGTCAAAAGCAGTTGAAAAATGTGGACTGTTAAAACCTTAAAGGAGGAGGTAAAAACCGGGAATTCTGGGGAATTCCTGGAATTTTTCTGAAATTGGAAAATGGTAGTTTGATTGTCCAATGTGAGTGTTTTGTGGAATGGTTTGAATTGGTTGAGAAATATGGCAATTGTGCAAGTTGGAAAAAAGGCCCATTCATTTTCAACGGGCAAAATGACCCGGAAAACCAGGATTTCTGGGTAATCTGGGATATTTGGGTAAGGGAAAACATGTTTTGGGTTTGAAATATCAGAAGAGTAGTGTGTGTGTGGATGGCTGAAAGGTCGGAATCGGGTAAAAAATGACGCAAATTTTTGAGAATTGTAGAACTTTGAATATGTCCATTCATTTGAATGGGAATTTCCTAGAAATTTTGGAATTTCAGGAAAACTGGGAATTTTTGAAAAAATATATAATACCACAATCGTCCAAGATGATATGAATGGGTTGGTGTTGGAATTTTTCGAAACGGTTGACAAATGTTGGCATAGTAACAGTTTGAATTGGCACTTCGGAATTTTGGGGAAGTCGGGAATTTTTACGAAAACAAAAGAAGCTAAGAGGAATGTTTTGAAGGGGGAATGGTCAAAAACGGTTGATTGTCCAAGGTGAGTGTTTTGGGAAATGGTTTGAATTGGTTGAGAAATATGGCAATTGTGCAAGTTGGTTTTCAATGGGCAAAATGACCCAGAAAGCCAGGAATTCTGGGTAATCAGGGAATAATAAAATAATAATAGTAGATGATTATTTGGTGTAGAATGTTCCCAACAAACTTGAAGGCCATACCTCCCATGTTTTCAATGCCATTCTCCACAGTTTCCAGCACCTGCAATTTCAAAAGAATTACATTCCACCAAAAGTTTACACTTTAAAAAATAAATAAAAATCACAATGACATTAAAATGTATAAACACATTTTGTAAACACCATTTCTTTTTTTTAATATTTCATCCTTGCCTTAAGTTCTCAAGACAGTAATTCTGTCTTCCCGCCAAACCCGAGTAAGAAGCCCCTCCCACTGGCTTGTGATTGGTCAGGCGTGGCGCGCTCAAAGCACATGGCTGCTTTCAATAAAAGTTGCATATTTATGAGGGGGCGTGGTCTGGGCGCGCACATCTGTGGCGGATTTCAAGTTGATTATGACGTAACAAAGAAATGTGCGTGCGAACACTTTAATACATCTGAACTCTTTATTTAATTTTCTGGATTAGAACATAAGTCCATTGTTAGTTTAAAGGTGGTGTTTGCAACTTCCTAACGGTTACATATTCAACACAAAATATAACAAGAACACTTCTGTAACCATTAGTGGTTTAAAGCAACACGTTTGTCTTTTTCTTCACAATTAAAGAGTTACTTTAATAAAAATGTTTACCAGTCAGAATAAAATGATTGGTGTTTACTGCGGCCACACACCTGGTCTCTCAACACTTTACAAGACATACATTGACGGCAAACTAGCTTTCAGAGACTCTTATTTTGTTAGTGCAGTCAGGATAGAGCAGCACTTTTATTGTGAAGACAGGAACTGTGCGGTCAGCTTTTAGGCTTTTGACGGCAGGTACGGTTACAATAAAAAGCGTTTCTCACCTTTTTTTCCCTTCACACCGAGCTGGCAGCAGCCATCGGGTGCCTTGAACGTCAATCAAGTGACGAAAGCAACGTCATAATGAAGCTTTATGATCGCTAATTTTATGTCTATTGTTGACTTAACAGATTGTAAACAGAGGTCACAACAACGGAAGTATATTACCTGAGGGGGCTTGGCTATGGGACAGTAAGTATATTACCTGAGGGGGCTTGGCTATGGGACAGTTAGTATATTACCTCAGGGGGCTTGGCTATGGGACAGTAAGTATATTACCTGAGGGGGCGTGGCTATAGGACAGTAAGTATATTAACTGAGGGGGCGTGGCTATGGGACAGTAACTTATTATACAAATAATTACATTTTATAATATATTATAAATTTGTCATATTTTAAAATAAAACAAATACATTTTATAAATTAATAACTGTAAAAAAAATATTCCATGGCTAAAATAGATTAATTTAGCAACCCTGAATGATTTTGATGATGATTTTCCTCGCATAACACAATTTGTTAGAAAGAATTAAATGACTAATTACTTTAAAAAATATATAGCTTATAGAATTAATAAGGAAAAAATTGTTTAAATTAAAATAATAATAAATCAATAAAAACATTGAAAAAACAGGAGTCTAGAACGTTCAAATAAAGGTTTTGTTAGAATCTAATGTAATGAAAAAATCCCAGATATATATATATATATTTTATAACAATTTTTAATACAATTGTATTATTCATTCATTAGATATTATATGTACCATTATAATCATATTGTAAAAAGTATTTAAACTTTCATAATTGTTTGAAATAATTGTATTATTTGCATTATATATATTCTATTATAATTATATTATTATTTTATATATATATTTTTTTACTACAAAATATTTAGTCTTTTACAATATTTTTTATATTAAATGTATTATAATTGTATTATCATTATATTATATAATTATTATAAAAATAATTACATTTTATAATATATTATAATATTGTCATATTTTAAAATAAAACAATTTTTGAAATTAATAATTGTAAAAAAAAATATTACATGGCTAAAATAGATTAATTTAGCAACCCTGATTGATTTTGATGATGATTTTCCTCGCATAACACAATTTGTTAGAAATAATTAAATGATTAATTACTAAAAAAAATGTAGCTTATTGAATTAATAAGGATAAAAAAATGTTTTAAATTAAAATAATAATAATAAATCAATAAAAACATTTAAAAAAAGAACGACTAAGGATAAACAATCATTTTTGATATTAACTGAGGGGGCGTGGCTATGGGACAGTAAGTATATTAACTAAGGGGCGTGGCTATGGGACAGTAAGTATATTACCTGAGGGGGCTTGGCTATGGGACAGTAAGTATATTACCTGAGGGGGCGTGGCTATGGGACAGTAAGTATATTACCTGAGGGGGCGTGGCTATGGGACCGTAAGTATATTAACTGAGGGGGCGTGGCTATAGGACAGTAAGTATATTAACTGAGGGGGCGTGGCTATGGGACAGTAAGTATATTAACTGAGGGGGCGTGGCTATGGGACAGTAAGTATATTAACTGAGGGGGCGTGGTTATGGGACAGTAAGTATATTAACTGAGGGGGCGTGGCTATGGGACAGAGTTTCCAAATAGATAACATTTTCTGAGTTCTTTGCATGCAAGTTATAGAATTTGACATTACATTTTCAATGACATTGTTAGTGAATGATCTACTTAAAAAAATAAATAAAATAAAAACATTCTGTGGTACATTGAGTCCCTCTTTTTTTTTTTTGCAAGTCTGTGTGCATTTATTATCTCATGTTAAGTTTTTCTTCTCATACAATATAGTTTCAGATGTGCCCCAACATTTTCATTTTATTTTTTTATTTATAAACCACCATTTACTTTTTTTTATTTTATAAACCTTAATTTATAAACTGCAACATCGAGAATTAATAATAATCCAAATAAGTACAAAAACAGTACAAATCAGCGCCAGGGGGTTGTAAACTCAGTAAAGTAACTAAAATAGAATGCAAAAAAAAAAAAAAAAGATATATATATATGTATATATATATATATTGATGTGTGAGGGAGCAGGGTTGGGGTGGGGGCGGGGTTTGGTGGTAGCAGGGGTGTATAATGAAGCCCGGAAGAGTCAGGGCTGCATGGGATTCTGGGTATTTGTTCTGTTGTGTTTATGTTGTGTTAAGGTGCAGATGTTCTCCCGAAATGTGTTTGTCATTCTTGTTTGGTTTTGGTTCAAAGTGTGGCACATATTAGTAAGAGTGTTAAAGTTGTTTTATATGGCCACCGTCAGTGTGACCTGTATGGCTGTTGACCAAGTATGCCTTGCTGTCTCTTACGTGTGCAAGCAGAACATGCATACAACAAAAGGCTGGGCTGGCACGCTGTTAATACAGATTGGAGAGGGCGCTAAACGCTGTACCATCATAGCACGCCCTTATTATTATTGTAAGGGTGAAAATCGGAGAATATTATTCCCAGGAGTTTTCTGCGAGAGGCATCGAATTCCGGAAGTCTCCCGGGAAAATCGGGAGGGTCGGAAAGTATGCAGCTGAGCCGCATCAGAGTGATCAAAGAGCCGCGGGTTGCCGACCCCTGCCCTAAAGGGACATAGGGAAACGTTTTTTTTTAAATAATTGTATTTATTTATTTATTTATTTTTTCAGACATGTATCCCGTGCGCACGAGAAACCTTTTATTACAAAAAAATTAAAAAATCATAAAAATATATATATATATTTTTTTTTTTTTAATAAAAACTTTCTCGTGGGCACATGAAAGCATTGAATGCGTGCACGTGGTTTGAGGTGTGTGTGAAAATGGCAGTTCAGGAGTTAAAAAATAATAATAATTTAAAAAAAATTTAAAAAAATTATAAAAAGTTTCTCGTGCGCACGAGAAACTTTTTATAATTTTTTTTTTTTTTTTTTAAATTATTAATTTTTTTTTTTTTTTTACATAAAAAAATGTTTTTCTCTCATGTCCCTTTCGGGGCTCCGTAGCTAATGCAACGAAATGTCGTTCTTATCTGTACTGTAAAGTTCAAATTTGAATGACAATAAAAAGGAAGTAAATCTAGTCTAATCTGAAGTTGTCTTTTTTTTACCAGTCCGGCCCACTTGGGAGTAGATTTTTCTCCGTATGCCCCCCCCCCAAATCAAAGTATTGATTTTGAATGGAGAATGGATTCTGAATGAAATGGTTACCCCCAAGAATGGAAAGATTCCCCCTTCATTTCTTTGTGTTTCTCTCCTCCTCACCTTGATTTGTCCGCTGGTGACCAAGCGTCCGAGCTCGGCCAGGGCCGCCTCAGCTTTGTTCATGTAGTTGAGCACCATGAATCTCTCTCGGAGGATCTTCCTTCTGGTCAGGTTCTCCTGCGTCTCCTGGCTGAGGGGCGGCGGGTAGGGGACGTCCTTGTTGTACTGCGAGATCTGCCCGCACAGGATCACGCGGCCGCCGTCGTTCATCTGGAAGGGAGAAACAAAACGGAGAAAAAAAAAAATGCTCGCCCCCAGAAGTTGGGAAAGGTGGCAATAAATACTAATAAAGTTGAGGAATGCTCATCAAACACTTATTTGGAACATCCCACAGGTGTGCAGGTTAATTGGGAACAGGTGGGTGCCATGATTGGGTATAAAAACAGCTTCCCAAAAAATGCTCAGTCTTTCACAAGAAAGGATGGGGCGAGGTACACCCCTTTGTCCACAACTGCGTGAGCAAATAGTCAAACAGTTCAAGAACAACGTTTCTCAAAGTGCAATTGCAAGGAATTTCGGGATTTCAACATCTACGGTCCATAATATCATCAAAAGGTTCAGAGAATCTGGAGAAATCACTCCACGTAAGCGACCTTCCATCCCTCAGACGGCACTGTATCAAAAACCGACATCAATCTCTAAAGGATATCACCACATGGGCTCAGGAACACTTCAGAAAACCACTGTCACTAAATACAGTTAGTCGCTACATCTGTACGTGCAAGTTAAAGCTCTACTATGCAAAGCGAAAGCCATTTATCAACAACACCCAGAAACGCCGTCGGCTTCTCTGGGCCCGAGATCATCTAAGATGGACTCATGCAAAGTGGAAAAGTGTTCTGTGGTCTGACGAGTCCACATTTCAAATTTATTTTGGAAATATTCGACATCGTGTCATCCGGACCAAAGGGGAAGCGAACCATCCAGACTGTTATCGACGCAAAGTTGAAAAGCCAGCATGTGTGATGGTATGGGGGTGCATTAGCGCCCAAGGCATGGGTAACTTACACATCTGTGAAGGCACCATTAATGCTGAAAGGTACATACAGGTTTTGGAACAACATATGCTGCCATCTAAGCGCCGTCTTTTTCATGGACGTCCCTGCTTATTTCAGCAAGACAATACCAAGACACATTCAATACGTGTTACAACAGCGTGGCTTCGTAAAAAAAAGAGTCCGGGTACTTTCCTGGCCCGCCTGCAGTCCAGACCTGTCTCCCATCGAAAATGTGTGGCGCATTATGAAGCGTAAAATACGACAGCGGAGACCCCCGGACTGTTGAACGACTGAAGCTCTACATAAAACAAGAATGGGAAAGAATTCCACTTTCAAAGCTTCAACAATTAGATTCCTCAGTTCCCAATCGTTTACTGAGTGTTGTTAAAAGGAAAGGCCATGTAACACAGTGGTGAACATGCCCTTTCCCAACTACTTTGGCACGTGTTGCAGCCATGAAATTCTAAGTTAATTATTATTTGCAAAAAAAAAAAAAACTTTATGAGTTTGAACATCAAATATGTTGTCTTTGTAGTGCATTCAACTGAATATGGGTTGAAAAGGATTTGCAAATCATTGTATTCCGTTTATATTTACATATAAACTCATATGGAAATGGGGTTTGTAATAATTTTAAAATTTCAGCTTTTTCTCATTACCGTATTTTCCGCACCATAAGGCGCCCTGGGTTATAAGCCGCGCCTTCAATGAACGGCATATTTCAAAACTTTGTCCACCTATAAGCCGCCCCGTGTTATAAGCCGCATCTAACTGCGCTAAAGGAATGTCAAAAAAACAGTCAGATAGGTCAGTCAAACTTTAATAATATATTAAAAACCAGCGTGATGTGGGCGCGCATGGAGTCGTATATCAACATGGACGGAGCTGCGTGAAAAAAGCCACCCGGCCTCTTCGCGTAAACTTAAACTTACCTTAACCACTCGCTCATCTTTTCTTCATCCATCCATCCCTTCGAGTTAGCTTTTATGATGACGCCGGCTGGAAAGGTCTCTTTTGGCAAGGTCTTCCTTTTGAATATCACCATGGGTGGAAGTTTCTGGCCATTAGCATGGCAAGCTAGAACCACAGTGAAGGATGACTTCTCATTCCCTGTGGTGCGAATATTCACCGTACGTGCTCCCGTTGTATCCACAGTGCGGTTCACAGGAATATCAAAAGTCAGTGGAACCTCGTCCATGTTGATCATGTTCTCTGGCCGGATCTTTTTTTCAGCTATCTTGTTTTTACAATATGCACGGAAAGTAGCCAGCTTTTCTTGAAAGTCTTTAGGCAGTTGCTGTGAAATAGTAGTCCGTGTGCGGATGGAGAGATTGCGTCTTTTCATGAACCGGAAACCTGTCGCTTAGTAGGAGCCATTTTGTGGTCTTTACAGATGTAAACACACAAAGGAAATGAAACGTAATATCCGCGCGCTTCTTCTTCTTCTACGCGGGCGGGTGGTTGCTTACAGTAGAAGAAGAAGCGCTTCCTGTTCTATGGGGGCGGGTGCTTACCTTGGCGGTTGCTTGCGTAGAAGAAGAAGCACTTCCTCTTCTACGGGGAAAAAAGATGGTGGCTGTTTACCGTAGTTGCGAGACCGAAACTTTATGAAAATGAATCTTAATATGAATCCATATATAAAGTGCACCGGGTTATAAGCCGCACTGTCAGCTTTTGAGTACATTTGTGGTTTTTAGGTGCGGCTAATAGTGCGGAAAATACGGTACATTCTGTTTATTTTTCTTTCTTTTGTCCCAAATTGTTACTATTATTTTTTCCCTGACAATTCTGCATTCTGCAGGCCAACAGAAGTCCGGTCTCAGAATCTTAATTTGGGCTATAAAATCTTCTTCAATGTTTCCATGAAAGTTGAAAAGTAGTACGCTTAGTTTTGAACTCCTTTCCTCACCTGAGCAATGACGGCGTCACTGATGCTTCCTCCCACGTTGTCAAAGTAAAGGTCCACGCCATCGGGGCAGCACTCTCGCAGACCGGCGGCCACGTCTTGTCGCCGGTAGTTGATCGCACCGGAAAAGCCTAACACTTCCACGAGGGCGTTGCACTTGTCCTCGGACCCGCATATCCCGACCACCCTGGTGCACCCGTCTAGGCGGCCGATCTGGACGTAAGGACGCCTGCGCTGTTATTGCTCACAATGACTAATCCCACCGTGGTGGTACTTACCTGTCCCGCTATGGAGCCGCAAGCTCCCGCTGCTCCGCTGACCACCAGTGTTTGATTGGCACCTTTGGTCACATGACCCTTCTCTCTCACGCCCAACAGCGCGGTCAGGCCCGTCATGCCGACCGCACCCAAAAAGTAGGAAAGATGGCCGTCCACTAACGATGGATCCACCTTTGGAATGAAGACAGAAGCTTAAAGAATGAATAAGGATACAAAATTTCAATAATAAATAAATACAAACGAAAAAAAAAAAAAAGATGACTAAGGATAAACAATTATTTTTAAATAGAATGCACTCCTTGACTGCAACCAGCAGGGGCGCTAGCTAGTTAATCTTAACGAGTTTGCGGTATAATTTCTAAACATAGATGAAGAACGTCAGATAGGATGTACTCCGCTCATGGAAACAGGAGTCTAGAACGTTCAAATAAAGGTTTTGTTAGAATCTAATGTAATGAAAAAAGCCCAGCTATGTATATATTTTTTATAATAATTAATTTCTAATAAAATTGTATTATTCATTTATTAGATATTATATATAACATTATAATTATATTGTAAAAAGTATTTAAACTTTCATAATTGTTTGAAATAATTGTATTATTTGCATTATATATATTCTAATTATATTATTCTATACATTTTATTTTTTTACTACAAAAATATTTAGTCGTTTACAATATTTTTTATATTATATGTATTATAATTATATTATCATTAGATTATATAATTATTATACAAATAATTACATTTTATAATATATTATAAATTTGTCATATTTTAAAATAAAACAAATACATTTTATAAATTAATAACTGTAAAAAAATATTCCATGGCTAAAATAGATTAATTTAGCAACCCTGATTGATTTTGATGATGATTTTCCTCACATAACACAATTTGTTAGAAATAATAAAATTACTAATTACTAAAAAAAAAAAGTAGCTTATTGAATTAATAAGGATAAAAAAATGTTTTAAATTAAAATAATAATAAATCAATAAAAACATTTTAAAAAAGAACGACTAAGGATAAACAATCATTTTTGAATAGAATGCACTCCTTGACTGCAACCAGCAGGGGCGCTAGCTAGTTATTCTTAACGAGTTTGCGGTATAATTTCTAAACATAGATGAAGAACGTCAGATAGGATGTACTCCGCTCATGGAAACAGGAGTCTAGAACGTTCAAATAAAGATTTTGTTAGAATCTAATGTAATGAAAAAAGCCCAGCTATGTATATATTTTTTATAATAATTAATTTTTAATAAAATTGTATTACTCATTTATTAGATATTATATATACCATTATAATTATATTGTAAAAAGTATTTAAACTTTCATAATTGTTTGAAATAATTGTATTATTTGCATTATATATATTCTAATTATATTATTATTCTATATATTTTACTTTTTTACTACAAAAATATTTAGTCGTTTACAATATTTTTATATTATATGTATTATAATTATATTATCATTAGATTATATAATTATTATACAAATAATTACATTTTATAATATATTATAAATTTGTCATATTTTAAAATAAAACAAATACATTTTATAAATTAATAACTGTAAAAAAAATATTCCATGGCTAAAATAGATTAATTTAGCAACCCTGAATGATTTTGATGATGATTTTCCTCGCATAACACAATTTGTTAGAAAGAATGAAATGACTAATTACTTTAAAAAATATATAGCTTATAGAATTGATAAGGAACAAATTGTTTAAATTAAAATAATAATAAATCAATAAAAACATTACAAAAACAGGAGTCTAGAACGTTCAAATAAAGGTTTTGTTAGAATCTAATGTAATGAAAAAATCCCAGCTATATATATATATTTTATAACAATTAATTTTTAATAAAATTGTATTATTCATTTATTAGATATTATATATACCATTATAATCATATTGTAAAAAGTATTTAAACTTTCATAATTGTTTGAAATAATTTTATTATTTGAATTATATATATTCTATTATAATTATATTATTATTCTATATATATATTTTTTTACTACAAAAATATTTAGTCTTTTACAATATTTGTTATATTATATGTATTATAATTATATTATCATTATATTATATAATTATTATACAAATAATTACATTTTATAATATATTATAATTTTGTCATATTTTAAAATAAAACAAATACATTTTTGAAATTAATAATTGTAAAAAAAAATATTACATGGCTAAAATAGATTAATTTAGCAACCCTGATTGATTTTGATGATGATTTTCCTTGCATAACACAATTTGTTAGAAATAATTAAATGACTAATTACTAAAAAAAAATGTAGCTTATTGAATTAATAAGGATAAAAAAATGTTTTAAATTAAAATAATAATAATAAATCAATAAAAACATTTTAAAAAAGAACGACTAAGGATAAACAATCATTTTTGAATAGAATGCACTCCTTGACTGCAACCAGCAGGGGCGCTAGCTAGTTAATCTTAACGAGTTTGCGGTATAATTTGTAAACGTAGATGAAGAACGTCAGATAGGATGTACTCCGCTCACGGAAACAGGAGTCTAGAACGTTCAAATAAAGGTTTTGTTAGAATCTAATGTAATGAAAAAAGCCCAGCTATGTATATATTTTTTATAATTAATTTTTAATAAAATTGTATTACTCATTTATTAGATATTATATATACCATTATAATTATATTGTAAAAAGTATTTAAACTTTCATAATTGTTTGAAATAATTGTATTATTTGCATTATATATATTCTAATTATATTATTATTCTATATATTTTATTTTTTTACAACAAAAATATTTAGTCGTTTACAATATTTTTATATTATATGTATTATAATTATATTATCATTATATTATATAATTATTATACAAATAATTACATTTTATAATATTTTATAATTTTGTCATATTTTAAAATAAAACAAATACATTTTTGAAATTAATAATTGTAAAAAAAATATTACATGGCTAAAATAGATTAATTTAGCAACCCTGAATGATTTTGATGATGATTTTCCTCGCATAACACAATTTGTTAGAAATAATCAAATGACTAATTACTTCAAAAAATATATAGCTTATAGAATTAATAAGGAAAAAATTGTTTAAATTAAAATAATAATAAATCAATAAAAACATTAAAATAAACAGGAGTCTAGAACGTTCAAATAAAGGTTTTGTTAGAATCTAATGTAATGAAAAAATCCCAGCTATATATATATATTTTTATAACAATTAATTTTAAATAAAATTGTATTATTCATTTATTAGATAGTATATATACCATTATAATTATATTGTAAAAAGTATTTAAACTTTCATAATTGTTTGAAATAATTTTATTATTTGCATTATGTATATTCTATTATAATTATATTATTATTCTATATATTATTTTATTTTTTTACTACAACATATTAAGTTGTTTACAATATTTTTTATATTATATGTATTATAATTATATTATCATTATATTATATAATTATTATACAAATAATTACATTTTATAATATATTATAATTTTGTCATATTTTAAAATAAAACAAATACATTTTTGAAATTAATAATTGTAAAAAAAATATTACATGGCTAAAATAGATTAATTTAGCAACCCTGATTGATTTTGATGATGATTTTCCTTGCATAACACAATTTGTTAGAAATAATTAAATGACTAATTACTAAAAAAAAATGTAGCTTATTGAATTAATAAGGATAAAAAAATGTTTTAAATTAAAATAATAATAATAAATCAATAAAAACATTTAAAAAAATAACGACTAAGGATAAACAATCATTTTTGAATAGAATGCACTCCTTGACTGCAACCAGCAGGTGCGCTAGCTAGTTATTCTTAACGAGTTTGCGGTATAATTTCTAAACCTAGATGAAGAACGTCAGATAGGATGTACTCCGCTCATGGAAACAGGAGTCTAGAACGTTCAAATAAAGGTTTTGTTAGAATCTAATGTAATGAAAAAAGCCCAGCTATGTATATATTTTTTATAATTAATTTTTAATAAAATTGTATTACTCATTTATTAGATATTATATATACCATTATAATTATATTGTAAAAAGTATTTAAACTTTCATAATTGTTTGAAATAATTGTATTATTTGAATTATATATATTCTAATTATATTATTATTCTATATATTTTACTTTTTTACTACAAAAATATTTAGTCGTTTACAATATTTTTTGTATTATTTGTATTATAATTATATTATCATTATTTTATATAATTATTATACAAATAATTACATGTTATAATATATTATAATTTTGTCATATTTTAAAATAAAATACATTTTTGAAATTAATAATTGTAAAAAAAAATATTACATGGCTAAAATAGATTAATTTAGCAACCCTGAATGATTTTGATGATGATTTTCCTCGCATAACACAATTTGTTAGAAAGAATGAAATGACTAATTACTTTAAAAAATATATAGCTTATAGAATTAATAAGGAAAAAATTGTTTAAATTAAAATAATAATAAATCAATAAAAACGTTACAAAAACAGGAGTCTAGAACGTTCAAATAAAGGTTTTGTTCGAATCTAATGTAATGAAAAAATCCCAGCTATATATATATATATTTTATAACAATTGATTTTTAATAAAATTGTATTATTCATTTATTAGATATTATATGTACCATTATAATCATATTGTAAAAAGTATTTAAACTTTCATAATTGTTTGAAATAATTTTATTATTTGAATTATATATATTCTATTATAATTATATTATTCTATATATATATTTTTTTACTACAAAAATATTTAGTCGTTTACAATATTTTTTATATTATATGTATTATAATTATATTATCATTATATTATATAATTATTATACAAATAATTACATTTTATAATATATTATAATTTTGTCATATTTTAAAATAAAACAAATACATTTTTGAAATTAATAATTGTAAAAAAAATATTACATGGCTAAAATAGATTAATTTAGCAACCCTGAATGATTTTGATGATGATTTTCCTTGCATAACACAATTTGTTAGAAAGAATGAAATGACTAATTACTTTAAAAAATATATAGCTTATAGAATTGATAAGGAACAAATTGTTTAAATTAAAATAATAATAAATCAATAAAAACATTACAAAAACAGGAGTCTAGAACGTTCAAATAAAGGTTTTGTTAGAATCTAATGTAATGAAAAAATCCCAGCTATATATATATATTTTATAACAATTAATTTTTAATAAAATTGTATTATTCATTTATTAGATATTATATATACCATTATAATCATATTGTAAAAAGTATTTAAACTTTCATAATTGTTTGAAATAATTTTATTATTTGAATTATATATATTCTATTATAATTATATTATTATTCTATATATATATATTTTTTTACTACAAAAATATTTAGTCTTTTACAATATTTTTTATATTATATGTATTATAATTGCATTATCATTATATTATATAAATATTATACAAATAATTACATTTTATAATATATTATAATTTTGTCATATTTTAAAATAAAACAAATACATTTTTGAAATTACTAATTGTAAAAAAAAATATTACATTGCTAAAATAGATTAATTTAGCAACCCTGATTGATTTTGATGATGATTTTCCTCGCATAACACAATTTGTTAGAAATAATTAAATTACTAAAAAAAATGTAGCTTATTGAATTAATAAGGATAAAAAAACGTTTTAAATTAAAATAATAATAAATCAATAAAAACATTTAAAAAAAGAACGACTAAGGATAAACAATCATTTTTGAATAGAATGCACTCCTTGACTGCAACCAGCAGGGGCGCTAGCTAGTTAATCTTAACGAGGTTGCTGTATAATTTCTAAACGTAGATGAAGAACGTCAGATAGGATGTACTCCGCTCTATACAATGCTAGCATGGAAACAGGAGTCTAGAACGTTCAAATAAATGTTTTGTTAGAATCTAATGTAATGAAAAAAAATTTAATTTTTTGATAAGCATTTGTTTTCATAAAATGTTATTATTCATATTATTAGATATTATATATACCATTATAATTATATTATATAAATTATAATTATATTTCAAAAAGTATTTAAACCCTCATAATTATTATTTTTTGTATTATATTATTTATATATATATTTTTTTTTTATAAAAATATTTTTTGGGACAATATTTTATTTATATTATATGTATTATAATTATATTATTTAATTACATTTGTATACTGTATTATAATTTTGTCATATTTTAAAATAAAACTAACATATTTTTATAAATCAATTATAAAAAAATAAATAAAAATAAAATAGATTAATTTAGCAACTCTGATTAATTTTGATGATGATTTTCCTCGCATAAAATCATTTGTTAGAAAGAACCAAGTGACTAATTACTAAAAAAATGCAGTTCAAAATGCTAAATAAAAATATCTATGTAGTAATACACGTCTTTCCTACTGTTTGCTGCCATTCAAAATATTACTAATGAAATCAAATAAGAAATGTTAAATAAATAGCTGAGTAAATGCTGAAAATAAAATGATATGTACATATTTCTTTTTAAATAGAAAGTTGGCTTCCTTTCACACCAGCGTAGGTCTGGAAGCAGGAGTTCAGAACATTCACATCATGATTTGTCAGAAAGAATAAAATGACTTATTGTTCAATTAAAAAAAACATGTTATTTAAACAATGGCAGCTTTCCTACTGTCTTCTTTCTGTCTTTTAAAATAGTAAATCAAATAATATAAAATTAAGAAAATAATAGTAAAATAGAATTAATATTTTTTAGAATATTTTAGAAACAAAATAATTGAATTAAAACCTTGTGTAGGAGGCTTCCTGCCACAGCAGCATGGCTCTGCCAGGGCCAGTTGAAGGATGTGACCACGTCTCCCTGGCAGAAAGTGCCGTGTCGGCTGGATTCCACCACTCCCACTCCTCCACCGTCTGCACACCGGCACAGCTGCCATGGAGTCAGGTACTCAGCGCCGGTGTCTTCGTTCATCCTGCATCTCTACCACGCACAGACATGATGCTTGGTCAATTGCTTCTTTCATCAATGCTTACATTGACCTAGACTGGGGACCACGGACTGACAAATTAAAGTTGCTAGTTTTCATCTTCAAAACCAGTACAATACATATACAGGTAAAAGCCAGTAAATTAGAATATTTTGAAAAACTTGATTTATTTCAGTAATTGCATTCAAAAGGTGTAACTTGTACATTATATTTATTCATTGCACACAGACTGATGCATTCAAATGTTTATTTCATTTAATTTTGATGATTTGAAGTGGCAACAAATGAAAATCCAAAATTCCGTGTGTCACAAAATTAGAATATTACTTAAGGCTAATACAAAAAAGGGATTTTTAGAAATGTTGGCCAACTGAAAAGTATGAAAATGAAAAATATGAGCATGTACAATACTCAATACTTGGTTGGAGCTCCTTTTGCCTCAATTACTGCGTTAATGCGGCGTGGCATGGAGTCGATGAGTTTCTGGCACTGCTCAGGTGTTATGAGAGCCCAGGTTGCTCTGATAGTGGCCTTCAACTCTTCTGCCTTTTTGGGTCTGGCATTCTGCATCTTCCTTTTCACAATACCCCACAGATTTTCTATGGGGCTAAGGTCAGGGGAGTTGGCGGGCCAATTTAGAACAGAAATACCATGGTCCGTAAACCAGGCACGGGTAGATTTTGCGCTGTGTGCAGGCGCCAAGTCCTGTTGGAACTTGAAATCTCCATCTCCATAGAGCAGGTCAGCAGCAGGAAGCATGAAGTGCTCTAAAACTTGCTGGTAGACGGCTGCGTTGACCCTGGATCTCAGGAAACAGAGTGGACCGACACCAGCAGATGACATGGCACCCCAAACCATCACTGATGGTGGAAACTTTACACTAGACTTCAGGCAACGTGGATCCTGTGCCTCTCCTGTCTTCCTCCAGACTCTGGGACCTCGATTTCCAAAGGAAATGCAAAATTTGCATGGTTGGGTGATCGACTCCATGCCACGCCGCATTAACGCAGTAATTGAGGCAAAAGGAGCTCCAACCAAGTATTGAGTATTGTACATGCTCATATTTTTCATTTTCATACTTTTCAGTTGGCCAACATTTCTAAAAATCCCTTTTTTGTATTAGCCTTAAGTAATATTCTAATTTTGGGACACACGGAATTTTGGATTTTCATTTGTTGCCACTTCAAATCATCAAAATTAAATGAAATAAACATTTGAATGCATCAGTCTGTGTGCAATGAATAAATATAATGTACAAGTTACACTTTTTGAATGCAATTACTGAAATAAATCAAGTTTTTCAAAATATTCTAATTTACTGGCTTTTACCTGTATATTTTTTCAAAGAACTAGATAATGCACTTAGTAGACACTTTGTGTGAAGGCCGGATAGCCAGAGCCGAACTGAAAAGCTAACGGCACAAAAAATATGAGCAAAATAAGCTAAAAATGCTAGCATGCTAACAATAGCATACTTACAGTTAGCATTAGTGAAATACCAAAATATGTAAGACTGAGATGTACACCTATTAAAATGGTCTAAACAAGCTAGCACTACCACTTTTCCACCACTTGTGGCAGTAATGACAATATCAAACAAACAGAAGAAGTCTGGAGCTGAAGTCATAGAAAAGTTTCTTAAAGCACAAAAATGATGAATAAAGTGGTGAAGTATTTTCATTTGCTCGCTAATTTTATTGACAGTTTAGGTAAGAAATACCATCCATCCATCCATCTTCTTCCGCTTATCCGAGGTCGGGTCGCGGGGGCAGCAGCCTAAGCAGGGAAGCCCAGACTTCCCTCTCCCCAGCCACTTCGTCCAGCTCCTCCCGGGGGATCCCGAGGCGTTCCCAGGCCAGCCGGGAGACATAGTCTTCCCCCGTGGCCTCCTACCGGTCGGGCGTGCCCGAAACACCTTCCTAGGGAGGCGTTCGGGTGGCATCCTGACCAGATGCCCGAACCACCTCATCTGGCTCCTCTCGATGTGGAGGAGCAGCGGCTTTACTTTGAGCTCCCCCCGGATGACAGAGCTTCTCACCCTATCTCTAAGGGAGAGCCCCGCCACTCGGCGGAGGAAACTCATTTGGGCCGCTTGTACCCGTGATCTTGTCCTTTCGGTCATGACCCAAAGCTCATGACCATAGGTGAGGATGGGAACGTAGATCGACCGGTAAATCGAGAGCTTTGCCTTCCGGCTCAGCTCCTTCTTCACCACAACGGATCGATACAGCGTCCGCATTACTGAAGACTCCGCACCGATCCGCCTGTCGATCTCACGATCCACTCTTCCCCCACTCGTGAACAAGACTCCGAGGTACTTGAACTCCTCCACTTGGGGCAAGATCTCCTCCCCAACCCGGAGATGGCACTCCACCCTTTTCCGGGAGAGAACCATGGACTCGGACTTGGAGGTGCTGATTCCCATCCCAGTCGCTTCACACTCGGCTGCGAACCGATCCAGTGAGAGCTGAAGATCTTGGCCGGAGGAAGCCATCAGGACCACATCATCTGCAAATAGCAGAGACCTAATCCTGCAGCCACCAAACCAGATACCCTCAACGCCCTGACTGCGCCTAGAAATTCTGTCCATAAAGGTTATGAACAGAATCGGTGACAAAGGGCAGCCTTGGCGGAGTCCAACCCTCACTGGAAACGTGTCCGACTTACTACCGGCAATGCGGACCAAGCTCTGACACTGATTATACAGGGAGCGAACTGCCACAATAAGACAGTCCGTTACCCCATACTCTCTGAGCACTCCCCACAGGACTTGCCGGGGTACACGGTCGAATGCCTTCTCCAAGTCCACAAAGCACATGTAGACTGGTTGGGCAAACTCCCATGCACCCTCAAGGACCCTGCCGAGAGTATAGAGCTGGTCCACAGTTCCACGACCAGGACGAAAACCACACTGTTCCTCCTGAATCCGAGGTTCGACTATCCGGCGTAGCCTCCTCTCCAGTACACCTGAATAGACCTTACCGGGAAGGCTGAGGAGTGTGATCCCACGATAGTTAGAACACACCCTCCGGTTCCCCTTCTTAAAGAGAGGAACCACCACCCCGGTCTGCCAATCCAGAGGTACCACCCCCGATGTCCACGCGATGTTGCAGAGTCTTGTCAACCAAGACAGCCCCACAACATCCAGAGCCTTAAGGAACTCCGGGCGGTTCTCATCCACCCCCGGGGCCTTGCCACCGAGGAGCTTTTTAACTACCTCAGCAACCTCAGCCCCAGAAATAGGAGAGCCCACCACAGATTCCCCAGGCCCTGCTTCCTCAGAGGAAGACGTGCTGGTAGGATTGAGGAGGTCTTCGAAGTATTCTCTCCACCGATCCACAACATCCGCAGTCGAGGTCAGCAGAACACCATCCCCACCATACACGGTGTTGACACTGCACTGCTTCCCCTTCCTGAGGCGGCGGATGGTGGTCCAGAATCGCTTCGAAGCCGTCCGGAAGTCTTTTTCCATGGCCTCTCCGAACTCCTCCCATGTCCGAGTTTTTGCCTCCGTGACCGCTGAAGCCGCACACCGCTTGGCCTGTCGGTACCTGTCTGCTGCCTCAGGAGTCCTATGAGCCAAAAGAACCCGATAGGACTCCTTCTTCAGCCTGACGTCCACCAACGGGTTCTAGGATTACCGCCACGACAGGCACCAACCACCTTGCGGCCACAGCTCCAATCGGCCGCCTCGACAACAGAGGCACGGAACATCGTCCACTCAGACTCAATGTCCAGCGCCTCCCTTGTGACATTTTCAAAGTTCTTCCGGAGGTAAGAAATATTGATTACTAATTTAGTTTATTGTAACACAACATTATTATGTGAATGCTCCAAAATATTCACACAAGCAACCATTTCCACATCAACAGCGTATGAAACGAATAGTCAACAACAGAAGGAGATAACGTCCGCAGGAACCTACCACATAGCGAAGGACATACACTATTTGATTTCCTATTATGCAGCTCATTTTTATTTGACACTTATTGAAATATCTTGTGTGACATCATGCACAAAAGTGCACTTTATTTGTTTTAAACTATTGTAGTGGCGTTCTGTACAAAAAGTGCACTTTAATTTAGTGTTGTTTTGATTTGTCATCTTAGTGACATCATGCACAAAAGTGCACTAATAGCTTGTTTTAAAATGTCTCTGACAATCTTGCACTTTCTGTTTTGGAAATGACATGAATGTTTGTGCCACTGCTTAATAACTCTTTAATAAATACACTTTTGCTTGTGATTTCCCTCTCTGCATGAAAGTTTAAAAGTAGCATATATTAATGCAGTATGAAGAAGAATGTTTTAATGTAGACACATAGAATCATCATACTGCTGTCATTATATGCATCAAGTGTTCATTCAAGGCTAAGGCAAAATATCGAGATATATATCGCGTATCGTGACATGGCCTAAAAATATCGAGGTATTAATAAAAGGCCATATCGCCCAGCCCTAGTCCGAACCTAGTTGTGTACCATATAGGGGTCCGAACCTAGTTCTATACCATATAGTAGTGATGGGTCCGGCAACACCGATGCATCGGCGCATGCGTCGAGCTCATAGAGCGAAACCCTGTGTCGGTGCGCGTACCGCTTTTAGAAAGTCACGTGACCGATCATGAGCTGTTTTGGTCACGTGACCGATACGCCAACTGTGTCGCCTCCTCTGTGCCCTGTGAGCGGCTCTTTTCTACAGCCGGAGAAATAATAACTAAGAAGAGAAATCGTCTAAAATGTAATACGTCGGAAAAACTTTTTATTTTTATTTTTATAAAAATGTGTAAAAAAATAAAATTAAAAAAATTCCCAGTCCACAATCATCCACAACACGTTCTCTTAGATTTCCATGTTATGATACATGTTCACATTATTTATTGACTGTATCTAAAAAAGATAAAAATATATTTTTATTTAAATGAAGATATGAAATAATCCTAAATGAAATACAATGACTTGGTTTATATTATTGTATATACTAGGGCAGGGGTCACCAACGCGGTGCCCGCGGTCACCAGGTAGCCCGTAAGGACCAGATCAGTCGCCCGCTGGCCTGTTCTAAAAATAGCTCAAAGAGCAGCACTTACCAGTGAGCTGCCTCTATTTTTTAAATTGTATTTATTTACTAGCAAGCTGGTCTCGCTTTGCTCGACATTTTTCATTCTAAAAGAGACAAAACTCAAATAGAATTTGAAAATCCAAGAAAATATTTTAAAGACTTGGTCTTCACTTGGAATAAGCGGTAGAAAATGGATGGATGGATGGGTCTTCACTTGTTTAAATAAATTCATTTATTTTTTTACTTTGCTTCTTATTACTTTTAGAAATACAATTTTAGAGAAAAAACACAACCTTAAAAATGATTTTAGGATTTTTAAACAAATATACCTTTTTACCTTTTACATTTCTTCCTCATCTTTCCTGACAATTTAAATCAATGTTCAAGTAAATTTATTTATTTTTTATTGTAAAGAATAATAAAAAAAAATTTTTTTACAAAGAATATTTGTGAAATATTTCTTCAAACTTACTATGATTAAAATTCAAAAAAATTATTCTGGCAAATCTAGAAAATCTGTAGAATCAAATTTAAATCTTATTTCAAAGTATTTTGAATTTCTTTTAAAATTTTTGTTCTGGAAAATCTAGAAGAAATACTGATTTGTCTTTGTTAGAAATATAGCTTGGTCCAATTTGTTAAATATTCTAACAAAGTGCAGATTGGATTTTAACCAATTTAAAACATGTCATCAAAATTCTAAAATGTATCTTAATCAGGAAAAATGACTAATGATGTTCCAAAAATTCTTTTTTTTAATTTTTTCAAAAAGATTCAAATAAGCTAGTTTTTCCTCTTCTTTTTGTCGGTTGAATTTTGAATTATAAAGAGTCGAAATTGAAGATAAACTATGTTATATTTATTTCAAATTTTTTCTTGTTTTCTCCTCTTTTAAACCATTCAATTAAGTGTTTTTTTCATCATTTATTCTCTACAAAAAACCTTCCGTAAAAGGAGAAAAAAAATGTACGACGGAATGACAGACAGAAATACCCATTTTTTTATATATATAAAATGTATTTATTTAGCTATTTTTGTTTAAATCACACTTACGTGTAACTTACAAATGACAATATATTTATTTATTTAAGTGTGTATCAAACTGGTAGCCCTTCGCATTAATCAGTACCCAAGAAGTAGTTTTTGGTTTCAAAAAGGTTGGTGACCCCTGTACTAGGGCATACAATCAGTGTCAGTTGAGTCAGTCCATAGGTTGCCTGTAGGGATTTTTAATGTCCAGCAGATGTCAGTATTTAGTGACACAGTATCGACACAGTATCAATACAGTTTTGCAATGTGTCGAAACGCTTCATGACGCCTCATCAACCCATCACTGCTATTTACATAATCATACGCCATTTAGAACAGTTTAAAATGCCGTGAAACCTCGTTAAATGCCTTTTCTGTCAATGCTGTGTTCGCTGTGAGCTGGTTTGTTTTCAACGAATTCAATATGGCGACCGGTTGCTAGGGGATGGGCAGGCGGAAGTGACGTAGGTCCGCCCTCGCCTATAGGGGTCCGAACCTAGTTATATACCATATAGGGGTCCGAACCTAGTTCCGTACCATATAGGGGTCCACTGAGAGATAAAGAGTCCTCACTAGGACTTCCTCCTCTTCCAGATCAAGTGCGAGGTTTGTCTCTTCCAGGAGGAAATGAGCAGGAAGTGGCCTATTGTTAGCCCCTGCAGCAACATACACACATTGAGTCAGTTACGCCGAAGAAAATATATTGCTTAAATTCTAAATTCGCTGGAACGACAAGCTCAACAAACCTGGTCTGGAGTTGAGAACGACTTTCTTCACCAGCATCTTTGAAAGTGTATCTCATTATCCAGCAGCGGTCCACTCGCTTTGTTTGTTTGTTTGACATCAAGTTTAGAGTGAGATCTTTCCTCTATGCTAACATCCGGTTTGGTTTGCGTTTGATCAAAAGCACGCGTCGTAACTTTTCACATACTTTTTACATTTAAACCGTAACGTAAACATAAAATGTAGTTTGTATTCATATTTTTGGCTTGGGAGTGAATGTGAACAATGCGTGGGTCTATTGTTGTGAAAGTGCGACGTCACTTTGAGCGACATTACTCCGATGAGGTAAGTGTATATCTTGTCTGTCGTTTATCTTCGGCATGGTGTCCCCTTGGCAGTAGCGGTCCGGGCAGCAACAGTGTGACCCGCAAACGGTCCCCCCTCGGTTTATTACGCGAGTTATCTTTCACTATCTCGCCTGCAGCTAAATTCCAACATACTTTGTTGGATTTAACATCAAATGTTTTTGCTGCTAGATGTGTTTTTAATCACCTGTGCGCCGCAAAGGGAAAGCTTCGGAACCGTTTTAGCAAGCTAACATGTCCACCCGGAGACGTGACGTCATGTGGAGGATTTTTTTGTTCATAAACATTTTTGACCTCCGCCAAGCACATTGAAGTCGTCACAAAGGAAGAAGTTGAAGACACAATCAGCCTGAGTACTATTTTCTTTACTTTTAACTGACATTTAGGCGCTTTGTTGCTAGCCTCAACTCACCAAAACATTAAATATCACATTCATTCATTTTTTTATTTTTTTTATTTATTTCAGGCAATGACATAAAGAAGTACAAGTTGACAACACATGGTAACAATAATTATTACACTGTAACAATCATTTGTATCAACAATGTAGGAATTATGAATTAGGGCTGCAGCTAACGATTATTTTTCTATCGATTAATCTATAGATTATTTTTTTCGATTAATCGGTTAATCTATAGATTATTTTTTCGATTAATCTATAGATATTTTGTCCTTTTACCGATTATTTTTTTTATTTAAAATGAAGAGGAAAAAATAAATGTAGGCCAGTTTTTTCAAAAGGCATGGCTTTTATTTACAAAAAAAAAAAAGTATGGCCACTCAGTCAACATTGACAACAACATGACAAAATATTCTGTAACAATGTAAACATTTAAAACTTTTAACATTTAACAAAATCAAAAGTAGCTTATTTGCTTTTTAATGTGCAAATATAAAAGTAAACATCCAGTGCAAATCTTAATATTCTAGAATAGTATAAGCATTTAAAAAGTAAAAGTATTGCTTATTTTGCTTTAAAATGTGCAAAAATAAAGATAAACATCCAATACAAAAAAGTGCAAAACGGAAATATTCTGTAACAAGTGTAAACATTTCAACAAAAGTAAAAGTATTGCTTATTTGCTAAAATGGGCAAAAATAAAGCTAAACATCCAATACAAAAAAGTGTACAGTGTAAACATTTCAACAAAAGTAAAAGTATTGCTTATTTTGCTTAATAACACAACAATGATAGTATGATTAAAGTGAAAGTTAATTGTTGGTTTGTACATAGTATATGTAACTGTTAATGTTGTAAAAGGTATTTGCACAACTAATTAACGTTAGCGTTTGTGACACGTCTTGTGCCGTGGGGTTCTTTCAGGACCGACAGACTGAACGCCAGACGGCTTTGCCAGGTTTACAATCTTTTAATTTTACACAAAGTCTTTTCTCTTCCAACTCTTTTCTCTTTCTTTCCTCGCTTTTCAGCTCCTCTTCCTCGCTCGCTCGTCGTCCCCTGTCTCTTGCGGCGTCGCTCCCGGCGCGCCCCGCCTCGCCGCTCGCTCGCCGCCGCCGCCTCTCCACAGCGTTAAAGAGGAGCGCGTCTTTGTAAACACTGAACAGGCACGCCAAACGCGCCTCTCAGAGCAAACGGTGCTTTAGTTTATGAATTTACAACGCAGATACAAATGACACATTCATGTTTTTGTGTAATGATGACAACGTATACGCACGCGGACGATTGACTTGTTGATGGTGATGGCAAGAACGCTGTCGGGGGTTTTCTTTTCAAATGTTCGTTCATAGCCGTTGTGCTGCTATGATAGGCCATTTCCGCTCGACACAGTGTGCATACAACAACATTATTAGGCCGTTTATTGAAATACTCCCACACTTTTGACGACTTTTGGCGTGCTTTTTTCCCCTCGCTCGCATCGTCTACTTTGCGCTCCGCCATGACAGTAGTGTGACGTAAATAAGCGACGCGCCGACGCACAAAAACGGCGTCGACATATTTACGTAACCGATGACGTCGACTACGTCGACGCGTCGTTTCAGCCTTATTATGAATATACCAATAATGGTAATAGACAACATAGCAATAATGGTAATAGACAACATAGCAATAATGGTAATGGACAACATAGCAATAATGGTAAAGAAACATTGAGTACATGTTAAGACTTTGAGACAGAGTACAACAGCAGGTCAAATTAAAGACCCTCATCTCTATATTTGAACCAGACCCCATGTTTGTATAATAGTTTAAATCCATTAATAGTTTGGCATTGCTTGTGTTGTAAGTCCAGTTTGTTTCATAGTTTTACTCCGCATACAGACACACAAAAACATAGTTTTACTCCGCATACAGACACACAAAAACATAGTTTTACTCCGCATACAGACACACAACAACATAGTTTTACTCCGCATACAGACACACAAAAACATAGTTTTACTCCGCATACAGACACACAAAAACATAGTTTTACTCCGCATACAGACACACAAAAACATAGTTTTAGTCCGCATACAGACACACAAAAACATAGTTTTACTCCGCATACAGACACACAAAAACATAGTTTTACTCCGCATACAGACACACAAAAACATAGTTTTACTCCGCATACAGACACACAAAAACATAGTTTTACTCCGCATACAGACACACAAAAACATAGTTTTACTCCGCATACAGACACACAAAAACATAGTTTTACTCCGCATACAGACACACAAAAACATAGTTTTACTCCGCATACAGACACACAAAAACATAGTTTTACTCCGCATACAGACACACAAAAACATAGTTTTACTCCGCATACAGACACACAACAACATAGTTTTACTCCGCATACAGACACACAAAAACATAGTTTTACTCCGCATACAGACACACAAAAACATAGTGTTACTCCGCATACAGACACACAAAAACATAGTTTTACTCCGCATACAGACACACAAAAACATAGTTTTACTCCGCATACAGACACACAAAAACATAGTGTTACTCCGCATACAGACACACAAAAACATAGTTTTACTCCGCATACAGACACACAAAAACATAGTTTTAGTCCGCATACAGACACACAAAAACATAGTTTTACTCCGCATACAGACACACAAAAACATAGTTTTAGTCCGCATACAGACACACAAAAACATAGTTTTACTCCGCATACAGACACACAAAAACATAGTTTTACTCCGCATACAGACACACAAAAACATAGTTTTACTCCGCATACAGACACACAAAAACATAGTTTTACTCCGCATACAGACACACAAAAACATAGTTTTACTCCGCATACAGACACACAAAAACATAGTTTTACTCCGCATACAGACACACAAAAACATAGTTTTACTCCGCATACAGACACACAAAAACATAGTTTTACTCCGCATACAGACACACAAAAACATAGTTTTACTCCGCATACAGACACACAAAAACATAGTTTTACTCCGCATACAGACACACAAAAACATAGTTTTACTCCGCATACAGACACACAAAAACATAGTTTTACTCCGCATACAGACACACAACAACATAGTTTTACTCCGCATACAGACACACAAAAACATAGTTTTACTCCGCATACAGACACACAAAAACATAGTTTTACTCCGCATACAGACACACAAAAACATAGTTTTACTCCGCATACAGACACACAAAAACATAGTTTTACTCCGCATACAGACACACAAAAACATAGTTTTACTCCGCATACAGACACACAAAAACATAGTTTTACTCCGCATACAGACACACAAAAACATAGTTTTACTCCGCATACAGACACACAAAAACATAGTTTTACTCCGCATACAGACACACACAAAAACATAGTTTTACTCCGCATACAGACACACAAAAACATAGTTTTACTCCGCATACAGACACACAAAAACATAGTTTTACTCCGCATACAGATACACAAAAACATAGTTTTACTCTGCATACAGACACACAAAAACATAGTTTTACTCCGCATACAGACACACAAAAACATAGTTTTACTCTGCATACAGATACACAAAAACATAGTTTTACTCTGCATACAGACACACAAAAACATAGTTTTACTCCGCATACAGACACACAAAAACATAGTTTTACTCCGCATACAGACACACAAAAACATAGTTTTACTCCGCATACAGACACACAAAAACATAGTTTTACTCCGCATACAGACACACAAAAACATAGTTTTACTCCGCATACAGACACACAAAAACATAGTGTTACTCCGCATACAGACACACAAAAACATAGTTTTACTCCGCATACAGACACACAAAAACATAGTTTTACTCCGCATACAGACACACAAAAACATAGTTTTACTCCGCATACAGACACACAAAAACATAGTTTTACTCCGCATACAGACACACAAAAACATAGTTTTACTCCGCATACAGACACACAAAAACATAGTATTACTCCGCATACAGACACACAAAATTATAGTGTTACTCCGCATACAGACACACAAAAACATAGTGTTACTCCGCATACAGACACACAAAAACATAGTTTTACTCCGCATACAGACACACAAAAACATAGTTTTACTCCGCATACAGACACACAAAAACATAGTTTTACTCCGCATACAGACACACAAAAACATAGTTTTACTCCGCATACAGACACACAAAAACATAGTTTTACTCCGCATACAGACACACAAAAACATAGTTTTACTCCGCATACAGACACACAAAAACATAGTTTCACTCCGCATACAGACACACAAAAACATAGTTTTACTCCGCATACAGACACACAAAAACATAGTTTTACTCCGCATACAGACACACAAAAACATAGTTTTACTCCGCATACAGACACACAAAAACATAGTTTTACTCCGCATACAGACACACAAAAACATAGTTTTACTCCGCATACAGACACACAAAAACATAGTTTTACTCCGCATACAGACACACAAAAACATAGTTTTACTCCGCATACAGACACACAAAAACATAGTTTTACTCCGCATACAGACACACAAAAACATAGTTTTACTCCGCATACAGACACACAAAAACATAGTTTTACTCCGCATACAGACACACAAAAACATAGTTTTACTCAGCATACAGACACACAAAAACATAGTTTTACTCCGCATACAGACACACAAAAACATAGTTTTACTCCGCATACAGACACACAAAAACATAGTATTACTCCGCATACAGACACACAAAATTATAGTGTTACTCCGCATACAGACACACAAAAACATAGTATTACTCCGCATACAGACACACAAAAACATAGTTTTACTCCGCATACAGACACACAAAAACATAGTTTTACTCCGCATACAGACACACAAAAACATAGTTTTACTCCGCATACAGACACACAAAAACATAGTTTTACTCCGCATACAGACACACAAAAACATAGTTTTACTCCGCATACAGACACACAAAAACATAGTTTTACTCCGCATACAGACACACAAAAACATAGTTTTACTCCGCATACAGACACACAAAAACATAGTTTTACTCCGCATACAGACACACAAAAACATAGTTTTACTCCGCATACAGACAAACAAAAACATAGTTTTACTCCGCATACAGACACACAACAAAATAGTTTTACTCCGCATACAGACACACAAAAACATAGTTTTACTCCGCATACAGACACACAAAAACATAGTTTTACTCCGCATACAGACACACAAAAACATAGTTTTACTCCGCATACAGACACACAAAAACATAGTTTTACTCCGCATACAGACACACAAAAACATAGTTTTACTCCGCATACAGACACACAAAAACATAGTTTTACTCCGCATACAGACACACAAAAACATAGTTTTACTCCGCATACAGACACACAAAAACATAGTTTTACTCCGCATACAGACACACAAAAACATAGTTTTACTCCGCATACAGACACACAAAAACATAGTGTTACTCCGCATACAGACACACAAAAACATAGTTTTACTCCGCATACAGACACACAAAAACATAGTTTTACTCCGCATACAGACACACAAAAACATAGTTTTACTCCGCATACAGACACACAAAAACATAGTTTTACTCCGCATACAGACACACAAAAACATAGTTTTACTCCGCATACAGACACACAAAAACATAGTTTTACTCCGCATACAGACACACAAAAACATAGTTTTACTCCGCATACAGACACACAAAAACATAGTTTTACTCCGCATACAGACACACAAAAACATAGTTTTACTCCGCATACAGACACACAAAAACATAGTTTTACTCCGCATACAGACACACAAAAACATAGTTTTACTCCGCATACAGACACACAAAAACATAGTTTTACTCCGCATACAGACACACAAAAACATAGTTTTACTCCGCATACAGACACACAAAAACATAGTTTTACTCCGCATACAGACACACAAAAACATAGTTTTACTCCGCATACAGACACACAAAAACATAGTTTTACTCCGCATACAGACACACAAAAACATAGTTTTACTCCGCATACAGACACACAAAAACATAGTTTTACTCCGCATACAGACACACAAAAACATAGTTTTACTCCGCATACAGACACACAAAAACATAGTTTTACTCCGCATACAGACACACAAAAACATAGTTTTACTCCGCATACAGACACACAAAAACATAGTTTTACTCCGCATACAGACACACAAAAACATAGTTTTACTCCGCATACAGACACACAAAAACATAGTTTTACTCCACATACAGACACACAAAAACATAGTTTTACTCCGCATACAGACACACAAAAACATAGTTTTACACCGCATACAGACACACAAAAACATAGTTTTACTCCGCATACAGACACACAAAAACATAGTTTTACTCCGCATACAGACACACAAAAACATAGTTTTACTCTGCATACAGACACACAAAAACATAGTTTTACTCCGCATACAGACACACAAAAACATAGTTTTACTCCGCATACAGATACACAAAAACATAGTTTTACTCCGCATACAGATACACAAAAACATAGTTTTACTCCGCATACAGACACACAAAAACATAGTTTTACTCCGCATACAGATACACAAAAACATAGTTTTACTCCGCATACAGACACACAAAAACATAGTTTTACTCTGCATACAGATACACAAAAACATAGTTTTACTCCGCATACAGACACACAAAAACATAGTTTTACTCCGCATACAGACACACAAAAACATAGTTTTACTCCGCATACAGACACACAAAAACATAGTTTTACTCCGCATACAGACACACAAAAACATAGTTTTACTCCGCATACAGACACACAAAAACATAGTTTTACTCCGCATACAGACACACAAAAACATAGTGTTACTCCGCATACAGACACACAAAAACATAGTTTTACTCCGCATACAGACACACAAAAACATAGTTTTACTCCGCATACAGACACACAAAAACATAGTTTTACTCCGCATACAGACACACAAAAACGTTTACGATTGGTTTGAGCTCTCGGCAATAAGAAATATCCAAAGCCTCTCAAGTTCTGAGCCTGCACTCGTCTTATAAAAAAAACGTTGTAGATTAGGCGGCAATAATTTGTTAAATGCTTTATATAAGATTATTAATGTATTATATTTAACAAGGTCATCAAATTTGAGCAACTTTGATTGCATAAACAGATTATGAGTATGTTGTAAATAACCAATGTTGTGAATGATCCGCACTGCTCTTTTCTGTAATATGATCAGAGGATGAATTGTGTTGTGGTAAGTATTCCCCCCATACTTCAACACAGTATGTAAGGTATGGCAGTACTAAGGTGCAGTATAGAGCAGTGGTCCCCAACCACAGGGCCGGACCGATTGGTACCGGGCCGCACAAGAAATTAAGAAAAAAAATAAAAAATGTTTTTATTTCTTTATTAAATCAACATAAAAAACACAATATATACATTATATATCAATATAGATCAATACAGTCTACAGGGTTACAGTCCGTAAGTGTCACGACTAGGACTGTGGCTTGGTTTGTTCTCCCGTGGTGCAAATGAACTGGACTGGTCAAGGCTTGAAGGTGGGTACATGATTTATTTAAACTATCAAAAAAGGAATAAACGAAAAGCGCGCACAGGGGCGGAGGTACAAAACTAGACTATAAACACAAAACTTGCACATTGGCAGAAACTATGAGTGGCGCAGTGGAAGAGTGGCCGTGCGCGACCCGAGGGTCCCTGGTTCAATCCCCACCTAGTACCAACCTTGTCATGTCCGTTGTGTCCTGAGCAAGACACTTCACCCTTGCTCCTGATGGGTGCTGGTTAGCGCCTTGCATGGCAGCTCCCTCCATCAGTGTGTGAATGTGTGTGTGAATGGGTAAATGTGGAAGTAGTGTCAAAGCGCTTTGAGTACCTTGAAGGTAGAAAAGCGCTATACAAGTACAACCCATTTATCATTTATCATTTAACAATTAAACAAAACACTAACTGTGGCTTAATAAACAAAAACTTACTTGGCATGGAACCGGCATGAAAAAAAGTGTAGCAAGGGTCATCAGGGTGTGGAGAGTGTGCAGGAGCATAAATGCGGGGATGTCGTCAGGACGAACAACAGAAAATGAACAAACTTAAATACTATGGACATGATTAGTGAAAGCAGGTGCGTGACTCAAAACGTGAAACAGGTGCGTGACGTGACAGGTGAAAACTAATGGTTGCTATGGTGACAAACAAGAGTGCACAATGAGTCCAAACGTGGAACAGGTGAAACTAATGGGTAATCATGCAAACAAGACAAGGGAGTGAAAAGCCAGAAACTAAACAAAACATGACTTAAAACAAAATATGATTACACAGACATGACAGAAAGCACACATGATTGTATTTCTTTATGACCAAAATAAATAAATAAATAAATAATAAAAAAACATAATTTACCATTAATTGATTAACGTGGACCCCGACTTAAACAAGTTGAAAAACTTATTTGGGTGTTACCGTTTAGTGGTCAATTGTACGGAATATGTACTGTACTGTGCAATCTACTAATAAAAGTCTCAATCAATCAAAAATATTTTTTGCAAACCACTAATTATAGTCTGCAAATGATGTGTTGTTGTTGAGTGTCGGTGCGGTCTAGAGCTCGGCAGCGTAACCGTGTAATACTCTTCCATATCAGTAGGTGGTAGCTAATTGCTTTGCAGATGTCGGAAACAGCGGGAGGCAACGTGCAGGTAAAAAGGTGTCTAATGCTTAAATAAAAAATAAACAAAAGGTGAGTGCCCCTAAGAAAAGACATTGAAGTTTAGGGAGGGCTATGCAGAACAAAACTAAAATTGAACTGGCTACAAAGTAAACCAAAACAGAATGCTGGACGACAGCAAAGACTTACTGTGGAGCAAAGACGGCGTCCACAATGTACATCCGAACATGACATGACAATTAACAATGTCCCCACAAAGAAGGATAAAAATACAAACATGGCTCATTAGCATTAAAGCTACACACACACACACAACGGCGTTTCCCCCCTGTAGGGTATGATAAAAGCACTTTTTAAGCTGTTTAAACTCCAGCTTCTAGGCTAGACACATAACTAAATACACATACCTTTCACATTACTTTCACTGGTCAATTCCCTCCCTAGTGTGTGTGTGTGTGTGTGTGTGTGTGTGTGTGTGTGTGTGTGTGTGTGTTCTGGCAATGCTTACTTAATGGGGACATCGCTCTGTTTACACAGTCACCTTTAGGGGACCTCTGACAATATGGGGACAAAAAAACAGGTCCCCTAAAGGGAAACTTTTTTAAATGATAGTCAGATCCATTCTGAAGATGCCTAAGTGATTTTTAAGCTTGATCATGTCATATTTACTTTGAACTTTAAAAATTTTTTTTTAAATGGTCCTCAGTAGTCACTTACAAATTTGTGTGAATTATGCAAAATTATTAAAATTTGGTCCCCCATGAACCATATTAACTCTTTTTCCCCAGTAAGAATGATCAGCACATTACTTCATCAATCCAGAGATTTAAAGATGTGTATGAGCTAACTGAATAGTACGGAGCCCCTAAAGGGACATGGGGGAAAACATTTTTTTTATAATTTTTTATTTAAAAAAAAATGTTTTAAACATGTTTCTCGTGCGCAGGAGAAACTTTTTATAAAGTTATAAAAAATAAAAAATAAATTATATATATTTTTGTGTTTTTTTTAGACATGTTTCTCGTGCGCACGAGATAAATGTTTAAAAAAATTTTTTTTTATTATTTTTAAATTAATTTATAAATAAGTTTCTCGTGCGCACGAGAAACATGTCTGAAAAAAAATTATTTTTTATTTTATTTTTTTTTTAATAAATTTATAAAACGTTTCTCGTTCCCATGAGAAACTTTCTTGTGCACACGAGAAACTATCTCATGCGCGCGAGAAAGTTTCTCGTGCGCAAGAGAAACTTTTTATAAATTAATTTAAAAAAATAAATAATTTTTTTTTATTTTAGATACATTTTTTTAGACACATGTCTAAAAAAAAAAAAAAATTATAATTTTTTTTAATAAATCATTATTAGACATGTTTCTCATGAGCACGAGATACATGTTTAAGAAGAAAAAATATATATATATATTTTTTTAAATTAATTTATAAAAAGTTTCTCGTGCGCACGAGAAACATGTCTAAAAAAAATTATAAAAAATGTTTTCCCCCCATGTCCCTTTAGGGGCTCCGTAGTATGGTGGCCATTTTTCCTATTTTTTTTAATGCCTCCACAACCTGTAGAAAGGCTGGTCCCCACAAGTCATGATCAAAAACCCCCATGAACCATATTAACTCTTTTTCCCCAGTAAGAATGATCAGCACATTACTTCATCAATCCAGAGATTTAAAGATGTGTATGAGCTAACTGGGCAGTACGGAGCCCCTAAAGGGCCATGGGGGAAAAAAAATGTTTAATAATTTTTTATTTTTTAAAAAAAAATTTTTAGACATGTTTCTCGTGTGCACGAAAAACTTTTTATAAAGTTATAAAAAAAATAAAACAATTATAAATGTTTTTGGTTTGGTCTCATGCGCACAAGAATCATGTTTAAAAAAAAAAATTGTAATTTTTTTTTTAAATTAATTTATAAAAAGTTTCTCGTGCACACGAGAAACATCTAAAAAAAAAAATACATTTTTTAAATTTTTTTTTAATAAATTTATAAAACGTTTCTCGTTCCCATGAGAAACTTTCTTGTGCACACGAGAAACTATCTCATGCGCGTGAGAGAGTTTCTCGTGCGCAAGAGAAACTTTTTATAAATTAATTTAAAAAAATAAATAAAAAAATTGTAATTTTAGATACATTTTTTTAGACACATGTCTAAAAAAAAAAATTATAATTTTTAAAAAATAAATTATTATTAGACATGTTTCTCATGCGCACGAGATACATGTTTAAAAAAAAACAAAAAAACATTTTTTTAATTAATTTATAAAAAGTTTCTCGTGCGCACGAGAAACATGTCTAAAAAAAAATTATAAAAAATTATAAACAAATGTTTTCCCCCATGTCCCTTTCGGGGCTCCGTAGTATGGTGGCCATTTTTCCTCATTTTTTTAATGCCTCCACAACCTGTAGAAAGGCTGGTCCCCACAAGTCATGATCAAAAACCCCCATGAACCATATTAACTCTTTTTCCCCAGTAAGAATGATCAGCACATTACTTCATCAATCCAGAGATTTAAAGACGTGTATGAGTTAACTGGCCAGTACGGAGCCCCTAAAGCATACTTGCCAACCCTCCCGAATTTTCCAGGAGACTCCCGAAATTCAGTTCCTCTCCCGAAAACCTCCCGGGACAAATTTTTCAGCCGGAGCTGGAAGCCACGCCCCCTCCAGCTCCATGCGGACCTGAGTGAGGACAGCCTTTTTTCATGACGGGAGGACAACAGGGTGACAAGAACTAAATCATCCAGACTACAGATAAATTGTAGTATTATTTTTATCTTACCTAAAAATAAATATATTTATTAATTAAAAAAATAAATAAATAATTACATTTTTACTATATTTTGCTAAAAACATCAAAATTAATTGTATTTTTATTTGTATTTTTTCGTGACTCCTTATTACATCCAGCCATAGAATTATACATTAAAATAAACATATTTGAAATAATTGATTTTAAATTATCATAATAATTCATTTAAAATGACCATATTTAATTATTAAAATAATTGCTTGTTTATCAACAACTTTAGCATTTTATTCATTACATTTTGAAACTCTCAGAAGCCAAGTTATGTTATATTCCTTAATACTTATTTATGCAAGTTTGAAGTATCAATTATCTAAACACAGTTTGTTTGCATATTTTCAGGATGTAGATATCTATATATATATATATATATATATGTATGAGATACTTGACTTGGTGAATTCTAGCTGTCAATATACTCCTCTCCTCTTAACCACGCCCCCAACCACACCCCACCCCACCCCCGACCACGCCCCACCCCCCACCTCCCGAAATCGGAGGTCTCAAGTTTGGCAAGTATGCCCTAAAGGGCCAAGGGGGAAAACATTTTTTTAATAATTTTTAATAATTTTTTTTTTTTTAGAGATGTTTCTCATGCGCATGAGAAACTTTTTATAAAGTTATAAACATTTTTTTATATATATATATATATATATATATTTTTTTTTTAGACATGTTTCTCGTGTGCACGAGATACATGTTTTAAAAAATATTTATTTTTTTATTTTTTTTAGATTCATTTATAAAAAGTTTCTCGTGCGCACGAGAAACATGTCTAAAAAAAAATTATACATTTTTTAAATTTTTTTAAAATAAATTTATAAAACGTTTCTCGTTCCCATGAGAAACTTTCTTGTGCACACGAGAAACTTTTTATAAATTAATTAAAAAAAATAAATAAAAATTTGTAATTTTAGATAAATTTTTTTAGCCACATGTCTAAAGAAATTTAAAAAATTTTTTTTTTATAAATTATTATTAGACATGTTTCTCATGCGCACGAGATACATGTTTAAGAAAAAAAAAAATTTTTTTTTAATTTCAATTAATTTATAAAAAGTTTCTCGTGCGCACGAGAAACATGTCTAAAAAATATTATAAAAAATTATAAAAAACAGACATGGGAAAAAACATTTTTTAAATAATTTTTTATATATATATTTTTTTTAGACATGTATCTCGTGCGCACGAGAAACGTTTTATAAAGTTATTGAAAAAAAAATATATATATTTTTTGTTTTTTTTAGACATGTTTCTCGTGCGCATGAGATACATGTTTAAACATTTTTTTATTTTTATTTTTTAATCAATTTATAAAAGGTTTCTCGTGCGCACGAGAAACATGTCTAAAAAAAAATTATACATTTAAAAAAATTTTTTTTAATAAATTCATAAAACGTTTCTAAAAATTCCCCCATGTCCTTTTAGGGGCTCCGTAGTACGGTGGCCATTTTTCTTCATTTTTTTTTAATGCCTCCACAACCTGTAGAAAGGCTGGTCCCCACAAGTCATGATCGACAACTTGGTCCCCATTCCAAATGATAACCAGCATGTGTTTGTGTGTGTGCGTGTGTGCGTGTGTGTGTGTGTGTGTTGGAATTTCCCGCACAGCCTGTCGTGATCGCGCTCGGTCGGTAAATTACGGCGCCCTCCCTCCGAAGCTTTTGTCACAGGAACAAGCCCTAATATGGGCACGGGTGTGGGCGTGGCCGAGCGAGCGATCTTGCGAAAGGGGGCCAGAGGGCGTGGCTTGCGAGCAGACGCAAAAAAAACAGGGGAAGCTGCGCGTCGTCAACTTAATGGCGGCGTGTTTTGTTGCCCTTTTTCTGTGCGCCGCCGCGATCTTGTGCAACGGTGAGCACATCCGGTTGGCCGTGGATCTTTGTTTACGCGCCCTTCCCCTGTGGAGAGGGGCGGGGTAAGGGGGGTGAGGTCAGCAGCCTAGCATGAGTCAAACCCCGGGGAGGCTCGCAGCAGTCAGGAGCTTCTCGTCCAGCAGGCTGGTAAATATCATCTTCTTCTCTCTGCATGTTGGTGTCAAGTTGCTGCGCACGTGACAACCTTTGTTGACATGTTGACATGTCCTCCCCTCCTCCATGCACTTTGTTTCTTTTTTTTTTGATTCCGCCTGACGCCGCTGCAGGCATTAGGAGTTGGATAATCCCCCTCTCTGCCCAACAAAGGCTGCCTCCTAAATAGCTGAGCTTGCTTTACTGCAGCCTGCGTGTCTCACTATTTCTGCAGCGTGGCAACTGGACTCAATAAGTGGTGCTTGACATTTCTATCAAAGTGCTCCTTTCTTGCCCTATGGTTTTTTTTTGTTTTTTTTTTGGCGTGCACGGTTGCGCGCGCACCTCCCCCCTAAACATGCAGGAGAGCATCATTCTGCATCTCGTCCAAGTGCGTGTAGAATCCCAGTCTGTGGAGCGATCTCCCTGACCACCTTGAGGGCACCACAGACTGTGGATGCTTTTAAAAAAGGCTTAAAACCCTTCTTTAAAAAAATTTTATTTTTATTTTTTAGATATATGTGTGCTAGTTCTACCTTTTAGGTTGTTCTAGTTCACCCACGGCACAATCGTTAGCATTCTAATATTAGCATGCTAGCTCTTTTGCAAGTAAACACCTCTGTTTTGAGGATGTTGATCAGACCTGGGCAAATTAAGGCCCGAGGGCCTTAATTTGAGCTTTTCAATCTGGCCCGCCGGACATTCCTAAATAATTTTTTTAGATCTTTAAGCTGGAAAGTGTAGCTGCCATTATGATGTGCAGTGATGTTTTCTAATGACCAGAGGTGGGTAGTAACGCGCTACATTTACTCCGTTACATCTACTTGAGTAACTTTTGGGATAAATTGTACTTCTAAGAGTAGTTTTAATGCAACATACTTTTACTTTTACTTGAGTATATTTATAGAGAAGAAACGCTACTTTTACTCCGCTACTTTTATCTACATTCAGCTCGCTACTCGCTACTAATTTTAATTGATCTGTTAATGCACGCTTTGTTTGTTTTGGTCTGTCAGACAGACCTTCATAGTGCCTGCGTTTCAACAAATACGGTCACTGGTGACGTTCACTCCGTTCCACCAATCAGATGCAGTCACTGGTGACGTTGGACCAATCAAACAGAGCCAGGTGGTCACATGACCTGACTTAAACAAGTTGAAAAACTTATTGGGGTGTTACCATTTAGTGGTCAATTGTACGGAATATGTACTGTACTGTGCAATCTACTAATAAAAGTCTCAATCAATCAATCAAAAGTGTGAAGGAAAAAAGACCCTTTTTTATTTCAACCGTACATCCCGTCAAAAGCCTAAAGACTGACTGCACAGTTCCTGTCTTCACAATAAAAGTGCCGCTCCATCGCGCATGCGCTTTCAAAACAAGAGTCTCCGAAAGCCAGCGCAAACAAGCTAGCAAGCTACGGAGTTTTCCGCCAATGTATTTCTTGTAAAGTGTATCGAATATGGAAGCTGGACAAATAAGATGCCAAAAACCAACCACTTTCATGTGGTATTAGACAGAAAGGAGGAACTTTTTTTCTCCTCCATTTGAAAACGTGGACGCTATCATCACTACTGTCTGATTACAATCAATGCAAGTCATCAGAATCAGGTAATACACCAACTTATATTCTTGTCTTCATGAAAGAAAGGAATCTATATGTGTTAAACATGCATGTATATTCATTAAAACACCTTTAACATGTAAACAAAAACGGCAAAATAAATAAATATAAATTATATACTGTATATATATATATGTGTGTGTATATATATATGTGTGTGTATATATATATATATATATATATATATATATATATATATATATATATATATATATATATATATATATATATATATATATATATATATATATATATAAATGTGTGTATATATATATATATATATGTGTGTGTGTATATATATATATGTGTGTATGTATATATATATATATATATATATATATGTGTATATATATATATATATATATATATATATATATATATATATGATATGTGTGTGTATGTTACTCATCAGTTACTCAGTATTTGAGTAGTTTTTTCACAACATACTTTTTACTTTTACTCAAGTAAATATTTGGGTGACTACTCCTTACTTTTACTTGAGTAATAAATCTCTAAAGTAACAGTACTCTTACTTGAGTACAATTTCTGGCTACTCTACCCACCTCTGCTAATGACCATATGTCTTCAACTATACTAAGTCTTTCAATGCTTGGAATCTGCATGATATACTAAGTAATATGTTCATCTAATTAGTTACTTTGGTCACTATGAGATATCTCAGATTGTAGGTGTTTTTTTGTTTTTTTTTACCCTTCGCGTTCATATTTCACTGTTTGTTGCATTTTGGTAGTGTTTCGCTTGATTGTAAAATATGTTGTCAATATTCAGTGTTTTATCCTTCATAGTTAATATTGTAAATCCCACATTCTTTATTTTCATGTACATTCTGGGTGTCTCATTCAGGAAAAAAATGTCAAATTCCATTCCGTTTTTTTAAGGCGGTCTGTCATAACGTTTTTAGCTTTCAATCATTATTGTGAGGTTTTGTATTAGTGTTCCTAAAAATAGATATACCGGCCCCCAGACACAATTTTTTAAATCTAAATCTGGCCCCCCCGAGTCAAATAATTGCCCAGGCCTGTATTAGGTTGTTCTCGTTTACCCACGGCACAATCTTTAGCATGCTAATATTAGCATGCTAGCTCTTTTGCAAGTAAACACCTCTGTGTCGAGGATGTTGATATCAGACCTGGGCAAATGAAGGCCCGGGGGCCACATGCGGCCCGTTGAGCTTTTCAATCTGGCCCGCCGGACATTCCTAAATAATTTTTTTAGATCTTTAAGCTGGAAAGTGTAGCTGCCATTATGATGTGCAGTGACGTTTTCTAAGTCTTCAACTATACTAAGTCTTTCAATGCTTGGAATCTGCATGATATACTAATTAATATGTTCATCTAATTAGTTACTTTGGTCACTATGAGATATCTCAGATTGTAGGTGTTTTTTTTTGTTTTTTTTACCCTTCGCGTTCATATTTCACTGTTTGTTGCATTTTGGTAGTGTTTCGCTTGATTGTAAAATATGTTGTCAATATTCAGTGTTTTATCCTTCATAGTTAATATTGTAAATCCCACATTCTTTATTTTCATGTACATTCTGGGTGTCTCATTCAGGAACAAAATGTCAAATTCCATTCCGTTTTTCATAACGTTTTTAGCTTTCAATCATTATTGTGAGGTTTTGTATTAGTGTTCCTAAAAATAGATATACCGGCCCCCAGACACCATTTTTTTATCTAAATCTGGCCCCCCGAGTCAAATAATTGCCCAGGCCTGTATTAGTTGAAGACCGTAAGTCTTCAACTATACAAAGTAGAGATGTCCGATAATATCGGCCGATAAATGCTTTAAAATGTAATATCGGAAATTATCGGTATCGTTTTTTAAAATTATCGGTATGTTTTTTTTTTTTTTTTTTTTTAATTAAATCAACATAAAAACACAAGATACACTTACAATTAGTATACCAACCCCCAAAACCTCCCTCCCCCATTCACACAAAAGGGTTGTTTATTTCTGTTATTAATATTGTGGTAGGTTCCTACATTATATATCAATATATATCAATACAGTCTGCAAGGGATACAGTCCGTAAGCACACATGATTGTGCGTGCTGCTGCTCCACTAATAGTACTAACCTTTAACACTTAATTTTACTCATTTTCATTAATTACTAGTTTCTATGTAACTGTTTTTATATTGTTAGGGCCCGCATGGCCCATTGCATCCTTATGCAATGGGACATAAGGACCTATTGAATTTGTAAGGTTTTATTCTTTATTCTTCCGCCGCCACATTAAACTGTAATTTGACCCACTTAACATGCTTCAAAACTCACCATATTTGACCCACACATCAGGACCTGCGAAAATTGCCTTTTTAAAAAAAAAACGAACCACAAAACTCAAAATTGCGCTCTAGCGCCCCCTAGGAAAAAAAAAAACTAGACTGCCTGTAACTCCCACTAGGAAGGTCGGAGAGACATGAAACAAAAACCTCTATGTAGGTGTGACTTAGACCTAGATTTCATAATAGTACATTCTCGGGCTAAAATCAACAGGAAGTTGGCAATTCCCCCTTCAAGACAAAAAAAGTACTAAAAACAGTCACTTTTGCCTCTTTGAGCTGTAATTTGACCCCCTTAACATGCTTCAAAACTCACCAAACTGAACGCACACATCAGGACTGGCAAAAATTGTGATCTAATAAAAAAACCTAACCCCAAATCTCAAAATTGTGCTCTAGCGCAATTTCTTAATAAAACGCACAAAAAACTGCTCCTCGGATGTAAAAACTGACAAAACTGCCTGTAACTCCCACCGGGAAGGTCAGAAAGACATGAAACAAAAACCTCTATGTAGGGGTTGTCATAAATTGACAACCCCCATCAAAAATCAACAGGAAGTTTGCTATTCCCCCTTCAAAACAACATTTTTGTAAAAAACGGTCACCTTTCTTCAAAATCTATCTCCTCTGAGCGCGTTTGTCGTTTCGGCTTCAAACTAACACAGGAGAGAGATTAAACCCTTGTGTATAAAAGTATAGAACAGCGTTTTAATACCTGCTCCGGTTTTGATTTTATGACCCTTTAAAGACCCGCTGCGCTGATGCTGCTGCGCTGCTGTTTTTTAAGATGGCTGCTTAAAAGCAGGAAGCACCAGCGTGCCCACACAATGCAGACAAGGTAGGTACACTAGACAAAAGTATTGGGACACTTAGGCCGAAAACTGGACAAAAGTATTGGGACACTTAGGCCGAAAACTGGACAAAAGTATTGGGACACTTAGGCCGAAAACTGGACAAAAGTATTGGGACACTTGGGACTACAACTTGACAAAAGTATTGGGACACTTAGGCCGAAAACTGGACAAAAGTATTGGGACACTTAGGCCGAAAACTGGACAAAAGTATTGGGACACTTGGGACTAGCACCTGCCAAATACGCGGGCCCGACCAACGCTGCTTGCAGCTTTAATTTTACTTTATTTTTTATTCAAGAAAATGTTTTTAATTTATTTATCTTATTTTATAATTTTTTTTTAAAAAGGACCTTATCTTCACCATACCTGGTTGTCCAAATTAGGCATAATAATGTGTTAATTCCACGACTGTATATATCGGTATCAGTTTATGTTGGTATCGGTTGATATCTGTATCGGTAATAAAGAGTTGGACAATATCGGAATATCGGATATCGGCAAAAAAGACATTATCGGACATCCCTAATACAAAGTATTTCAATGGTTGGAATCTGCGCTTATGGCTTATATACAAGTTACTATGGTAATCTAATTAGTTACTATGGTCATCTAATTAGTTACTATGGTAATCTAATGTTACTATGGTCATCTAATTAGTTACTATGGTAATCTAATTAGTTACTATGGTAATCTAATTAGTTACTATGGTACTCTAATTAGTTACTATGGTCATCTAATTAGTTACTATGGTAATCTAATGAGTTACTATGGTCATCTAATGAGTTACTATGGTAATCTAATGAGTTACTATGGTCATCTAATTAGTTACTATGGTAATCTAATTAGTTACTATGGTAATCTAATGAGTTACTATGGTCATCTAATTAGTTACTATGGTACTCTAATTAGTTACTATGGTCGTCTAATTAGTTACTATGGTAATCTAATGAGTTACTATGGTCATCTAATTAGTTACTATGGTAATCTAATGAGTTACTATGGTCATCTAATTAGTTACTATGGTCATCTAATTAGTTACTATGGTCATCTAATTAGTTACTATGGTAATCTAATGAGTTACTATGGTCATCTAATTAGTTACTATGGTAATCTAATTAGTTACTATGGTCATCTAATTAGTTACTATGGTAATCTAATTAGTCACTATGGTAATCTAATTAGTTACTATGGTCATCTAATTAGTTACTATGGTCATCTACGTCACAGCAGCTCAGACGAGGCACCAAGCAGTGTGGGTGGGAAGCGTTTCCACAGACGCGGAAGGAGATTTTCACAACAAAGTTCTAAAGCTTACCCTTCGCGTTGATATTTCACTGTTTGTTGCATTTTTGTTGCGTTTCACTTGATTGTAAAATATGTCGATCGAAAGGGGGTGTGACATTCATATTTTGTCAATATTCAGTGTTTTATCGTTCATAGAAAAATGTAAAATTCCATTACGTTTTTTTTAAGGCTGTCTGTCATAATGTTTTAAGCATTCAATCAGACATTATTGTGAGGTTGTCATGTCTGTGTGATCAGGTTTTATTTTTGGACTTTTTGTGCACTTTTGTTTTGTTTTGTCACCATAGTTACCCATTAGTTTCACCTGTCATGTCACGCACCTGTTTTGAGTCACGCACCTGTTGCTAATCATGTCCATAAGTATTTAAGTTCATTAATTTTCTGTTGTTCGTTCTGACGACCTCACACCACATTTATGCTCTGTCCATTCCTCTAAGATCCTGCTTCATGTCCCTTGTCAAAGTAAGTTTTGGTTCCATGTTTATAGTCTTTTTGTTTTTCATAGTTTGTTCTCCGCCACTGTGCGCGCTTTCATTTATTCCTTTTTTTTGTGTACCTTAATTCCCGTCTCGCCCGTGCCAACTTTCCGTTGCATCCTGGAAAAGCAAACTCCCAAGATCAAGTCGTGACAGAGGTTTTGTATTAGTGTTCCTAAAAATAAATATACCGGCCCCCAGACACATTTTTTTTCTCTAAATGTGGCCCCCCGAGTCAAAATAATTGCCCAGGCCTGATATTGATATTTCCCTAATGTTAACTCTAAGCATGCTATTGTTAACATGTTAGCATAGCGATGTTAGCATGCTAGCTTTATTAGCTCATTTTCAGGGCCGTTTTTTTTTTTTGCTATCTGTGTGAGGGCGAACGCACGGGAAATAAAAATCTGAACAAAACTCGCAAGTTTTCTAGACTACCAACACTCATTTCCACCCGTGGCCCCTCATGTAGAGAGAGAACGCAGCACATTTGCTCCAAAGTGAGGACCGTCTTTCTAGAACGGAGGCCTAATATTCCTCCTTTTCCAAAACACGCCTCTGGTGCGGGTCATTAACAAGTCAGCCTCATCACATTTCTGCCTCGGTTTCATATAAAGCTCGAGGTGGAAATAAGTGTACCCCACAAGGCGGGAAATGGACGGGCTTTCTGCTCCGCCGCTCCCAGTCTGTGGAACGCTCTCCCTGACCACCTGAGGGCACCACAGACTGTGGATGCTTAATTTTTTATTTTTTTTTAATGCACTTTGAGGTTGTTTGCTCAATGTAAAGTGCTTTTACAAATAAAATATATTATTATTATTATTATTTTTGCAGTCATGCTGTGTTTATTTGTGCGTGTGCATGTGCGGTTTCGGCCCCCGGAGCAAGTGTGCAGGATCGGAACAGCTGCAGCCTCTATTTTAAGGCCCGGTCGCCACACAGGGAGGAGGAAGGGTGACAATTGCAAGTCACTTGATGGAGCCTTTTTTTTTTTTTTTTTTTTAACTGAATGGTCTTTTTGTAAGGCGACCAACTCGTACTAACTAGTGCTTGATTATTGTGAGTATAGACCAAGGGCCACACACTGACAAATCTAAGAATGCAGGGGCCATTTTGGTAGTCTTCACCTTTTAAAACCAGTACAATATATAGTTGTTGTTTTTTCAAAGAACTAGGAAATGTAATTTTGGTATGAATTTTGATACATTTCATGCATGCAAACAGTACTATGTTAACATTAGCATACTTACAGTTAGCATTAGTGACATACCAAAATATGACACTGAAGTATATACATGCTAGATTAGCTTAAAAAAAGTATACAGTATATAAGTATAAAGTATTCAAAGAAGGAGAACATATCAGTAGTAAATGTTGTGAAATTTCCTGTATGCTAACAATATTATGCTAACAATATCATGCTTAGAGTTAGCATTAGTGACAACACAGTTTAACACTGCTAAATTAGCTAAAAAGCTAGTATGCTAATGTTAGCACGCTAAAGTGCTAACTGTAAAATGTGTCAAGTGCTTAAATGTATTAAATGTGCCCAACTTTTTCCACTGAGGGCCACACACTGACAGATCTAAGAATGCAGGGGCCATTTTGGTAGTCTTCACCTTTAAAACCAGTACAATATATAGTTTTTTTCCCAAAGAATTAGAAAAGGAAATTAGCGTTAGTGACATACCAAAATATGACACTGGAGTATATACCTGCTAAATTAGCTAAAAAAGAAGCTAGCATGTTAATGTTAGCACACTAAAGTGCTAACTGTAACATGCGTCAAGTACCAAAATATGTTACTCTGAGATGGGTGTGCCCAACTTTTTCCACTGAGAGCCACACACTGACAAATCAAAACGTGCCGGTGCCATTTTGGTAGTTCTCCTTTTCAAATCTAGTACAATATATAGTTTTTTTTCCAAAGAATTAGAAAATGAAATTTTGGTAGCTAACTAACAATTAGCACGCAGGCCAGATAGCGACAAGTAACAAAAATTATGAGCAAAGGCGGTCCTGGCTAGATATACACCCTGGGCGGACCATTACAAGTTGAGGTGTCAGTAGCCGTTTTTATAGAGAGCACCACCAATGTTCCCGTCCTTTTGGCAAACAACCTCAAAGTGTATTAAAAATATTATTATTATTTTTTTTAAAGATAATAAAAAAAAAAAAAAAATACAAACTAGAAGTAGTATGCATATATCTAAAAAAAAAAAGGCTTTTTAAAAAAAAAGAAGGGTTTTTAAGCCTTTTTAAAAGCATCCACAGTCTGTGGTGCCCTCAGGTGGTCAGGGAGAGCGTTCCACAGACTGGGAGCGGCGGAGCAGAAAGCCCGCCCAGTTCCCGCCTTGTGAGGTACACTTATTTACACCTTGAGTTTTATATGAAACCGAGGCAGAAATGTGCCGGCCCGTGGGCGAGATGGGGCTGACTTGTTAATGACCCGCACCAGAGGCGTGTTTTGGAAAAGGAGGAATATCACGCCTCCGTTTTAGAAAGACGGGCCGGCAAATTGCCGTCCTCACTTCGGAGCAAATGTGCTGCGTTCTCTCTCTATATAAGGGGCCACGGGTGGAAATGAGCGTTGGTAGTCTAGAAAACTTGCGAGTTTTGTTCAGATTTTTATTTCCCGTGCGTTCGCCCTCGCACAGATAGCAAAAAAAAACGGCCCGGAAAATGAGCTAAAAAAGCTAGCATGCTAACATCGCTATGCTAATGTGTTAACAATAGCATGCTCAGAGTTAACATTAGGGAAATATCAACGTGCATGACACAGAGGTGTATACCTGCAAAATTAGCAAAAGAGCTAGCATGCTAATATTAGAATGATAATGATTGGGCCGTAGGTAAAAAGGGGTTTCCGGTAAATATCCGTAAAAAAACACGGGAAGTTAAGCTCGGGAAGTTTGGTAATATTGACCATTTTTTGATTTTTCAAAGATGGACACCGTCCATGGGAATTAATGGGAATATATGGAAATTAATGGGAATATATGGAAATATATGGGAATTAATGGGAATATATGGAAATATATGGGAATTGATGGGAATATATGGAAATTAATGGGAATATATGGGAATTAATGGGAATATATACGAATGAATGGGAATATATGGGAATATATGGGAATGAATGGGAATATATGGAAATTAATGGGAATATATGGAAATTAATGGGAATATATGGAAATATATGGGAATTAATGGGAATATATGGAAATTAATGGGAATATATGCGAATTAATGGGAATTAATGGGAATATATGGAAATTAATGGGAATATATGGAAATTAATGGGAATATATGCGAATTAATGGGAATATATGGGAATATATGGGAATTAATGGGAATATATGGGAATGAATGGGAATATATGGAAATTAATGGGAATATATGGAAATATATGGGAATTAATGGGAATATATGGAAATTAATGGGAATATATGCGAATTAATGGGAATATATGGGAATTAATGGGAATTCATGGGAATATATGGGAATGAATGGGAATATATGGAAATTAATGGGAATATATGGAGATATATGGGAATTAATGGGAATATATGGAAATTAATGGGAATATATGGGAATTAATGGGAATATATGGGAATGAATGGGAATATATGGAAATTAATGGGAATATATGGAAATATATGGGAATTAATGGGAATATATGGAAATTAATGGGAATATATGGAAATATATGGGAATTAATGGGAATATATGGAAATTAATGGGAATATATGCGAATTAATGGGAATATATGGGAATTAATGGGAATTCATGGGAATATATGGGAATGAATGGGAATATATGGAAATTAATGGGAATATATGGGAATTAATGGGAATATATGGAAATTAATGGGAATATATGGGAATTAATGGGAATATATGGGAATTAATGGGAATTCATGGGAATATATGGGAATGAATGGGAATATATGGAAATTAATGGGAATATATGGAGATATATGGGAATTAATGGGAATATATGGAAATTAATGGGAATATATGGGAATTAATGGGAATATATGGGAATGAATGGGAATATATGGAAATTAATGGGAATATATGGAAATTAATGGGAATATATGGGAATTAATGGGAATATATGGAAATTAATGGGAATATATGCGAATTAATGGGAATTAATGGGAATATATGGAAATTAATGGGAATATATGGGAATATATGGGAATTAATGGGAATATATGGGAATGAATGGGAATATATGGGAATGAATGGGAATATATGGAAATATATGGGAATATATGGAAATTAATGGGAATATATGCGAATTAATGGGAATATATGGGAATTAATGGGAATATATGCGAATTAATGGGAATTAATGGGAATATATGGAAATTAATGGGAATATATGGAAATTAATGGGAATATATGCGAATTAATGGGAATATATGGGAATTAATGGGAATATATGGGAATTAATGGGAATATATGGGAATGAATGGGAATATATGGAAATTAATGGGAATATATGGAAATATATGGGAATTAATGGGAATATATGGAAATTAATGGGAATATATGCGAATTAATGGGAATATAAGGGAATTAATGGGAATTCATGGGAATATATGGGAATGAATGGGAATATATGGAAATTAATGGGAATATATGGAGATATATGGGAATTAATGGGAATATATGGAAATTAATGGGAATATATGGGAATATATGGGAATGAATGGGAATATATGGAAATTAATGGGAATATATGGAAATATATGGGAATTAATGGGAATATATGGAAATGAATGGGAATATATGCGAATTAATGGGAATTAATGGGAATATATGGAAATTAATGGGAATATATGGGAATTAATGGGAATATATGGGAATTAATGGGAATATATGGGAATTAATGGGAATATATGGAAATATATGGGAATTAATGGGAATATATGGAAATTAATGGGAATATATGGGAATGAATGGGAATATATGGAAATTAATGGGAATATATGGAAATATATGGGAATTAATGGGAATATATGGAAATTAATGGGAATATATGCGAATGAATGGGAATGAATGGGAATATATGGAAATTAATGGGAATATATGCGAATTAATGGGAATATATGGGAATTAATGGGAATTCATGGGAATATATGGGAATGAATGGGAATATATGGAAATTAATGGGAATATATGGAAATATATGGGAATTAATGGGAATATATGGAAATTAATGGGAATATATGGGAATTAATGGGAATATATGGAAATTAATGGGAATATATGGGAATTAATGGGAATATATGGGAATTAATGGGGAATTACAACAATGATATATTATTGGGCACTTGTCTATATGCTGGTGCATCTTTGACGTAGCTCTTTGCACAGTATTTACAAATGTACACAGCCTTTCCGCCTACATTGTTTGGGGTGAAATGTCTCCACACATCAGATGGTGTACGTGGCATTATTCTGTATTTAGTTATTCTTGTAAAGCACTAATGCAATGCCACACACAGATATAAATAGTCAGCTAAACAATTGGAGTAGTCTTTAAAAATATTTGACTGATGGACAAATGAATAGAAATAGGCTAGATCAGGGGTCGGCAACCTTTACCAGTCAAAGAGCCATTTTGACCAGTTTCACAAATTAAAGAAAACAATGGGAGCCACAAAATTATTTTGAAATTTAAAATGAAATAACACTGCATACAAAGTTTTTTTTCCTGCTTTGTGCTATGTATAAACCAAGGGTCTCAGACACGCGGCCCACACCTTAATATGAAAATTGAATTTTAGTGCGGCCCGCGGGTTTTCTATGAATGGCGCGTGACAGCGTCATACTTGTCAACCCTCCCGATTTTTCCGGCAGACTACGACTGTCAAGGCGACTGTTCTCTCGAACGTGCCGTGATGGTACAACATTTAGCGCCCACTAAAATCAGCGTGCCAGCCCAGCCACACGTTGTATGGGGCTTCTGCTTGCTCACGTAAGTGACAGCAAGGCATACTTGGTCAACAACCACACATGGTTACACTGACGGTGGCTGTATAAAAAACTTTAACACTCTTACTAATAATGCGCCACACTGTGAACCCACATCAAACAAGAATGACAAACACATTTCGGGAGAACATCTGCACCGTAACACAACATAAACACAACAGGACAAATACCCAGAATCCCATGCAGCCCTAACTCTTCACCTCAACCAGAGGGGGGAGTTGATGTGTGAGGGAGCAGGGTTGGGGTGGGGGCGGGGTTTGGTGGTAGCAGGGGTGTATAATGTAGCCCGGAAGAGTCAGGGCTGCATGGGATTCTGGGTATTTGTTCTGTTGTGTTTATGTTGTGTTAAGGTGCGGATGTTCTCCCGGAATGTGTTTGTCATTCTTGTTTGGTTTTGGTTCAAAGTGTGGCACATTATTAGTAAGAGTAAGGGTGAAAATCGGAGAATATTAATCCCAGGAGTTTTCTGCAAGAGCCACTGAAATCCGGAAGTCTCCCGGGAAAATCGGGCGGGGGGGAGGGGGTCGGCAAGTATGCGGCTGAGCCGCATCAGACTGATCAAAGAGCCGCATGCGGCTCCGGAGCCGCGGGTTGCCGACCCCTGGGCTAGATGAATAAATGAACAGTCAATCAGCATGCTAAATCAAACTATAAGCTACATTCTTGTATGACAACAGAATGGCTAGCAGAACAGAAGGCAGAGGAAACTACACCTTTTCATTTACTATTTGCTACTTGAACTTTACACATCGCAAAAAGGTAAGTTCGGATCGCTAACGTTGTTAGCATAAATGAATGGGATTTAACATAGAGAAAATGAGCATAGCGGCTAACGGAGAAATATTGTGGGTTCATTATGAGACTGTGGTGGTACATAAACCTAGCTAGCTAGAGATATTGGCCCCAAAATCATTGAAGAAGTACAGGAACAGCTAGCTAGCTTGAGTGTAAGTCTTCTGGAGTAGTCTCCAGTCATACAGTAACAAGCAATTACACTTAAATACCATACATCAAATATATTTACCCCATCAACACTTACCTGACTGGATGAAGTCCTTGGGCTCAAATACTAGTGTGGCCTCAATAGCCCTGCTGTAGTGTGTAGCATTCTGGGTATTATCTGTGCATGTGATGGAGGAATGCACAGTGAAGGGTTGAAATTCTACTGAATTTGCATGAAATCAGGTTGTTTTAGCTAATAATCACGCTGCGAGATCTAGCATGTTGCATTCAATGTTTATTCCCATTAATTCCCATGGAAAGTTTCCAACTTTGAATATTCCCGGAATTTTGCAACCCTAGCCGTGGGCCATCAAACAGTTAGCTAGGGGCCTCAAATGGCCCCTGGGTCCCACGTTGAACGTATGATAGCAAGACAAGAGAGTGACTCGCAATAAACCCCCGCAGCTTCAGGAAAACAGTGTTGTGCAATAAAGTGATGACACAACGCAAAACAGGTTGCGTAGCGCAGTAATGGTGAGCCCTCAGGCTGGTTTGACACCATGTAAACACAGCGGTGTAGTTCCTAGAAGGGCTCGTCCACTTCCCATACGATAGCAATATTGGAGACTTAAGTATTGGCCTAAACCAGGGGTCGGCAACCCGCGGCCCCGGAGCCGCATGCGGCTCTTTGATCACTCTGATGCGGCTCAGCAGCTTACTTGCTGAACCCCCCAATTTTCCCGTGAGACTTCCGGATTTCAGTGCCTCTCACAGAAAACTTCCGGGATATATATTAACCGATTATCACCCTTACAACTATAATAAGGGCGTGCCATGATGGTACAAACATTTGGCGCCCTCTACAATCTGTAGTAACAGCGTGCCAGCCCAACACTTGTTATACGATATACATCTTCTGCTTGCACAAGTATGTGACAGCAAGGCATACTTGGTCAACAGCCACACAGGTTACACTGACGGTGGCCATATAAAACAACTTTAACACTCTTACTAATAATGCGCCACACTTTGAACCAAAACCAAACAAGAATGACAAACACATTTCGTGAGAACATCTGCACCTTAACACAACATAAACACAACAGGACAAATACCCAGAATCCCATGCAGAATCCCAGGGGACGGCGTGGCGCAGTGGAAGAGTGGCCGTGCGCGACCCGAGGGTCCCTGGTTCAATCCCCACCAACTACCAACCTCGTCATGTCCGTTGTGTCCTGAGCAAGACACTTCACCCTTGCTCCTGATGGGTGCTGGTTGGCGCCTTGCATGGCAGCTCCCTCCATCAGTGTGTGAATGTGTGTGTGAATGGGTAAATGTGGAAGTAGTGTCCAAGCGCTTTGAGTACCTTGAAGGTAGAAAAGCGCTATACAAGTACAACCCATAAACACAACAGAACAAATACCCAGAATCCCATGCAGCCCTGACTCTTCCGGTCTACATTATACACCCCTGCTACCACCAAACCCCGCCCCCACCCCAACCCTGCTCCCTCACACATCAACCCCCCCCCCTCTCTGTGCGTCGGTTGAGGTGGGCGGGGTTTGGTAGCGGCTGTGTATAATGTATCCCGGAAGAGTTAGGGCTGCATGGGATTCTGGGTATTTGTCCTGTTGTGTTTATGTTGTGTTACGGTGCAGATGTTCTCCCGAAATGTGTTTGTCATTCTTGTTTGGTGTGGGTTCACAGTGTGGCGCATTATTAGTAAGAGTGTTAAAGTTTTTTTTATACAAATTTTGTTATAAAAATGTGGGCAGCGTGTTCAATCCCCACCAACTACCAACCTCGTCATGTCCGTTGTGTCCTGAGCAAGACACTTCACCCTTGCTCCTGATGGGTGCTGGTTAGCGCCTTGCATGGCAGCTCCCTCCATCAGTGTGTGAATGTGTGTGTGAATGGGTAAATGTGGAAGTAGTGTCCAAGCGCTTTGAGTACCTTGAAGGTAGAAAAGCGCTATACAAGTACAACCCATAAACACAACAGAACAAATACCCAGAATCCCATGCAGCCCTGACTCTTCCGGGCTACATTATACACCCCTGCTACCACCAAACCCCGCCCCCACCCCAACCCTGCTCCCTCACACATCAACCCCCCCCCCCCCCCCCCTGTGTGTCGGTTGAGGTGGGCGGGGTTTGGTAGCGGGGGTGTATAATGTATCCCGGAAGAGTTGGGGCTGCATGTGGTTCTGGGTATTTGTCCTGTTGTGTTTATGTTGTGTTACGGTGCAGATGTTCTCCCGAAATGTGTTTGTCATTCTTGTTTGGTGTGGGTTCACAGTGTGGCGCATTATTAGTAAGAGTGTTAAAGTTTTTTTTATACAAAATTTGTTATAAAAATGTGGGCAGCGTGTTCAATCCCCACCAACTACCAACCTCGTCATGTCCGTTGTGTCCTGAGCAAGACACTTCACCCTTGCTCCTGATGGGTGCTGGTTAGCGCCTTGCATGGCAGCTCCCTCCATCAGTGTGTGAATGTGTGTGTGAATGGGTAAATGTGGAAGTAGTGTCCAAGCGCTTTGAGTACCTTGAAGGTAGAAAAGCGCTATACAAGTACAACCCATAAACACAACAGAACAAATACCCAGAATCCCATGCAGCCCTGACTCTTCCGGGCTACATTATACACCCCTGCTACCACCAAACCCCGCCCCCACCCCAACCCTGCTCCCTCACACATCAACCCCACCCCCCCTGTGCGTCGGTTGAGGTGGGCGGGGTTTGGTAGCGGGGGTGTATAATGTATCCCGGAAGAGTTGGGGCTGCATGTGATTCTGGGTATTTGTCCTGTTGTGTTTATGTTGTGTTACGGTGCAGATGTTCTCCCGAAATGTGTTTGTCATTCTTGTTTGGTGTGGGTTCACAGTGTGGCGCATTATTAGTAAGAGTGTTAAAGTTTTTTTTTATACAAATTTTGTTATAAAAATGTGGGCAGCGTGTCCGAGACTCCTAGTTTATACAAGCACAAAGCAAAAGAAAAACTTTGTATGCAGTGTTATTTCATTTAAAATGTCAAAATATTTTTGCGGCTCCCGTTGTTTTCTATAATTTGTGAAACAGGTCAAAATGGCTCTTTGACTTGTAAAGGTTGCTGACCCCTGGCCTAAACCAATATACATCTGATACGATATTAGCAATAATCATACATTTTTAGGTTTAGTCAAACACAGAACAATGATAAGTATGAAAAAACTGCTAAGCTATTTATTATTAGCCATCTGGAATGGACTTATGCCGTCTTTAAGTTAAAATGGAGTGATAATAGTTTTTTTTAGGTTACACCTAGTGGCCACAATTATTCATGAAGTTAAGCTCAGTCAGTTGAATGATGCGGACTCGTGTGTTACTAGATACTTTCGAATACGCTTCTGCCTGGGAGACTTTGTATGTGTAAGTGATATACAACCATCGTTATTTGGTACTTGTTTATATTGACAAATGTGCTGTTTTACACTGTTCAATGATTATTACGTATGTCTAGCTTGTGTGCTTATCTGTTGTGTAGCTGCCAGTCCTTAATGTGCTAACTGCGGGACATTTAGATGTGAACTGGCTGCACAAATAAAGAGGTTGCAGGCCTGCTGGTAACAGAGATTATACTGGAGAGTTGGTTGTCTTTGCTGGTATCGGACAGATCTCTGGTATCAATATCATGACGCCAGCGTGAAAAAAAGACATGATACTGCTTCTGACCCATCCCGAGCTCGATGAGCCCACCATGTGTAGAGACGCCCACTCCTTTCTAAAAAAAACCCCCCCAAAAAACAGCCTTTGCTACATATCTTAAATTAAATCCCTTTCAACTGTCCATCAGTCAGCTACAGACGTGGGAGTGTAAGTTCCATCATTAAGGTGTCCTAACCTCGCAAATGGGTGTAATGTGAGCACTCTAGGGCACATAGGTATGTTATTTGTGTCCTCCTGTCCCATTTCTTAATGTTACGTTGTTGTATGTGATATATGACACCTATTACGTTGTTGTATGTGATATATGACATCTATTACATTGTTGTATGTGATATATGACATCTATTACATTGTTGTATGTGATATATGACATCTATTACATAGTTGTATGTGACATATGACATCTATTACATTGTTGTATGTGATATATGACATCTATTACATTGTTGTATGTGATATATGACATCTAATACATTGTTGTATGTGGTATATGACATCTATGACATTGTTGTATGTGATATATGACATGTATTACATTGTTGTATGTGATATATGACATGTGTTACATTGTTGTATGTGATATATGACATCTATTACATTGTTGTATGTGATATATGACATCTATTACATAGTTGTATGTGACATATGACATGTATTACATTGTTGTATGTGATATATGACATCTATTACATTGTTGTATGTGATATATGACATCTATTACATAGTAGTATGTGACATATGACATGTATTACATTGTTGTATGTGATATATGACATCTATTACATTGTTGTATGTGACATGACGTATATTACATTGTTGTATGTGATATATGACATCTATTACATTGTTGTATGTGATATATGACATCTATTACATTGTTGTATGTGATACATGACATCTATTACATTGTTGTATGTGACATATGACATGTATTACATTGTTGTATGTGATATATAACATGTATAACATTTTTGTATGTGATATATGACATCTATTACATTGTTGTATGTGATATATGACATCTATTACATAGTTGTATGTGACATATGACATGTATTACATTGTTGTATGTGATATATGACATCTAGTACATTGTTGTATGTGATATATGACATCTATTACATTGTTGTATGTGATACATGACATCTATTACATAGTTGTATGTGACATATGGCTTGTATTACATTGTTGTATGTGATATTTGACATCTATTACATTGTTGTATGTGATATATGACATCTATTACATTGTTGTATGTGATATATGACATCTATTACATTGTTGTATGTGACATATGACATGTATTACATTGTTGTATGTGATATATAACATGTATTACATTTTTGTATGTGATATATGACATCTATTACATTGTTGTATGTGATATATGACATCTATTACATAGTTGTATGTGACATATGACATGTATTACATTGTTGTATGTGATATATGACATCTAGTACATTGTTGTATGTGATATATAACATGTATTACATGTTTGTATGTGACATATGACATCTATTACATTGTTGTATGTGATATATGACATCTATTACATAGTTGTATGTGACATATGACATGTATTACATTGTTGTATGTGATATATGACATCTATTACATTGTTGTATGTGATATATGACATCTATTACATAGTTGTATGTGACATATATCATGTATTACATTGTTGTATGTGATATATGACATGTATTACATTGTTGTATGTGATATATGACATCTATTACATTGTTATATGTGATATATGACATGTATTACATTGTTGTATGTGATATATGACATCTATTACATTGTTATATGTGATATATGACATGTATTACATTGTTGTATGTGATATATGACATCTATTACATTGTTGTATGTGATATTTGACATCTACTACATTGTTGTATGTGATACATGACATCTATTACATTGTTGTATGTGATACATGATATCTATTACATTGTTGTATGTGATACATGACATCTATTACATAGTTGTATGTGATATATGACATCTATTACATAGTTGTATGTGACATATGACATGTATTACATTGTTGTATGTGATATATGACATCTATTACATAGTTGTATGTGACATATATCATGTATTACATTGTTGTATGTGATATATGACATGTATTACATTGTTGTATGTGATATATGACATATATTACATTGTTGTATGTGATATATGACATGTATTACATTGTTGTATGTGATATATGACATCTATTACATTGTTGTATGTGATATATGACATCTATTACATTGTTGTATGTGATATATGACATCTATTACATTGTTGTATGTGATATATGACATCTATTACATAGTTGTATGTGATATATGACATCTATTACATAGTTGCATGTGATATATGACATCTATTACATAGTTGTATGTGATATATGACATCTATTACATAGTTGTATGTGATATATGACATCTATTACATTGTTGTATGTGATATATGACATCTATTACATTGTTGTATGTGATATATGACATCTATTGCATTGTTGTATGTGATACATGACATCTATTACATTGTTGTATGTGATGTATGACATCTATTGCATTGTTGTATGTGATATATGACATCTATTACATTGCTGTATGTGATATATGACATCTATTACATTGTTGTATGTGATATATGACATGTATTACATTGTTGTATGTGATATATGACATCTATTGCATTGTTGTATGTGATATATGACATCTATTACGTTGTTGTATGTGATATATGACATCTATTACATTGTTGTATGTGATATATGACATATATTACATTGTTGTATGTGATATATGACATCTATTACATTGTTGTATGTGATGTATGACATATATTACATTATTGTATGTGATATATGACATCTATTACATTGTTGTATGTGATATATGACATCTATTACATTGTTGTATGTGATATATGACATCTATTGCATTGTTGTATGTGATATATGACATCTATTACGTTGTTGTATGTGATATATGACATCTATTACGTTGTTGTATGTGATATATGACATCTATTACATTGTTGTATGTGATATATGACATCTATTACATTGTTGTATGTGATATATATGACATCTATTACATTGCTGTATGTGATGTGTGACATCTATTACATTGTTGTATGTGATATATGACATATATTACATTGTTGTATGTGATATATGACATCTATTACATTGTTGTATGTGATATTTTTTTAAATGTATAATTTTTTTTAATTTTTAGACATGTATCTCGTGTGCACAAGATACATGTCTTAAAAAAAATGTAATTTAAAAACTTTTTTTAAATAACTTTATAAAAAGTTTCTGTTGCGCACAAGATACATGTCTAAAAAAATAAAATAAAAAAATTAATTATTAAAAAAAATTTTGCGCACGAGAAACTTTTTATAAAGTTATAAAAAAACCCACACATTTATAATTGTATTTTATTTTTCAAATTTGTTTTAGACATGTATCTCGTGCGCACGAAAAACTTTTTATAAAGTTATAAAAAAAATTTTTTTAAATGTATAATTTTTTTTTATTTTTAGATATGTATCTCGTGTGCACAAGATACATGTCTAAAAAAAAAATTTAATTTGAAAACTTTTTTTTATAACTTTATAAAAAGTTTCTGTTGCGCACGAGATACATGTCTGAAAAAATAAAATAAAAAAATAAATTTAAAAAAATTTTGCGCACGAGAAACTTTTTATAAAGTTATTAAAAAAAACACACATTTATAATTTTATTTTATTTTTAAAATTTTTTTTAGACATGTATCTCGTGCGCACGAGAAACTTTTTATAAAGTTATAAAAAAAATTGTTTTAAATGTATAATTTTTTAAAATTTTTTAGACATGTATCTTGTGTGCACAAGATACATGTCTAAAAAAAAATTCAATTTAAAAACTTTTTTTTTATAACTTTATAAAAAGTTTCTGTTGCGCACGAGATACATGTCTAAAAAAGTAAAATAAAAATAAAAATTGTTTAAAAAAATTTTGCGCACGAGAAACTTTTGATAAAGTTATAAAAAAAACACACATTTATAATTTTATTTTATTTTTCAAATTTTTTTTAGACATGTATCTCGTGTGCACGAGAAACTTTTTATAAAGTTATAAAAAAAATGTTTTTAAATGTATAATTTTTTTTAAATTTTAGACATGTATCTCGTGTGCACAAGATACATGTCTAAAAAAAATTTAATTTAAAAACTTTTTTTTATAACTTTATAAAAAGTTTCTGTTGCGCACGAGATACATGTCTGAAAAAATAAAATAAAAAAATTAATTATTAAAAAAAAAATTGCGCACGAGAAACTTTTGATAAAGTTATAAAAAATAACACACATTTATAATTTTATTTTATTTTTAAAATTTTTTTTAGACATGTATCTCATGCGCACGAGAAACTTTTTATAAAGTTATAAAAAAAATGTTTTAAATGTATAATTTTTTTTAATTTTTAGATATGTATCTCGTGTGCACAAGATACATGTCTAAAATTTTTTTTAATTTAAAAACTTTTTTTTATAACTTTATAAAAAGTTTCTGTTGCGCACGAGATACATGTCTAAAAAAGTAAAATAAAATAAAAATTATTTAAAAAAATTTTGCGCACGAGAAACTTTTGATAAAGTAATAAAAAAAACCACACATTTATAATTGTATTTTATTTTTCAAATTTTTTTTAGACATGTATCTCGTGCGCACGAGAAACTTTTTATAAAGTTATAAAAAAAATTTTTTTAAATGTATAATTTTTTTTAATTTTTAGACATGTATCTCGTGTGCACAAGATACATGTCTAAAATAAAAAATTATATTTCAAAACTTTTTTTTTATAACTTTATAAAAAGTTTCTGTTGCGCACGAGATACATGTCTGAAAAAATAAAATAAAAAAATAAATTATTTAAAAAAAATTTGCGCACGAGAAACTTTTTATAAAGTTATAAAAAAAAAAACACACATTTATAATTGTATTTTATTTTTCAAATTTTTTTTAGACATGTATCTCGTGCGCACGAGAAACTTTTTATAAAGTTATAAAAAAATTTTTTTTAAATGTATAATTTTTTTAAATTTTTAGACATGGTTCTCGTGTGCACAAGATACATGTCTAAAAAAAAAATTTAATTTAAAAACTTTTTTTTTATAACTTTATAAAAAGTTTCTGTTGCGCACGAGATACATGTCTAAAAAAATAAAATAAAAAAATAAATTATTTAAAAAAAATTGCGCACGAGAAACTTTTTATAAAGTTATAAAAAAAAAACACACATTTATAATTGTATTTTATTTTTCAAATTTTTTTTAGACATGTATCTCGTGCGCACGAGAAACTTTTTATAAAGTTATAAAAAAAATTTTTTTAAATGTATAATTTTTTTTAATTTTTAGACATGTATCTCGTGTGCACATGATACATGTCTAAAAAAATTTTTTATTTAAAAACTTTTTTTTATAACTTTATAAAAAGTTTCTGTTGCGCACGAGATACATGTCAATAAAAATAAAATAAAAAAATAAATTATTAAAAAAAAGTTTGCGCACGAGAAACTTTTGATAGAGTTATAAAAAAAACCACACATTTATAATTTTATTTTATTTTTCAAATTTTTTTTAGACATGTATCTCGTGCGCACGAGAAAGTTTTTATAAAGTTATAAAAAAATTTTTTTAAATGTATAATTTTTTTTAATTTTTAGATATGTATCTCGTGTGCACAAGATACATGTCTAAAACAAATTTAATTTAAAAACTTTTTTTTATAACTTTATAAAAAGTTTCTGTTGCGCACGAGATACATGTCTGAAAAAGTAAAATAAAAATAAAAATTGTTTAAAAAAATTTTGCGCACGAGAAACTTTTGATAAAGTTATAAAAAAAACACACATTTATAATTTTATTTTATTTTTCAAATTTACGAGAAACTTTTTATAAAGTTATAAAAAAAATTGTTTTGAATGTATAATTTTTTTTAATTTTTAGATATGTATCTTGTGTGCACAAGATACATGTCTAAAAAATTTTTTAATTTAAAACCTTTTTTTTTTATAACTTTATAAAAAGTTTCTGTTGCGCACGAGATACATGTCTAAAAAAATAAAATAAAAAAATAAATGTATTAAAATTTTTCCCCCCCATGTCCCTTTAGGGGCTCCGTATATTTCAATCATATTACGGGATCGTTAACGTAAACAGGCTATTCTGAATAATAAGATATGGATGAAGTACCAGCCCTCCTCAGATGGTGTGTGCAAGTTTTTGACTAGAAACTCAAAACGCTGGGAAATGTGGCACGCACTGCTGTGCCAAAGTCTGCCCAGAAACCTGGCCATTGCTGAATGGTAATATTTTTGATACTCATAGCGGGGGAGGGAGGGGTTGCCACGGCGATAGAATGGTTACAGGCTGTCAACCTTTTTTTTGCCTGCTATCTCACACATCATCAGTTCATCTCGTTCACTTTCACTTTGTCCTTCCTTTGTGGTCCTTTTGCAGCTCAAAGGGCACAGACCTCCCTTTCCATGACTCATACTGGGCTTTTAAAATGTGCTGTCACAACCCCTTGCTTCTTTATTGTTCTTATTCATTGTTTAGTGGCCTTTGGGGGATTTGGATGTGACAGGACTCATCATTTGATGTCATTTCTTGTGGCGGTGCTCCATCACATGTATTGTCATAGCCAGCATTATTTGGATCATGTTGCAATGACAGCATGTTTGCAAAGGTGCTCCAGAGGTCGACTTGGACCAAAAAGGGTACGAGCTATTTCTTGGATTTTCATCACGTTATGACATGGTTGTTTTTTTTTTACGCAAGAGTCCATGTCAGGGTTGCACACACTTCTTCTGCAGGCGAGCGACTTTTCAGTGGACCAAGTGGAGGGGATCATTCATATATATCATTTATATTCATTTATTTGTGACAGAGAGGGTTTTGTTAGCAAGTTAAAAGGTGGTTAATGATAATACAAGCATGTTGTAGATTCCTTTCTTTCATGAAGACAAGAACATAAGTTGGTGTATTACCTGATTGTGATGACTTGCATTGGTTGGAATCAGACATTAGTGATGATAACCTCCACATTTTCAAATGGAGGAGAAAATTAGTTCTTTTTTCTGTCCAATACAACATGAAAGTGCTTGCTTTTTGTTTGTCCGGCTTCCATACTCCTTTTTATACACTTTACAAGAAATACGGATTACGTTGTTGTATATTATATATGACATCTATTAAAATGTTGTATGTGATATATAACATGTATTACGTTGTTGTATGTGATATATAACATGTATTACGTTGTTGTATGTGATATATGACATCTATTAAAATGTTGTATGTGATATATAACATGTATTACATTGTTGTATGTGATATATGACATGTATTACATTGTTGTATGTGTTATATGACATGTATTACATTGTTGTATGTGATATATGACATGTATTACATTGTTGTATGTGATATATGACATCTATTACGTTTTGTGATATATGACATCTATTACGTTGTTGTATGTGATATATGACATTCTATTACATTCTTTTATGTGATTTATGACATCTAATACATTGTTGTATGTGATATATGACATCTAATACATTGTTGTATGTGATATATGACATCGATTACGTTGTTGTATGTGATATATGACATCTATTACGTTGTTGTATGTGATATATGACATCTATTACATTGTTGTATGTGATATATGACATCTATTACATTGTTGTATGTGATATATGACATCGATTACGTTGTATGTGATATATGACATCTATTACATTGTTGTATGTGATATATGACATGTATTACATTGTTGTATGTGATATATGACATCTAGTACATTGTTGTATGTGATATATGACATCTAATACATTGTTGTATGTGATATATGACATCGATTACGTTGTTGTATGTGATATATGACATCTATTACGTTGTTGTATGTGATATATGACATCTATTACATTGTTGTATGTGATATATGACATCTATTAAAATGTTGTATGTGATATATGACATCTATTACATTGTTGTATGTGATATATGACATCTATTACGTTGTTGTATGTGATATATGACATGTATTACATTGTTGTATGTGATATATGACATGTATTACATTGTTGTATGTGATATATGACATCTATTACGTTGTTGTATGTGATATGACATCTATTACATTGTTGTATGTAATTAAATAACATGTATTACATTGTTGTATGTAATATATGACATCTATTAAAATGTTGTATGTCATATATGACATCTATTAAAATGTTGTATGTGATATATAACATGTATTACATTGTTGTATGTGATATATGACATGTATTACATTGTTGTATGTGATATATGACATCTATTACATTGTAGTATGTGATATATGCCATCTATTACATTGTTGTATGTGATATATGACATATATTACATTGTTGTATGTGATATTTGACATCTATTATGTTGTTGTATGTGATAAATAACATGTATTACATTGTTGTATGTAATATATGACATCTATTAAAATGTATGTGATATATGACATCTATTAAAATGTTGTATGTGATATATAACATGTATTACATTGTTGTATGTGATATATGACATCTATTACGTTGTTTTATGTGATATATGACATCTATTACATTGCTGTATGTGATATATGACATATTACGTTGTTGTATGTGTTATACGACATCTATTACATTGTTGTATGTGATATATGACATATATTACATTGTTGTATGTGATATATGACATATTACGTTGTTGTATGTGTTATATGACATCTATTACGTTGTTGTATGTGATATATGACATATATTACATTGTTGTATGTGATATATGACATCTATTACATTGTTGTATGTGAAATTTGACATCTATTACATTGTTGTATGTGATATATGACATCTATTACGTTGTTGTATGGGATCTATGACATATATTACATTGTTGTATGTGATACATGACATGTATTACATTGTTGTATGTGATATATGACATCTGTTACGTTGTTGTATGTGATATATGACATATATTGCATTGTTGTATGTGATATATGACATCTATTACATTGTTGTATGTGATATATGACATCTATTACATTGTTGTATGTGATACATGACATGTATTACATTGTTGTATGTGATACATGACATACATTACATTGTTGTATGTGATATATGACATATATTACGTTGTTGTATGTGATATATGACATCTATTACGTTGTTGTTTGTGATATATGACATCTATTACATTGTTGTATGTGATATATGACATCTATTACATTGTTGTATGTGATATATGACATCTATTACGTTGTTGTTTGTGATATATGACATCTATTACATTGTTGTATGTGATATATGACATCTATTACATTGTTGTATGTGATATATGACATCTAATACATTGTTGTATGTGATATATGACATCTATTACATTGTTGTATGTGATATATGACATCTATTACATTGTTGTATGTGATATATGACATCTATTACATTGTTGTATGTGATATATGACATGTATTACATTGTTGTATGTGATATATGACATCTATTACATTGTTGTATGTGATATATGACATGTATTACATTGTTGTATGTGATATATGACATCTATTACATTGTTGTATGTGATATATGACATCTATTACGCTGAAATAAAAATGAGCTGCATAATAGGAAATCAAATAATGTTCGTCCTTCACTATGTGGTAGGTTCCTGCGGACGTTATCTCCTTTTGTTGACTCTTTTTATCATACTGTGTTGATGTGGAAATGTTTGCCTCTGCATTTTGATGGTGTGGCACCGAACGGAGATGTTGACATGCGGAGTAAGCACTCTTCATGATATCAACCAAACCTAAACACCCCCCCTCCACATCCCACCCCTCGGATTGTAAATAATGTAAATAATTCAATGTATATACTCTGATGATTAACTTGTGTGATGACTGTATTATGCTGATAGTATATATTTGTATCATGAATCAATTTAAGTGGACCCCGACTTAAACAAGTTGAAAAACTTATTGGGGTGTTACCATTTAGTGGTCAATTGTACGGAATATGTACCGTATTTTCCGCACCATAAGGCGCCCTGGGTTATAAGCCGCGCCTTCAATGAACGGCATATTTCAAAACTTTGTCCACCTATAAGCCGCCCCGTGTTATAAGCCGCATCTAACTGCGCTAAAGGAATGTCAAAAAAACAGTCAGATAGGTCAGTCAAACTTTAATAATATATTAAAACCAGCGTGATGTGGGCGCGCATGGAGTCGTATATCAACATGGACGGAGCTGCGTGAAAAAAGCCACCCGGCCTCTTCGCGTAAACTTAAACTTACCTTAACCACTCGCTCATCTTTTCTTCATCCATCCCTTCGAGTTAGCTTTTATGATGACACCGGCTGGAAAGGTCTCTTTTGGCAAGGTCTTCCTTTTGAATATCACCATGGGTGGAAGTTTCTGGCCATTAGCATGGCAAGCTAGAACCACAGTGAAGGATGACTTCTCATTCCCTGTGGTGCGAATATTCACCGTACGTGCTCCCGTTGTATCCACAGTGCGGTTCACAGGAATATCAGTTGCTGTGAAATAGTAGTCCGTGTGCGGATGGAGAGATTGCGTCTTTTCATGAACCGGATCCCTGTCGCTTAGTAGGAGCCATTTTGTGGTCTTTACAGATGTAAACACACAAAGGAAATGAAACGTATGGTAATATCCGCGCGCTTTTTCTTCTTCTACGCGGGCGGGTGGTTGCTTACAGTAGAAGAAGAAGCGCTTCCTGTTCTATGGGGGCGGGTGCTTACCTTGGCGGTTGCTTGCGTAGAAGAAGAAGCACTTCCTCTTCTACGGGGAAAAAAGATGGCGGCTGTTTACCGTAGTTGCGAGACCGAAACTTTATGAAAATGAATCGTAATATTAATCCATATATAAAGCGCACCGGGTTATAAGGCGCACTGTCAGCTTTTGAGAAAATTTGTGGTTTTTAGGTGCGCCTTATAGTGCGGAAAATACGGTACTGTACTGTGCAATCTACTAATAAAAGTTTCAATCAATCAATCAATTCATTCTCTAGCAGGTGACTTTTCAAATGATGCTACATATTAGCAGTAATGCATACTTGCCAACCTTGAGACCTCCAATTTCGGGAGGTGGGGGGTTGGGGGCGTGGTTAAGAGGGGAGGAGTATATTTACAGCTAGTATTCACCAAGTCAAGTATTTCATATATATATATATATATATATATATATATATATATATATATATATATATATATATATATATATATATATATATATATATATATATCGATAGATAGATAAAATAAATACTTGAATTTCAGTGTTCATTTATTATTTTATTTTAGTCACATATACACACACATAACACTCATCTACTCATTGTTGAGTTAAGGGTTGAATTGTCCATCCTTGTTCTATTTGTCACCATTTTTCCAACCATGTTGAACGCCCTCACTGATGATGCATTGCTGTGTGGCACGCAAAAAGTGCTTTCATCAAATTCACAGTAGATGGCAGTATTGTCCTGTTCAAGAGTGTCACAACATTGCTGTTTACGGCAGACAAACTGCTTTGCGGTAGACGAAATGCTGTTGTTCAGTGTGTTGTTACCGCGCTGGGAGGACGTTAATGAAACTGCCTAACAATAAACACACATAAGAAACCAAGAACTCGTCCTCGATCATTCTACAGTTATAACGTGATTGGGCAGGTACACTGTTTATATTGTGTGCCTGAATTTCGGGCGATTTTTGGGAGAAAATTTGTCCCGGGAGGTTTTCGGGAGAGGCGCTGAATTTCGGGAGTCTCCCGGAAAATCCGGGAGGGTTGGCAAGTACGCAGTAATGCTACTTTTTGTAGAAACGCTTTCGCCCCACACTTGACATATTACTGTTGTCTGTTCAACATATTCCCGCTTGAAGCCAAACCACCGCCAGACGATGGACCCCCTGCTGTTTTTCTTGGGAATTAATTCTTCCTTCATTTGTTACCAGATTCACACCTTCTTTCTCTCGTATTACCACTCGCACCACAGCTAACGTTACCCATGCTGCTACCTCTCTGCTCCGCCAGGGCGTATACGTATGTGACGTATGTAAGAAGGTGCGCTTGTTTTACGTCTCTGTGAGAAGGAGAGACAGGAAAGAGTGAGAAGAGCCACTAAAGGCCCGCAGCTAAAAGCAACTGCGTGAGAACGTATACTCCAATATCACCATATAGTCATTTTCTATATCGCACAGAGACAAACCCGCCATATATCCACTATATTCCATGTATCTCCCAGCTCTAGTTTATATATTTATTAAATATATTTAATATAAAACAGACATTTTGATATAAAATGTCTGTTTGTAGCATACTTTCTTCTAAATAACCACCCCTTGCTCTAATTACTGCTTTGCACACTTTTGGCATTCTCTCAATGAGCTTCAAGCACACCTGTGAAGTGAAAACCATTTCAGGCGACTACCTCTTCGTGTTCTTTCAGTGCGGTTTTGAAGGAGGATAGAGATGCACTTTCTTTTACACCTGTTGGGAGTGCATTCCATATTGATGTGGCATAGAAGGAGAATGAGATATACTTTTTTTCGTCCATGTCGCCCTGCCCGAGTTACTACCCGCCACTTCTTCCAAATTATATGGTCTGGAAGTATTGATAAATATTGGCTATGTTCCGAGCCTCTGCCCAATCCCCAGGTTCTTATAGCGTAAGAACCTTTCTGCTCTGCCACTCCCAGTCTGTGGAACGCTCTCCCTGACCACCTGAGGGCACCACAGACTGTGGATGCTTTTAAAAAAGGCTTAAAAACCCTTCTTTTAAAAAAAGCTTCTTTTTTTTTTTTTAGAAATATGCGTGCTAGTTCTAGCTATTAGGCTGTTCTAGTTTTTATTTTTATTATCTTTTAATTTTTTTAATACATAGTATTAATAGTCGAACCTCGGATTCAGGAGGAACAGTGTGGTTTTCGTCCTGGTCGTGGAACTGTGGACCAGCTCTATACTCTCGGCAGGGTCCTTGAGGGTGCATGGGAGTTTGCCCAACCAGTCTACATGTGTTTTGTGGACTTGGAGAAGGCATTCGACCGTGTCCCTCGGGAAGTCCTGTGGGGAGTGCTCAGAGAGTATGGGGTATCGGACTGTCTGATTGTGGCAGTCCGCTCCCTGTATGATCAGTGTCAGAGCTTGGTCCGCATTGCCGGTAGTAAGTCGGACACGTTTCCAGTGAGGGTTGGACTCCGCCAAGGCTGCCCTTTGTCACCCATTCTGTTCATAACTTTTATGGACAGAATTTCTAGGCGCAGTCAAGGCGTTGAGGGGATCTGGTTTGGTGGCTGCAGGATTAGATCTCTGCTTTTTGCAGATGATGTGGTCCTGATGGCTTCATCTGGCCAGGATCTCCAGCTCTCGCTGGATCGGTTCGCAGCCGAGTGTGAAGCGACTGGGATGAGAATCAGCACCTCCAAGTCCGAGTCCATGGTTCTCGCCCGGAAAAGGGTGGAATGCCATCTTCGGGTTGGGGAGGAGACCCTGCCCCAAGTGGAGGAGTTCAAGTACCTCGGAGTCTTGTTCACGAGTGAGGGAAGAGTGGATCGTGAGATGGACAGGCGGATCGGCGCGGCGTCTTCAGTAATGCGGACGCTGTATCGATCCGTTGTGGTGAAGAAGGAGCTGAGCCGGAAGGCAAAGCTCTCAATTTACCGGTCGATCTACGTTCCCATCCTCACCTATGGTCATGAGCTTTGGGTTATGACCGAAAGGACAAGATCACGGGTACAAGCGGCCGAAATGAGTTTCCTCAGCCGGGTGGCGGGGCTCTCCCTTAGAGATAGGGTGAGAAGCTCTGCCATCCGGGGGGAGCTCTAAGTAAAGCCGCTGCTCCTCCACATGGAGAGGAGCCAGATGAGGTGGTTCGGGCATCTGGTCAGGATGCCACCCGATCGCCTCCCTCGGGAGGTGTTTAGGGCACGTCCGACCGGTAGGAGGCCACGGGGAAGACCCAGGACACGTTGGGAAGACTATGTCTCCCGGCTGGCCCGGGAACGCCTCGGGATCCCCCGGGAGGAGCTGGACGAAGTGGCTGGGGAGAGGGAAGTCTGGGATTCCCTGCTTAGGCTGCTGCCCCCGCGACCCGACCTCGGATAAGCGGAAGAAGATGGATGGATTTTTTAATACATTGTAGCACTTTGAGGTTGTTTGCTCAATGTAAAGTGCTTTAACAAATAAAATCCATTATTATTATTATTACTAAGGCGGGCCTATTTGGTGTCATGTGACCTTTGTGAATATTGTTTCCCTTTTCTCACAGCCGCCACCTTCTTTCTAAAGTGAAGCGTACCGCTGACAAAGCACACATGTTGTTTCATGCAGTGATAATGAGCCCACCTCCCCCCTCGAGGGCGAAGCGAGATTGTAAAGAACAAAAAAAAAAAAGTTTTGTCTGTGGCGTTTTTTTTAGCTGGGAAATATCATTTTGAGGCTTCAGTGATTTGACTTCTGTTTCTTCTCCCAGGGGTGAGGATTAAAAACCTTTGGACTTCTTCTGAGCTGAGATACTTCTTTTGGAGCCTACGTGACTTCTGCGTTTTCATTGGGAGTTTTCTGCTTTTACTTCGGCGTATTAATGCTCGTCATGAGCGTGCCAGCCCCGCAGAAACCTGGTGCAAAAAGGACGGGCAAACGCATCACGTTTTTCTCCGATCAAGCCGCCGCCATGAAGGAGGGCTCCCAGCAGCCCGAGGGGGCCTACTACGTCCAGGCGGGCGCCGCATCCGCACCCGGGAAAGTCGAGCTTGCGAGCGGTGCCGCCTCTAACGCGGAGGCCCCTCCCCACGTGTACCTCAACTCCGTCATCTTCAGCCCGGAGAAGGGCGACCAGAACCGGGGCCATTATCAGCAGACCGTCCCGATGAAGTGGGCCCAACAGGAGCCCGGTCGGCAGCAGCCGTCGCTGTCCCAGCAGCAGAGGGCCGCCACCTGGACCACCATGGCAAACTGGGGACAGACCTTCGCCAACTACCTGGGGGGTGTCAACGTGACGGACTCCAGGAACCAGGCCGCGTTCGGGAAGGCCGCGCAAGAAACGAGCAAAGCCGGGGACAAGCAGCCGGACGTCTACAGGGAGGCCGTCGAGGCTCGGAATCTGGAGTGGGAGCAGCAACAGCCCAGTCAGGTCTTCCAGGAGACTCTAAAACCCGGAGCGCTGAACCCCCAGCCAAGTAACGCCTCCCACCAGGGGGGAAGCTCGGTCTTGCAGCCTTTCCAGTTAGCCTTCGGTCAGCCCAGGCAGCACCTTCCTGCCTACTACCAAACCTTCCAAGGCAACACCAGGCTCCCGAACCCGCCCAACTACTCGGTGCAGGACAAACCCCCCAAGCAGCTCAAGCGGGAACATCTCATCCAGCAGCAACTGCAACAGCAGCGCCTTCAAATGCAACAACTTCAGCAGCAAATGCAACATCAGCAGTTGCAACAACAAAGCTCGCATGTGCTGGACTATTACCCCCCTGCTCCCAACACGCACCCGCACCCACAACCTGTGGTCCTTCTCTCCCAGGAGTGCACCACGTCCGCTCCCGCCAACAACATCCCGGAACCGATCATCCAGGACATCACCCCAGAGCCCCAGCAGTCCTCAGATCCCTTCTCCCAGACGCAGCTTCTGCCGGATACCTTGTCCCAGACGCAGCTCCGCAGGTCGCGTCGCCTCTCCAAGGAAGGGGGGGCGCCGTCGGACAGCGACCCTTTCCTCGTCGCCTCTGACCAGGCGGCCCCGGGAATGCGGGTCCCCCAGAACGGAACCCGCGACGTCCCGGCCGCCCCGACCGGCGTCATCCAGAGCACGCACAGGAAGCGCAGAGTCTCCCAGGAGGTCAACCTACAGACTTTGGCGCAAAAAGCGTCGGAGATGGAGACGCTACCGTCACACGGCGTAAAGGTACGTGTCAGCGCCCTGACCTCGTTCTTGTTTATGTCGCCATTTACTCATACTGTGATGTTTACTGTCCAGCGAAAGAAACCTCAGGGGTAGGGGTGTAACGGTACGTGTATTTGTATTGAACCATTTAGGTACGGGTGTCCCGGTTCGGTTCGGTGGTGTACCGAACGAGTTTCCACACGAACATATTAAGTAGCGTAACGCACGTTGTGTAAACAATGCACACCGGGGCACAACACACGGCATGCTAGCAGCTAACGGGCTAGGATCAGAGGTGGGTAGTAACGCGCTACATTTACTCTGTTACATCTACTTGAGTAACTTTTGGGATAAATTGTACTTCTAAGAGTAGTTTTAATGCAACATACTCTTACTTTTACTTGAGTATATTTATAGAGAAGAAACGCTACTTTTACTCCGCTACTTTTATCTACATTCAGCTTGCTACTCGCTACTAATTTTTTATCGATCTGTTAATGCACGCTTTGTTTGTTTTGGTCTGTCAGACAGACCTTCATAGTGCCTGCGTTTCAACAAATGCAGTCACTGGTGACGTTCACTCCGTTCCACCAATCAGATGCAGTCACTGGTGACGTTGAACCAATCAAACAGAGCACAGGCGGTCACATGACCTGACTTAAACAAGTTGAAAAACTTATTGGGGTGTTACCATTTAGTGGTCAATTGTACGGAATATGTACTGTACTGTGCAATCTACTAATAAAAGTTTCAATCAATCAATCAAAAGTGTGAAGGAAAAAGGACCATTTTTTATTTCAACCGTACATCCCGTCAAAAGCCTAAAGACTGACTGCACAGTTCCTGTCTTCACAATAAAAGCGCCGCTCCATCGCGCCTGCGCTTTCAAAACAAGAGTCTCCGAAAGCCAGCGCCAACAAGCTAGCAAGCTACGGAGTTTGCCGCCAATGTATTTCTTGTAAAGTGTATAAAAACGAATATGGAAGCTGGACAAATAAGATGTCAAAAACCAACCACTTTCATGTGGTATTAGACAGAAAGGAGGAACTTGTTTTTCTCCTCCATTTGAAAATGTTGACGTTATCATCACTACTGTCTGATTCCAATCAATGCAAGTCATCAGAATCAGGTAATACACCAACTTATATTCTTGTCTTCATGAAAGAAAGGAATCTATATGTGTTAAACATGCATGTATATTCATTAAAACACCTTTAACATGTAAACAAAAGCGGCAAAATAAATAAATATAAATTATATACTGTATATATCAATGTATGTATGTATATATATATATATATGTATGTATGTATATATATATATATATATATATATATATATATATATATATATATGATGTGTGTGTGTATGTTACTCATCAGTTACTCAGTACTTGAGTAGTTTTTTCACAACATACTTTTTACTTTTACTCAAGTAAATATTTGGGTGACTACTCCTTACTTTTACTTGAGTAATAAATCTCTAAAGTAACAGTACTCTTACTTGAGTACAATTTCTGGCTACTCTACCCACCTCTGGCTAGGATAGAGCAGGGGTCGGCAACCCAAATTGTTGAAAGAGCCATATTGGACCAAAAATACAAAAAAAATTTTGTCTGGAGCGGCAAAAAATTAAAAGCCATATTACATACAGATAGTGTGTTATGAGTTATAAATTGAATTAAGAGGACTTAAAGGAAACTAAATGAGCTCAAATATAGCTACAAATGAGGCACAATGATGCAATATGTACATATAGCTAGCCTAAATAGCATGTTAGCATCGATTAGCTTGCAGTCTTGCAGTGACCAAATATGTCTGATTAGCACTCCACACAAGTCAATAACATCAACAAAACTCACCTTTCATGCACAACCTTAAAAGTTTGGTGGACAAAATGAGACAGAAAAAGAAGTGGCATAAAACACATCCTAGAAAGTTATACATGTAAAGAAACTACGGTGAGTTCAAGGACCGGCAAAATTAGTAGGACAAAACGGCGCTCGCCAAATACTCGAATCAGTGAAGCATGTTTAATATAAACAGTGTGCTTTATAACAATTAGGGAGGTTTGTGTCATGTTTGTCCTCCTACAGAAACCATATTAAAACAAAAAATAGATTGTTTTCCCCCTCATCTTTTTCCATTTTTCATACATTTCTGAAAAAGCTCCAGAGAGCCACTAGGACGGCGCTAAAGAGCCGCATCTAGAGCCGCGGGTTGCCGACCCCTGGGATAGACTGACCATACGTCCTCTTTTCACCGGACATGTCCTCTTTTGCAGAGCTGTCAGGGCGGAGTTTCTTAAATGCCTCAAATGTCCGGCATTTTGAGTTAGGGTTGTGTGTGTTTTCAATGTACGTTCAGGGTTAAGAAGGGGTTAAAAACAAAACAAACTGCAGCATTCAGTAAAGTCATCCAGTTGTGGGAGTGAAGAACTATTAGGAGAGAAAAAGTTGCACTTTTTATCAGCTTAAAGTCAGTATTTTACAAAAATACTAGGGGTGTAACGGTATGTGTATTTGTATTGAACCGTTTCGGTACGGGGGTTCCGGCTCGGTTCGGAGGTGTACCGAATGAGTTTCCACACGGACATATTAAGTAGCGTAACGCATGTTGTGTAAACAATGCACACCGAGGCACAACACACGGCATGCTAGCAGCTAACGGGCTAGGATAGACTGACCATACGACCTCTTTTCACCGGACATGTCCTCTTTTGCGGAGCTGTCAGGGCGGAGTTTCTTAAATGCCTCAAATGTCCGGCATTTTGAGTTAGGGTTACGTGTATTTTCAATGTACGTTCAGGGTTAAGAAGGGGTTAAAAACAAAACAAACAGCAGCATTGGTGAGGGAGGGGCAGAGACAGAGAGAGAGAGAGAGAGTTATGATAAACGCGCATGCGTCGCCAGGCTCTGCTTTTTATCCATAGATTTATCACATTTAATTTTTTATTATCTATAGCAGGGGTGTCAAAAGTGTGCCCCGGAGGCCATTTGCGGCCCACAGCTAATGTTTTAAAGGCCCACTGCACATTGTAAAAATACTATTAAAATAAACAAAAACATAACAAAAGTGAAATAAAAAAAGCTTAAAGGTTAAATGTAATTTAGAAAAAGTTGCAATGTTGACTAATAAAACAAAGCTGTTTCTTTCAAACTGTCATTGCTCTAGGGATGTCCCGATCCAGGTTTTTGCACTTCCGATCCGATACCGATATTGTTTTTGCATTTCCAAACCGATACCGATACCGATACTGGCCTATCCGAGCATGTATTAAAGTTTAAAGTTATTTAGCCTACTTAGTTGTCAGAATCATGTTGAAAAGGGTTTTAGTACTCTTGATAACAACTAGCCAGCTGAATTAGGGGAGTTTGAATAATACACAATGGTTGGTAACAAGAAACTGACCTGTTTATTCAAGGATAAACACAAAATAGACAAAATTATACATGACAAACAGAAATGGCATCATTGAAACTAGGGCTGGGCGATATGGCCTTTTTTTAATATTGCGATATTTTAAGGCCATATTGCGATACACGATATATATCTCGATATTTTGCCTTAGCCTTGAATGAACACTTGATGCATATAATCACAGCAGTATGATGATTCTATGTGTTTTGATTGATTGATTGAGACTTTTATTAGTAGGTTGCACAGTGAAGTACATATTCCGTACAATTGACCACTAAATGGTAACACCCCAATAAGTTGTTCAACTTGTTTAAGTCGGGGTCCACTTAAATTGATTGATGATACAGATATATACTATCAGATATATACTATCATCATAATACAGTCATCACACAAGATAATCACATTGAATTATTTACATTTGGCGCCGGATGTAAGTGTCAAAAAGACAGCCAAAAGAGTTTGATATGAGAATAAATCTAAAGTTAAAATATAGGGTAGAAATGCACCCATTTGCAGGAAATGTAGTCTTGATTTTCAACATTTTCTTTCAAGGCTTGCATGTCTACATTAAAACATTCTTCTTCATACTGCATTAATATATGCTACTTTTAAACTTTCATGCAGAGAAGGAAATCACAACTAAAAAAAATCACTAATTTTTTCATACGGTGTTGATGTGGAAATTTTGATGGTGTGGGCGTGTGGCACCGAATGGAGATAAGCGTCTCGACAGACGTCACAATATTTGAACAATGATGACGAAAACTGTTTTCTCTGTCGTGTCCGTGTGTCGAAAATTGTTATGCGCTTATTTTTGTATTTGATTTTGTGCGTGGCATAGATTTGCTATGCGCAGAGGACGCTTAAACAGTGCGCAATTGCACAGGCGAGCACCTTAGAGGGAGCGTTGCTCGCACGGCTGCGCTAGCATCACAGCTAACGTTAGCCATGCTGCTACTTCTCTGCTCTGGGATGACGTATACGTATGTGACGTATGACGTGACAGTATGTGACGTGTGTAAGAAGGTGCGCTTGCTGTCTGTGAGAGGGAGACACAGGAAAGAGTGAGAAGAGCCTGTCGTGTAATGCCAGCAGCTAAAAGCAACTGCGTGAGAATCCACAGACCTGTGGATGTGTTGAAGGTGTGCTGGAAAATGCGGAACGGAAATTACGGAGCAGCAGAAAAGTGGAATGTATTATTTAAATCGGTGCGTTGGAAAACACGGGCCGGAGTTTTTTTTTAAACTGGATCTGGATCGGCATTTTCCCATGACTTGCCGATACGCAATTTTTGGCAAATATCGGCAGCCGATCCGATCCAAATATCGGATCGGGACATCCCTACATTGCTCAAAACATAATATTGAATCAAAATCAATGTTATTATGAATTATTGACCTATCCAAGGTTCCCATTACTTCACATCAAATATTACACTAAGAAAAATATTTTTGGTGGAAGATTTTGCAAATTTGGTAAATAAATTACCCAAAAATGTATATTTTGTTGTTTTCTTACTGTACCGAAAATGAACCGAACCGTGACCTCTAAACCGAGGTACGTACCGAACTGACATTTTTGTGTACCGTTACACCCCTACTCAAATGTGCCAATGGTCTGTGGACCAAACATACATTTTTACCATGCATCAGCACCACAAGTAGGCTTGTATGGTATACCGGTACTAGTATAGTACCGCGATACTAATGAATCATATTTGGTACTATACCGCCTTTTAAAAAGTACCGGTCCAAAAAAAACCGGTGGTTTTACAAGCAGAGGAGCATTTTCGGCAGCGCTTACACACAGAGTACTTACAAGCAGACACAGTGTGTAGACAGAAAAGGGAGAACGGATGCGTTTTGGCTTAAAAAGTCAAGATAAAGATGAAGTTATAACATTGAAACACCCTCAGGAGTGTTACAACACCCCCCCCGTCCCCAAAGAAGAGGAGGAGAAACGAGAAAAGACAGAGGTAGCAGGTAGATAACGTTAGCCTACATGAAATTATTTGTCTGTTACAGAATGTGATAGTAACCTGGCTTTTTAGCATTAAGCTAATGTTACATGATTCGGCAATTGCTAATCAATAAATAGCTAGTTCTGTTTTAACGTCGGGTTAATATTGTGGAGGGGGCTAAATTGTTATGGAAAATAATAATGTAACGTTAGGTAATTACAGTACTCCCACCTTACATTCCTCAGGGACATTTGTATTAGATCTTTTAAGCAGGTGTTTTTTGTTTACATTGTTATTGCCTTCTGGTTAGCTAATGTTTGCCCTGCAGGTAATAGTCACTTTTCCACCCCTTTATATATTAGGTATAGTTGTAAGTAATAAAAAAAGGTCAAAGACAAAGCTATTCGGTTTCTTGTTAGTATATACACTTCACTGCGGATGTGGGGGGGCGCCACCTAAAATCTTGCCTAGGGCGCCAGATTGGTTAGGGCCGGGCCTGGGAGGATACAATAGCTCACCACCGTCACAATGTAAACAAATGCCATGGGTGGATCTACACCTGACATCAACTGTAATGATACCAAGTACAATAGCGTATACAGACGATACTATTATGATTAAATCGATATTTACTATTGTCAAAAAATACTTTTCACCATTTTTAAATTCATATTATGTTTATAAAGTCAGTAAATATGTCCCTGGACACATGAGGACTTTGAATATGACCAATGTATGATCCTGTAACTACCGTATTTTCCGCACTATAAGGCGCACCTAAAAACCACAAATTTTCTCAAAAGCTGACCGTGCGTCTTATAACCCGGTGCGCTTTATATATGGATTAATATTAAGATTCATTTTCATAAAGTTTCGGTCTCGCAACTACGGTAAACAGCCGCTATCTTTTTTCCCCGTAGAAGAGGAAGTGCTTCTTCTTCTACGCAAGCAACCGCCAAGGTAAGCACCCGCCCCCATAGAACAGGAAGCGCTTCTTCTTCTACTGTAAGCAACCACCCGCCCGCGTAGAAGAAGAAGAAGCGCGCGGATATTACCGTACGTTTCATTTCCTTTGTGTGTTTACATCTGTAAAGACCACAAAATGGCTCCTACTAAGCGACAGGGATCCGGTTCATGAAAAGACGCAATCTCTCCATCCGCACAGGGACTACTATTTCACAGCAACTGCCTAAAGACTTTCAAGAAAAGCTGGCTACTTTCCGTGCATATTGTAAAAACAAGATAGCTGAAAAAAAGATCCGGCCAGAGAACATTATCAACATGGACGAGGTTCCACTGACGTTTGATATTCCTGTGAACCGCACTGTGGATACAACGGGAGCACGTACGGTGAATATTCGCACCACAGGGAATGAGAAGTCATCCTTCACTGTGGTTCTAGCTTGCCATGCTAATGGCCAGAAACTTCCACCCATGGTGATATTCAAAAGGAAGACCTTGCCAAAAGAGACCTTTCCAGCCGGCGTCATCATAAAAGCTAACTCGAAGGGATGGATGGATGAAGAAAAGATGAGCGAGTGGTTAAGGTAAGTTTACGCGAAGAGGCCGGGTGGCTTTTTTCACGCAGCTCCGTCCATGTTGATATACGACTCCATGCTCGCCCACATCACGCTGGTTTTAATATATTATTAAAGTTTGACTGACCTATCTGACTGTTTTTTTGACATTCCTTTAGCGCAGTTAGATGCGGCTTACAACACGGGGCGGCTTATAGGTGGACAAAGTTTTGAAATATGCCGTTCATTGAAGGCGCGGCTTATAACCCAGGGCGCCTTATGGTGCGGAAAATACGGTACTTGGTATCGGATCGATACCTAAATGTGTGGTATCATCCAAAACTAATGTCAAGTATCAAAGAAGAGAAGAATAAGTGATTATTACATTTGAACAGAAGTGTAGATAGAACATGTTAAAACAGAAAATAAGCAGACATTAACAGTAAATGAACAAGTAGATTAATCTTCCATTTGTACAGTTTGTCCTTTACAATGTGTACTAGTGATGGGTTGATGAGGCGTCATGAAGCGTTTCGACACATTGCAAAACTGTATTGATACTGTGTCGATACTGTGTCACTAAATACTGACATCTGCTGGACATTAAAAATCCCTACAGGCAACCTATGGACCGACTCAACTGACACTGATTTGATGCCCTAGTACAGGGGTCACCAACCTTTTTGAAACCAAAAACTACTTCTTGGGTACTGATTAATGCGAAGGGCTACCAGTTTGATACACACTTCAATAAATAAATATATTGTCATTTGTAAGTTACACGTAAGTGTGATTTAAACAAGAATAGCTAAATAAATACATTTATATATATAAGAAAATGGGTATTTCTGGCTGTCATTCCGTCGTACATTTTTTTTCCCTTTTACGGAAGGTTTTTTGTAGAGAATAAATGATGAAAAAAAACACTTAATTGAACGGTTTAAAAGAGGAGAAAACATGAAAAAAATTTAAATAAAATTTTGAAACATAGTTTTTCTTCAATTTCGACTCTTTATAATTCAAAATTCAACCGACAAAAAGAAGAGAAAAATTAGCTTATTTGAATCTTTTGGAAAAAATTTAAAAAAAGAATTTATGGAACATCATTAGTCATTTTTCCTGATTAAGATACATTTTAGAATTTTGATGACATGTTTTAAATTGGTTAAAATCCAATCTGCACTTTGTTAGAATATTTAACAAATTGGACCGAGCTATATTTCTAACAAAGACAAATCAGTATTTCTTCTAGATTTTCCAGAACAAAAATTTTAAAAGAAATTCAAAATACTTTGAAATAAGATTTCAATTTGATTCTACAGATTTTCTAGATTTGCCAGAATACTTTTTTTGAATTTTAATCATAGTAAGTTTGAAGAAATATTTCACAAATATTCTTCGTCGAAAAAACAGAAGCTAAAATATTTATTATTCTTTACAATAAGAAATAAATAAATTTACTTGAACATTGATTTAAATTGTCAGGAAAGAAGAGGAAGAAATTTAAAAGGTAAAAAGGTATATTTGTTTAAAAATCCTAAAATCATTTTTAAGGTTGTATTTTTTCTCTAAAATTGTATTTCTAAAAGTAATAAGAAGCAAAGTAAAAAATAAATGAATTTATTTAAACAAGTGAAGACCCATCCATCCATCCATTTTCTACCGCTTATTCCAAGTGAAGACCAAGTCTTTAAAATATTTTCTTGGATTTTCAAATTCTATTTGAGTTTTGTCTCTTTTAGAATTAAAAATGTCGAGCAAAGCGAGACCAGCTTGCTAGTAAATAGATCAAATTTAAAAAATAGAGGCAGCTCACTGGTAAGTGCTGCTCTTTGAGCTATTTTTAGAACAGGCCAGCGGGCGACTGATCTGGTCCTTACGGGCTACCTGGTGACCGCGGGCACCGCGTTGGTGACCCCTGCCCTAGTATATACAATAATATAAACCAAGTCATTGTATTTCATTTAGGATTATTTCATATCTTCATTTAAATAAAATATATTTGTATCTTTTTTAGATACAGTCAATAAATAATGTGAACATGTATCATAACATGGAAATGTAAGAGAACATGTTGTGGATGATTGTGGATTGGGAATTTTTTTAATTGTATTTTTTTTAACACATTTTTATTAAAAAAAGTTTTTCCGACGTATTACATTTTAGACGATTTCTCTTCTTAGTTATTATTTCTCCGGCTGTAGAAAAGAGCCGCTCACAGGGCACAGAGGAGGCGTCAGTGCGACACAGTTGGCGTATCGGTCACGTGACCAAAACAGCTCATGATCGGTCACGTGACTTTCTAAAAGCGGTACGCGCACCCACACAGGGTTTTGCTTTATGAGCTCGACGCATGCGCCGATGCATCGGTGTTGCCGGACCCATCACTAATGTGTACAAAAGAATAGATGTATAAATGACACAATATGTTACTGCATACGTCAGCAGACTAATTAGGAGTCTTTGTTTGTTTACTTACTACTAAAAGACAAGTTGTCTATTTTATTTAAGGACTAAATGACAATAATAAACATACAGGTAAAAGCCAGTAAATTAGAATATTTTGAAAAACTTGATTTATTTCAGTAATTGCATTCAAAAGGTGTAACTTGTACATTATATTTATTCATTGCACACAGACTGATGCATTCAAATGTTTATTTCATTTAATTTTGATGATTTGAAGTGGCAACAAATGAAAATCCAAAATTCCGTGTGTCACAAAATTAGAATATTACTTAAGGCTAATACAAAAAAGGGATTTTTAGAAATGTTGGCCAACTGAAAAGTATGAAAATGAAAAATATGAGCATGTACAATACTCAATACTTGGTTGGAGCTCCTTTTGCCTCAATTACTGCGTTAATGCGGCGTGGCATGGAGTCGATGAGTTTCTGGCACTGCTCAGGTGTTATGAGAGCCCAGGTTGCTCTGATAGTGGCCTTCAACTCTTCTGCGTTTTTGGGTCTGGCATTCTGCATCTTCCTTTTCACAATACCCCACAGATTTTCTATGAGGCTAAGGTCAGGGGAGTTGGCGGGCCAATTTAGAACAGAAATACCATGGTCCGTAAACCAGGCACGGGTAGATTTTGCGCTGTGTGCAGGCGCCAAGTCCTGTTGGAACTTGAAATCTCCATCTCCATAGAGCAGGTCAGCAGCAGGAAGCATGAAGTGCTCTAAAACTTGCTGGTAGACGGCTGCGTTGACCCTGGATCTCAGGAAACAGAGTGGACCGACACCAGCACATGACATGGCACCCCAAACCATCACCCAACCATGCAAATTTTGCATTTCCTTTGGAAATCGAGGTCCCAGAGTCTGGAGGAAGACAGGAGAGGCACAGGATCCACGTTGCCTGAAGTCTAGTGTAAAGTTTCCACCATCAGTGATGGTTTGGGGTGCCATGTCATCTGCTGGTGTCGGTCCACTCTGTTTCCTGAGATCCAGGGTCAACGCAGCCGTCTACCAGCAAGTTTTAGAGCACTTCATGCTTCCTGCTGCTGACCTGCTCTATGGAGATGGAGATTTCAAGTTCCAACAGGACTTGGCGCCTGCACACAGTGCAAAATCTACCCGTGCCTGGTTTACGGACCATGGTATTTCTGTTCTAAATTGGCCCGCCAACTCCCCTGACCTTAGCCCCATAGAAAATCTGTGGGGTATTGTGAAAATGAAGATGCAGAATGCCAGACCCAAAAACGCAGAAGAGTGAAGGCCACTATCAGAGCAACCTGGGCTCTCATAACACCTGAGCAGTGCCAGAAACTCATCGACTCCATGCCACGCCGCATTAACGCAGTAATTGAGGCAAAAGGAGCTCCAACCAAGTATTGAGTATTGTACATGCTCATATTTTTCATTTTCATACTTTTCAGTTGGCCAACATTTCTAAAAATCCCTTTTTTGTATTAGCCTTAAGTAATATTCTAATTTTGTGACACACGGAATTTTGGATTTTCATTTGTTGCCACTTCAAATCATCAAAATTAAATGAAATAAACATTTGAATGCATCAGTCTGTGTGCAATGAATAAATATAATGTACAAGTTACACCTTTTGAATGCAATTACTGAAATAAATCAAGTTTTTCAAAATATTCTAATTTACTGGCTTTCACCTGTATGTTTCATGTACACTAAGATTTTTTTGTTCAAATAAAGCCAATAATGACATTTTTTTGTGGTCCCCTTTATTTAGAAAAGTATTAAAGTATCAAAATACATTTTGGTACCGCCACCGGTACCACAATATTGGTACTGCGGGACAACCCAAGGCCCCCGCATGCTTTAATTTTTCAGTGGAAAAAGTTAAGGCACCCCTTTTCTGGGTGTTATCCCTGAACAGCTATGTAAACCCAGGACCTCCTGTAGTTGCAACTACCTGGCAATCAACACACTTATTTGTGCGTCTTCACCGGAAGCACACCTTGCTCCTTAGCATCTGATGGCCTTGGTGGAGTTACAAGTCATTTGTGTGTGCAGCCTGCAGGAGGTAAAAAAAAAGGAAATGTGTCAGAAGTGATGTGCTTTGTGACGCTTGAAAGCTGCCCGGCAGTCCTTCTTCGCACCTGTTGGACACCTTGCACTCTGAGCAGGTTTTGTTAAGCAAGACGAAATATGAATTGCAAATCGGGTTCTTGCATTGCTTCATAAATGATGCAGGAGTCTTTGGGGGGGAAAAAAAAGTGGAAATCTAAAATTTATAAATTAATGAAAAAAAAAGAAAAGAAAAAATGTGCAAATTGAAAAAGAAAAAATCAAATAAAAAAATGTGCAAATCTAAAAAAAAGAAAAAGAACACAATTGCAAATCTAAAAATTAAAAGAAAACATTTTCAAATCTAAAAAATAAATAAAAGAAAAAATTTGCAAATCTAAAGTTTTTTTTTTAAATTGCAAGTCTAAAAAAAAAATGCAGGTTTATTTATAAAGCACAATCCAGACCCCCCCCCCCCCCCCCCGCGACCCCAAAAGGGACAAGCGGTCAAAAATGGATGAAGAAGGCAAAACTGAAAATAATCATAAAATTAATCATAATTGAATCAAATAAATTAGTAATTTAGAAATTTGGAAATCTAAAATAGATAATAAATCAATAAATAAATAACATTTGTAAATCTAAAAAATTAAAGAAAAAATGTGCAAATCTAAAAAAGAAAAAGAACACAATTGCAAATCTAAAAATTAAAAGAAAACATTTTCAAATCTAAAAAATAAATAAAAGAAAAAGTGTGCAAATCTAAAAAAATTTTTTTTAAATTGCAAGTCTAAAAAAAATGCAGGTTTATTTATAAAGCACAATCCAGCACCCCCGGGACCCCAAAAGGGACAAGCGGTCAAAAATGGATGAAGAAGGCAAAACTGAAAATAATCATAAAATGAATCATAATTTAATCAAATAAATTTGCAATTTAGAAATTTGGAAATCTAAAATAGGTAATAAATCAATAAATAAATAACATTTGTAAATCTAAAAAATTAAAGAAAAAATGTGCAAATCTAAAAAAGAAAAAGAACACAATTGCAAATCTAAAAATTAAAAGAAAACATTTTCAAATCTAAAAAATAAATAAAAGAAAAAATGTGCAAATCTAAAAAGGTTTTTTTTATATTGCAAGTCTAAAAAAAAAATGCAGGTTTATTTATAAAGCACAATCCAGCACCCCCGGGACCCCAAAAGGCACAAGCGGTCAAAAATGGATGAAGAAGGCAAAACTGAAAATAATCATAAAATTAATCATAATTTAATCAAATAAATTAGCAATTGAGAAATTTGGAAATTTAAAATAGATAATAAATCAATAAATAAATAGCATTTGTAAATCTAAAAAATTAAAGAAAAAATGTGCAAATCTAAAAAAAAATTAAAATAAATAAAATACAAAATGTGCAAAAATAAAAGAAAAAAATGTGCAAATCTAAAAAAGAAAAAAAAAGAAAAAGAAAACAATTGCAAATCTAAAAATTAAAAGAAAAAATGTGCAAATCTAAAAAGGTTTTTTTTATATTGCAAGTCTAAAAAAAAATGCAGGTTTATTTATAAAGCACAATCCAGCACCCCCGGGACCCCAAAAGGGACAAGCGGTCAAAAATGGATGAAGAAGGCAAAACTGAAAATAATCATAAAATGAATCATAATTTAATCAAATAAATTAGCAATTTAGAAATTTGGAAATCTAAAATAGGTAATAAATCAATAAATAAATAACATTTGGAAATCTAAAAAATTAAAGAAAAAATGTGCAAATCTAAAAAAGAAAAAGAACACAATTGCAAATCTAAAAATTAAAAGAAAACATTTTCAAATCTAAAAAATAAATAAAAGAAAAAATGTGCAAATCTAAAAAGGTTTTTTTTATATTGCAAGTCTAAAAGAAAATGCAGGTTTATTTATAAAGCACAATCCAGCACCCCCGGGACCCCAAAAGGGACAAGCGGTCAAAAATGGATGAAGAAGGCAAAACTGAAAATAATCATAAAATGAATCATAATTTAATCAAATAAATTTTCAATTTAGAAATTTGGAAATCTAAAATAGGTAATAAATCAATAAATAAATAACATTTGTAAATCTAAAAAATTAAAGAAAAAATGTGCAAATCTAAAAAAGAAAAAGAACACAATTGCAAATCTAAAAATTAAAAGAAAACATTTTCAAATCTAAAAAATAAATAAAAGAAAAAATGTGCAAATCTAAAAAGGGTTTTTTTATATTGCAAGTCTAAAAAAAAAAATGCAGGTTTATTTATAAAGCACAATCCAGCACCCCCCGCGACCCCAAAAGGGACAAGCGGTCAAAAATGGATGAAGAAGGCAAAACTGAAAATAATCATAAAATTAATCATAATTTAATCAAATAAATTAGTAATTTAGAAATTTGGAAATCTAAAATAGATAATAAATCAATAAATAAATAACATTTGTAAATCTAAAAAATTAAAGAAAAAATGTGCAAATCTAAAAAAGAAAAAGAACACAATTGCAAATCTAAAAATTAAAAGAAAACATTTTCAAATCTAAAAAATAAATAAAAGAAAAAATGTGCAAATCTAAAAAAGAAAAAGAACACAATTGCAAATCTAAAAATTAAAAGAAAACATTTTCAAATCTAAAAAATAAATAAAAGAAAAAATGTGCAAATCTAAAAAGGGTTTTTTTATATTGCAAGTCTAAAAAAAAATGCAGGTTTATTTATAAAGCACAATCCAGCACCCCCCGCGACCCCAAAAGGGACAAGCGGTCAAAAATGGATGAAGAAGGCAAAACTGAAAATAATCATAAAATTAATCATAATTTAATCAAATAAATTAGTAATTTAGAAATTTGGAAATCTAAAATAGATAATAAATCAATAAATAAATAACATTTGTAAATCTAAAAAATTAAAGAAAAAATGTGCAAATCTAAAAAAGAAAAAGAACAAAATTGCAAATCTAAAAATTAAAAGAAAACATTTTCAAATCTAAAAAATAAATAAAAGAAAACATTTGCAAATCTAAAAAGGTTTTTTTTATATTGCAAGTCTAAAAAAAAATGCAGGTTTATTTATAAAGCACAATCCAGCACCCCCGGGACCCCAAAAGGGACAAGCGGTCAAAAATGGATGAAGAAGGCAAAACTGAAAATAATCATAAAATGAATCATAATTTAATCAAATAAATTTTCAATTTAGAAATTTGGAAATCTAAAATAGGTAATAAATCAATAAATAAATAACATTTGGAAATCTAAAAAATTTAAGAAAAAATGTGCAAATCTAAAAAAAAATTAAAATAAATAAAATACAAAATGTGCAAAAATAAAAGAAAAAAATTTGCAAATCTAAAAAAGAAAAAGAACAAAATTGCAAATCTAAAAATTAAAAGAAAACATTTTCAAATCTAAAAAATAAATAAAAGAAAAAATTTGCAAATCTAAAAAGGTTTTTTTTATATTGCAAGTCTAAAAGAAAATGCAGGTTTATTTATAAAGCACAATCCAGCACCCCCGGGACCCCAAAAGGGACAAGCGGTCAAAAATGGATGAAGAAGGCAAAACTGAAAATAATCATAAAATGAATCATAATTTAATCAAATAAATTTGCAATTTAGAAATTTGGAAATCTAAAATAGGTAATAAATCAATAAATAAATAACATTTGTAAATCTAAAAAATTAAAGAAAAAATGTGCAAATCTAAAAAAGAAAAAGAACACAATTGCAAATCTAAAAATTAAAAGAAAACATTTTCAAATCTAAAAAATAAATAAAAGAAAAAATGTGCAAATCTAAAAAGGGTTTTTTTATATTGCAAGTCTAAAAAAAAAATGCAGGTTTATTTATAAAGCACAATCCAGCACCCCCCGCGACCCCAAAAGGGACAAGCGGTCAAAAATGGATGAAGAAGGCAAAACTGAAAATAATCATAAAATTAATCATAATTTAATCAAATAAATTAGTAATTTAGAAATTTGGAAATCTAAAATAGATAATAAATCAATAAATAAATAACATTTGTAAATCTAAAAAATTAAAGAAAAAATGTGCAAATCTAAAAAAGAAAAAGAACACAATTGCAAATCTAAAAATTAAAAGAAAACATTTTCAAATCTAAAAAATAAATAAAAGAAAAAATGTGCAAATCTAAAAAGGGTTTTTTTATATTGCAAGTCTAAAAAAAAATGCAGGTTTATTTATAAAGCACAATCCAGCACCCCCCGCGACCCCAAAAGGGACAAGCGGTCAAAAATGGATGAAGAAGGCAAAACTGAAAATAATCATAAAATTAATCATAATTTAATCAAATAAATTAGTAATTTAGAAATTTGGAAATCTAAAATAGATAATAAATCAATAAATAAATAACATTTGTAAATCTAAAAAATTAAAGAAAAAATGTGCAAATCTAAAAAAGAAAAAGAACAAAATTGCAAATCTAAAAATTAAAAGAAAACATTTTCAAATCTAAAAAATAAATAAAAGAAAAAATTTGCAAATCTAAAAAGGTTTTTTTTATATTGCAAGTCTAAAAAAAAAATGCAGGTTTATTTATAAAGCACAATCCAGCACCCCCGGGACCCCAAAAGGGACAAGCGGTCAAAAATGGATGAAGAAGGCAAAACTGAAAATAATCATAAAATGAATCATAATTTAATCAAATAAATTTTCAATTTAGAAATTTGGAAATCTAAAATAGGTAATAAATCAATAAATAAATAACATTTGGAAATCTAAAAAATTAAAGAAAAAATGTGCAAATCTAAAAAAAAATTAAAATAAATAAAATACAAAATGTGCAAAAATAAAAGAAAAAAATTTGCAAATCTAAAAAAAAAAAAAGAAAAGAAAAAGAAAACTATTGCAAATCTATAATTTAAAAGAAAAAATGTGCTAATCTAAAAATTTTTATAAAAAATAAAATAAAAAAAGTGCAAATCTAAAAAATAAAAATAAAAATACAGGTTTATTTATAAAGCACAATCCAACCCCCCCGCCCTTCCATCTAAATAATGAAAGAAAAAATGTGCAAATCTAAAAAGGAAAACAAAAGAAAAGAAAACATTTGCAAATCTAGAAATATATGGATGGATGGATGGAATAACATAAAATTATGAATTAAAATAATAATATTATTTTTTTGCAAAAATACAATTAAATACAGTTTAAAAACCACTTGCAAAAATACAATAAAATACAATATAATATATAATATACAATAGAACAAAATACATTAAAAAAATTATGAAAAAATGTGCGAAACTGGAAAAAAATTATAGTAATAATAATAGACTTTATCTTTAAAAAGCACTTTACATTGGGGCGGTATAGCTCGGTTGGTAGAGCGGCCGTGCCAGCAACTTGAGGGGTTGCAGGTTCGATCCCCGCATCCGCCATCCTAGTTACTGCCGTTGTGTCCTTGGGCAACACACTTTACCCACCTGCTCCCAGTGCCACCCACACTGCTTTAAATGTAACTTAGATATTGGCTTTCACTATGTAAAGCGCATTGAGTCACTAGAGAAAAGCGCTATATAAATATAATTCACTTCACTTCACTTCACATTGAGCAAACAACCTCAAAGTACTACAGTGTATTAAAACAATTAAAAGATAATAATAAATTAAAGCTGCAAGCAGCGTTGGTCGGGCCCGCGTATTTGGCAGGTCCCAATACTTTTGTCCAGTTTTAGTCCCAAGTGTCCCAATACTTTTGGCAAGTTGTAGTCCTAAGTGTCCCAATACTTTTGTCAAGTTGTAGTCCCAAGTGTCCCAATACTTTTGTCCAGTTTTCGGCCTAAGTGTCCCAATACTTTTGTCCAGTTTTCGGCCTAAGTGTCCCAATACTTTTGTCCGGTGGTAGTCATAAGTGTCCCAAGACTTTTGTCTAGTGTACCTACCTTGTCTGCATTGTGTAGGCACGCTGGTGCTTCCTGCTTTTAAGCAGCCATCTTAAAAAAACAGCAGCGCAGCAGCATCAGCGCAGCGGGTCTTTGAAGGGTCATAAAATCAAAACCGGAGCAGGTATTAAAACGCTGTTCTGTTATTTTATACACAAGGGTTTAATCTCTCTCCTGTGTTAGTTTGAAGCCGAAACGACAAACGCGCTCAGAGGAGATAGTTTTTGAAGGAAGGTTACCGGTTTTTACAAAAAAATTGTTTTGAAGGGGGAATAGCAAACTTCCTGTTGATTTTTGCTGGGGGTTGTCAATTTATGAAATGTAGGTCTAAGTGAGCCCTACATAGAGGTTTTTGTTTCATGTCTCTCCGACCTTCCCAGTGGGAGTTACAGGCAGTTTTGTCAGTTTTTTCATCCGAGGAGCAGTTTTTTGTGCGTTTCATTAAAAAATTGCGCTAGAGCACAATTTTGAGATTTGGGGTTAGGTTTTTTTTATTAGATCGCATTTTTTGCCAGTCCTGATGTGTGTGTTCAGTTCGGTGAGTTTTGAAGCATGTTAAGGGGGTCAAATTACAGCTCAAAGAGGCAAAAGTGACTGTTTTTAGTACTTTTTTGTCTTGAAGGGGGAATTGCCAACTTCCTGTTGATTTTTGCCCAATGATATACAATTATGAAAACTAGGTCTAAGTCAGACCTACATACAGGTTTTTGTTTCATGTTTCTCCGATCTTCCTAGTGGGAGATATAGGCAGTCTAGTTTTTGTTTTTCCTAGGGGGCGCTAGAGCGCAATTTTGAGTTTTGAGGTTTGTTTGTTTTAAAAAAAAGGTCATTTTTGCAGGTCCTGATGTGTGGGTCAAATATGGTGAGTTTTGAAGCATGTTAAGTGGGTCAAATTACAGTTTAATGTGGCGGCGGAAGAATAAAGAATAAAGAATAAAACCTTACAAATTCAATAGGTCCTTATGTCCCATTGCATAAGGACTCCCTTCGGGAGTCCTTTTGCAATGGGCCATGCGGGCCCTAAAAAAGAAAAAAATAGAACAGCCTAATAGCCAGAACTAGTACGCATAAATCTTAAAAAAAGGCTTTTTTAAAAAGAAGGGTTTTTAAGCCTTTTTTAAAAGCACCCACAGTCTGTGGTGCCCTCAGGTGGTCAGGGAGAGCTTTCCACAGACTGGGAGCGGAGGTTGGAGGAAGTTAGGATTTGGGGGTGAGCAGTTCTTTGAGGTAGAGGGGGGCATTTCCATGGAGGCACTGGTGGGTTAGTAGGGAGACTTTGTATTCAATCCTGAGTGGAACAGGAAGCCAGTGAAGGGTTCCGCACTCTAGTCAGGATCCTAGCAGCACTATTCTGTAAGTACTGCAGCTTCTGGATGTTCTTGCTTGGGATCCCGACAAGAAGTGAGTTGCAGTAGTCGAGTCTATGTGGAAATCTTTCATCTTTCCTGAAGCTGTTCTTTCATTCTGGTCGCCAGGAGGCCAACAGACCATGGACTTCTTCTCAGCAGGGCCCGAACAGCAAGCGGCCGCGAGACGACAGCCTGCTCCCTCTCGTCATCCCCGTGTCAGTGCCGGTGCGTCGCCTCGACCCCTCCTGTGGCGACCGGGCTGGAGCTGCTCCGGCAAGCGTCTGGCCGCCCAGGCCGACCGACCCGCTGGAGCTGGGCGGCGCCGAACGCAAGCCCTCGGTCATCGTAACCCGGCGGCGCTCGCTGAGGAACTCCCCGTCGGAGAGCTCCGAGCAGGTGCGTACTAGCCCCGCCCCTTTCGTTACCTGCCGGTTGTTTGTCTTTGTTTTCGTAAGCGACGTAGGAGGCGATATTATTTCACACAATATTCCAGAATTCATGTGATCATCAAGTGTTTCTGTGACACCGCTTAAAGAGTAATAAAATATTTCCTTCTCCTGGCTTGGCTTCAGCAGTCCATCCTCCCTCCATGCTGACATTTCCCTTCCCCCAAACACTCTCTATGTGTGTGTGTGTGTGTGTGTGTGTGTGTGTGTGTGTCCCTCCCTGCCCCCATTTTATACTTCATTGCAAGCATTCCCACTGTCCCAAATCATGCAGATTATTGACATTTACTGCAATATTATACTTCAATTCCATTCTCCCTTTGACCCCTCTTTATTTTTTAATACGGGGATTTAGCATCCATGGCACTAACCTAGAAATGATACATATATATGTATGTGTGTATATATATATATATATATATATATATATATATATATGTATTTATGCATATATGTATGTGTATATATGTACTGTATGTGTATAGTCAAGGTTTCTGTGGTTTATCTGTTATGCAGTGCGCAATACCAGGGTAGAGTGGAATATACGTTAGGTCTCCTGACCTAACGTATATTTAAGTGTGTGTATATATATATATATATATATATATATATATATATATATATATATATATATATATATATATATATATATATATATATATATATATATATATATCCATCCATCCATCCATTTTCTACCGCTTGTCCCTTTTGGGCTCGTGGGGGGTGCTGGAGCCTATCTCAACTGTATTCAGGCAGTAGGTGGGGTACACCCTGGACAAGTTGCCACCTCATAACAGTGTGTATATATATATATATATATATATATATATATATATATATATATATATATATATATATATATATATATATATGTATATATGTATATATATATATATATATATATATATATATATATATATATATATATGTATATATATACATATATGTATGTATGTATATATATATATATATATATGTATATGTGTGTGTATATATGTATGTGTATATATGTATATGTATAAATATATGTATTTGTATATATATATATATATATATATATGTATACATGTATATATATATTTATACGTATATGTATATATGTATACATATATGTATACATATATATGTATATATGTATACATATATGTATATATGTATACATATATGTATATATGTATGCATATATGTATATATGTATATATATATATGTATACATATATGTATATATATATGTATACATATATACATACATGTATATATGTATGTGTATGTATGTGTATATATATATGTTTGTGTATGTATGTATACATATATCTATGTATATGTATACATATATGTATATGTGTGTATTTGTATATATATGTATAGATATATGTATATTTATGTATACGTATATGTGTATATATATATATGTATACATATATGTTTATATGTTTATATGTATATATGTATACATATATATGTATATATGTATACATATGTATATATATGTATATATATTTGTATATATGTATGTGTATATATGTATATATATGTATGTATATATATGTATGTGTATATATGTATACATATATCTATGTATATGTATACATATATGTATGTATACATATACATAGATATATGTATATGTATACACATACATATATATACATACATACACATACATATATACAAATATATATACATGTATGTATACATATATACATATGTATACATATAATATATATATGTGTATATATATGTATTTGTATATATATATATATGTATAGATATATGTATACGTATATGTATCTATATGTATACATATATGTTTATATGTATACATATATGTTTATATGTATACATATATATGTATACATATGTGTATATACATGTATACATATATGTATATATTTGTATATATGTATGTGTATATATGTATGTATATATACATTTATGTATATACTGTATGTATATGTATACATATTTGAATATATGTATACATATACTGTATCTATGTACAGTATATATGTATACATATATGTGTATATATGTATACATATATGTATATATGTATACATATGTTTACATATATGTATATATGTATACATGTATGTATACATATATATGTATATGTATACATGTATAGGTATACATATATGTACAGTATATGTATACATATATATGTATATGTATACATGTATAGGTATACATATATGTACAGTATATGTATACATATATGTATATATGTATACATATATGTATATATGTATGTATATATATACATATATGTATATAGTGTATGTATATGTATACATATGTGTGTATGTATGTGTGTGTATACATATACATATACATATACAGTTTATACAAAGACATGCACCTGGGGATAAGTTGCTTGGCAACCCTAAATTGTCCCTAGAGTGTGAATGTTGTCTATCTGTGTTGGCCCTGTGATGAGGTGGCGACTTGTCCAGTGTGTACACCGCCTTCTGCTCCAATGCAACTGGGATAGGCTCCAGCCACCCCCACAACCATGAGATGGACAAGCGGTAGAAAATGGATGGATGCATGTGCGATTCTTGCTGATATCGGCTCAATATGTGACAATACTCCAACTCCAAAATCTGTATGGGAAGTGAAAAAGTTGTCATGTGTGCTCATACAGAACGGCGGCGTGGATTGCGAGCGGGACGACGACGCCAAACGGGTGAAGCGCCGCCCAAGGCCGGAGCCCCTCTTCATCCCGCCGCCCAAACCCGGCGTGTTCATCGCTCCGCCCCTCTACTCCAGCATCACCCCCTACCAGAGCCACCTACGCTCCCCCGTCCGCCTGGCCGACAACGCCATGCCGCCCTACACGCCGCCGCCCATCCTCAGCCCCGTGCGCGAGGGCTCGGGCCTCTACTTCTCCACCTTCCTTTCCTCCGCCGGGGGCCTGGGGCCGCCCGCCACCCCCAAGTCGGCCACACGCAGCCTGCTGCGCTCCAGTAGGTGAACGCCACAACTCTGCTGTGCTTCTAGTGAGTGTGGAGTCTGACTCTTACTTTGTGTGGCGCTCATTCAGGTAGCTGCGACATGACGCCGCCGGTTCTCTGCGCCATGACCGACGTCACGCCAGTCAGCATTGAGCCGTGAGTGTTGTGCACCCCCTCACTCCTTCCTCAGAACCTAGGTGGACTTTCTCTTCAGTGGAATTATACATCCCACACACACACTGGAGCACACTCTATGCTTTCCCAATGATCCACATGACGAGAGTGTAAACAACCAGTGCACTATCAACACCGTGTATGGTGAGGACGGTGTTCTGCTGACCTCGACTGCGGATGTTGTGGATCGGTGGAAGGGAATACTTCGAAGACCTACTCAAACCCACCAACACGTCTTCCTATGAGGAAGCAGTGCCTGGGGAATCTGTGGTGGGCTCTTCTATTTCTGGGGCTGAGGTTGCTGAGGTAGTTAAAAAGCTCCTCGGTGGCAAGGCCCCGGGGGTGGATGAGACCCGCCCGGAGTTCCTTAAGGCTCTGGATGCTGTGGGGCTGTCTTGGTTGACAAGACTCTGCAGCATCGCGTGGACATCGGGGGCGGTACCTCTGGATTGGCAGACCGGGGTGGTGGTTCCTCTCTTTAAGAAGGGGAACCGGAGGGTGTGTTCTAACTATCGTGGGATCACACTCCTCAGCCTTCCCGGTAAGGTCTATTCAGGTGTACTGGAGAGGAGGCTACGCCGGATAGTCGAACCTCGGATTCAGGAGGAACAGTGTGGTTTTCGTCCTGGTCGTGGAACTGTGGACCAGGTCTATACTCTCGGCAGGGTCCTTGAGGGTGCATGGGAGTTTGCCCAACCAGTCTACATGTGTTTTGTGGACTTGGAGAAGGCATTCGACCGTGTCCCTCGGGAAGTCCTGTGGGGAGTGCTCAGAGAGTATGGGGTATCGGACTGTCTGATTTTGGGGGTCCGCTCCCTGTATGATCAGTGTCAGAGCTTGGTCCGCATTGCCGGCAGTAAGTCGGACACGTTTCCAATGAGGGTTGGACTCCGCCAAGGCTGCCCTTTGTCACCGATTCTGTTCATAACTTTTATGGACAGAATTTCTAGGTGCAGTCAAGGCGTTGAGGGGATCTGGTTTGGTGGCTGCAGGATTAGGTCTCTGCTTTTTGCAGATGATGTGGTCCTGATGGCTTCATCTGGCCAGGATCTTCAGCTCTCGCTGGATCGGTTCGCAGCCGAGTGTGAAGCGACTGGGATGAGAATCAGCACCTCCAAGTCCGAGTCCATGGTTCTCGCCCGGAAAAGGGTGGAATGCCATCTTCGGGTTGGGGAGGAGACCCTGCCCCAAGTGGAGGAGTTCAAGTACCTCGGAGTCTTGTTCACGAGTGAGGGAAGAGTGGATCGTGAGATCGACAGGCGGATCGGTGCGGCATCTTCAGTAATGCGGACGCTGTATCGATCCGTTGTGGTGAAGAAGGAGCTGAGCCGGAAGGCAAAGCTCTCAATTTACCGGTCGATCTACGTTCCCATCCTCACCTATGGTCATGAGCTTTGGGTTATGACCGAAAGAACAAGATCACGGGTACAAGCGGCCGAAATGAGTTTTCTCCGCCGGGTGGCGGGGCTCTCCCTTAGAGATAGGGTGAGAAGCTCTGCCATCCGGGAGGAGCTCAAAGTAAAGCCGCTGCTCCTCCACATGGAGAGGAGCCAGATGAGGTGGTTCGGGCATCTGGTCAGGATGCCACCCGATCGCCTCCCTCGGGAGGTGTTTAGGGCACGTCCGACCGGTAGGAGGCCACGGGGAAGACCCAGGACACGTTGGGAAGACTATGTCTCCTGGCTGGCCTGGGAACGCCTCGGGATCCCCCGGGAGGAGCTGGACGAAGTGGCTGGGGAGAGGGAAGTCTGGGCTTCCCTGCTTAGGCTGCTGCCCCCGCGACCCGACCTCGGGTAAGCGGAAGAAGATGGATGGATGGATGGATGGCTTCTTTTATGAATTTATTATGGGTCAAAACAGGCCCAGAGCATAATACTACCACCACCATGCTTGACGGTAGGCATGGTGTTCCTGGGATTAAAGGCCTCACCCTTTCTCCTCCAAACATATTGCTGGGTATTGTGGCCAAACAGCTCCATTTTTGTTTCATCTGACATCACATGGACAAAGATAAGACCTTCTGGAGGAAAGTTCTGTGGTCAGATGAAACAAAAACGGAGCTGTTTGGCCACGAGCTGTTATCTTGGGATTAGCATTGATAGCTCTTGGCTAGTAATTAATTGGGCTAGCAGCTAGCTGCTGACTAACGGCACTAGCTGCTACCTAGTAATTAACTGTGCTAGCCGCTCGCTTAAAATTAACAGGGCTAGCTGCTAGCTAAAATGACCAGGGCTAGCTGTTAGCTAGTGACTAATGGCACTAGCTGCTGCCCGGTATTTAACGGTGCTATCTGCTAGCTGGTAATTAACAGCACTAGCTGCTACCTAGTGATTAACGGCGCTAGCTGCTAGCTAGTAATTAACGGCGCTAGCTGCTAGCTTGTGATTAACGGCGCAAGCTGCTACCCTATGAATAATGATGCTAGCTGTTAGCTCGCGATTAACAGCGCAAGCTGCTAGCCTATGAATAATGATGCTAGCTGATAGCTTGTGATTAACAGCGCAAGCTGCTAGCCTATGAATAATGATGCTAGCTGATAGCTTGTGATTAACAGCGCAAGCTGCTAGCCTATGAATAATGATGCTAGTTGCTAGCTTATGATTAACAGCGCAAGCTGCTACCCTATGAATAATGATGCTAGCTGCTAGCTCGTGATTAACAGCGCAAGCTGCTACCCTGTGAGTAATGAGGCTAGCTGCTAGCTCGTGATTAACGACGCTAGCTGCTACCCTATGAATAATGATGATAGCTGCTAGCTCGTGATTAACGACCCTAGCTGCTACCCTGTGAATAATGATGATAGCTGCTAGCTCGTGATTAACGACGCTAGCTGCTACCCTGTGAATAATGATGATAGCTGCTAGCTTGTGATTAACGGCGCAAGCTGCTACCCTATGAATAATGATGCTAGCTGCTAGCTCGTGATTAACAGCGCAAGCTGCTACCCTGTGAGTAATGATGCTAGCTGCTAGCTTGTGATTAACGGCGCAAGCTGCTACCCTATGAATAATGATGCTAGTTGCTAGCTTATGATTAACAGCGCAAGCTGCTACCCTATGAATAATGATGCTAGCTGCTAGCTTGTGATTAACAGCGCAAGCTGTTACCCTGTGAGTAATGAGGCTAGCTGCGAGCTTGTGATTAACGGCGCTAGCTGCTACCCTATGAATAATTATGCTAGCTGCTAGCTCGTGATTAACAGCGCAAGCTGCTACCCTTTGAGTCATGAGGCTAGCTGCTAGCTCGTGATTAACGACGCTAGCTGCTACCCTATGCATAATGATGATAGCTGCTAGCTCGTGATTAACGACGCTAGCTGCTACCCTGTGAATAATGATGATAGCTGCTAGCTCGTGATTAACGGTGCAAGCTGCTACCCTATGAATAATGATGCTAGCTGCTAGCTCGTGATTAACAGCACAAGCTGCTACTCTGTGAGTAATGATGCTAGCTTGTGATTAACGACGCTAGCTGCTACCTTATGAATAATGATGATAGCTTCTAGCTCGTGATTAACGACGCTAGCTGCTACCCTGTGAATAATGATGATAGCTGCTAGCTCGTGATTAACGACGCTAGCTGCTACCCCATGAATAATGATGCTAGCTGCTGGCTCGTGATTAACTGCACGAGCTCCTACCATATGAATAATGATGCTAGCTGTTAGCTCGCGATTAACAGCGCAAGCTGCTAGCCTATGAATAATGATGCTAGCTGCTAGCTTGTGATTAACGGCGCAAGCTGCTACCCTATGAATAATGATGCTAGCTGCTAGCTCGTGATTAACGGCGCAAGCTGCTACCCTGTGAGTAATGAGGCTAGCTGCTAGCTCGTGATTAACGACGCTAGCTGCTACCCTATAAATAATGATGATAGCTGCTAGCTCGTGATTAACGACGCTAGCTGCTACCCTGTGAATAATGATGCTAGCTGCTGGCTCGTGATTAACTGCACGAGCTGCTACCATATGAATAATGATGCTAGCTGTTAGCTCGCGATTAACAGCGCAAGCTGCTAGCCTATGAATAATGATGCTAGCTGCTAGGTTGTGATTAACGGCGCAAGCTGCTACCCTATGAATAATGATGCTAGCTGCTAGGTTGTGATTAACGGCGCAAGCTGCTACCCTATGAATAATGATGCTAGCTGCTAGCTTGTGATTAACAGCGCAAGCTGCTACCCTGTGAGTAATGAGGCTAGCTGCGAGCTCGTGATTAACGACGCTAGCTGCTACCCCATGAATAATGATGCTAGCTGCTAGCTCGTGATTAACGGCGCTAGCTGCTACCCTGTGAATAATGAGGCTAGCTGCTAGCTCGTTATTAACAGCGCAAGCTGCTACCCTGTGAGTAATGAGTAGTGATGGGTCCGGCAACACCGATGCATCGGCGCATGCGTCGAGCTCATAGAGCAAAACCCTGTGCCGGTGCGCGTACCGCTTTTAGAAAGTCACGTGACCCATCATGAGCTGTTTTGGTCACGTGACCGATACGCCAACTGTGTCGCACTGACGCCTCCTCTGTGCCCTGTGAGCGGCTCTTTTCTACAGCCGGAGAAATAATAACTAAGAAGAAAAATCGTCTAAAATGTAATACGTCGGAAAAACTTTTTTTTTTATAAAAATGTGTTAAAAAAAATACAATTAAAAAAATTCCCAGTCCACAATCATCCACAACACGTTCTCTTAGATTTCCATATTATGATACATGTTCACATTATTTATTGACTGTCTCTAAAAAAGATAAAAATATATTTTTATTTAAATGAAGATATGAAATAATCCTAAATGAAATACAATGACTTGGTTTATATTATTGTATATACTAGGGCAGGGGTCACCAACGCGGTGCCCGCGGTCACCAGGTAGCCCGTAAGGACCAGATCAGTCGCCCGCTGGCCTGTTCTAAAAATAGCTCAAAGAGCAGCACTTACCAGTGAGCTGCCTCTATTTTTTAAATGTTATTTATTTACTAGCAAGCTGGTCTCGCTTTGCTCGACATTTTTAATTCTAAAAGAGACAAAACTCAAATAGAATTTGAAAATCCAAGAAAATATTTTAAAGACTTGGTCTTCACTTGGAATAAGCGGTAGAAAATGGATGGATGGATGGGTCTTCACTTGTTTAAATAAATTCATTTATTTTTTACTTTGCTTCTTATTACTTTTAGAAATACAATTTTAGAGAAAAAAATACAACCTTAAAAATGATTTTAGGATTTTTAAACAAATATACCTTTTTACCTTTTAAATTTCTTCCTCTTCTTTCCTGACAATTTAAGTCAATGTTCAAGTAAATTTATTTATTTTTTATTGTAAAGAATAATAAATATTTTAGCTTCTGTTTTTTCGACGAAGAATATTTGTGAAATATTTCTTCAAACTTACTATGATTAAAATTCAAAAAAATTATTCTGGCAAATCTAGAAAATCTGTAGAATCAAATTTAAATCTTATTTCAAAGTATTTTGAATTTCTTTTAAAATTTTTGTTCTGGAAAATCTAGAAGAAATACTGATTTGTCTTTGTTAGAAATATAGCTTGGTCCAATTTGTTAAATATTCTAACAAAGTGCAGATTGGATTTTAACCAATTTAAAACATGTCATCAAAATTCTAAAATTGATCTTAATCAGGAAAAATGACTAATGATGTTCCATAAATTCTTTTTTAAATTTTTTCAAAAAGATTCAAATAAGCTAGTTTTTCTCTTCTCTTTGTCGGTTGAATTTTGAATTTTAAAGAGTCGAAATTGAAGATAAACTATGTTTCAAAATTTTATTTTAATTTTTTTCGTGTTTTCTCCTCTTTTAAACCGTTCAATTAAGTGTTTTTTTCATCATTTATTCTCTACAAAAAACCTTCTGTAAAAGGAAAACAAATGTATGACGGAATGACAGACAGAAATACCCATTTTTTTTTATATATATACATTTATTTATTTAGCTATTCTTGTTTAAATCACACTTACGTGTAACTTACAAATGACAATATATTTATTTATCTAAGTGTGTATCAAACTGGTAGCCCTTCGCATTAATCAGTACCCAAGAAGTAGTTTTTGGTTTCAAAAAGGTTGGTGACCCCTGTACTAGGGCATCAAATCAGTGTCAGTTGAGTCGGTCCATAGGTTGCCTGTAGGGATTTTTAATGTCCAGCAGATGTCAGTATTTAGCGACACAGTATCAATACAGTTTTGCAATGTGTCAAAACGCTTCATGACGCCTCATCAACCCATCACTAGCTGCTACCATATGAATAATGATGCTAGCTGCTAGCTAGTAATTTACAGGGCTAACTGCTAGCTAGTGATTGATGGCCCTTGTTGCTCGCTATTGATTAACGATGCTAGCAGCTAGCGATCAGCACCGCTAGCCAGCCGCTAGATTGCTTCTCCAGGAAATGAGCCATTTCACTGGTCCATGGATTTAATGGACGTGTGATTATTAGGCACTGTCTTCCGATTACTTGAATTTGAAACGGTAATACTAGGCACCTGTAATTTCACTGCAATTGATCATAAATGACAGTAATTGTTACATCCCAACTACCCTCATTTTATCGCAGACGAATAAACATCGGGTCACACTACCAGGCGGAGGTGCCAGAACTGAGGCAGCGCTCACTGGTGGATCTGGACCCCCATCAAGCGGAGCTGGTCTGGGAGCCGCCGACCCATCTGGAGGACACGCCCGACTACCACAAAAGAGGTAAGGAAAAAAACGACACGGCCTCCGAGGGAACATCTTTGTTGTGATCTGAGGGACTTGCTGTTGTCGGCCCTCAGTCAAAGACCTCATGCACCTGGCGTCTTCCAGCGCTTTCTGCGGAGGAGGCACCAACCAGGAGCTGGCGCACCATTGTCTCCACCAGTGCAGGGGCGACATCATGGTGAGCACCGCATTCTGGATTGCAGCCTAAAGAACCTGGATTAATTAGGTGTGGCGACAAATATCGCACAGATACTAACCCCTAAAGCAGTGAAGCTTGTCACGTTGTGTAAAAAATGGTAAATCGAATTTGATGCCTGCAACATGTTTCGAAAAAGCTGGCACAAGTGGCAAAAAAGACTGAGAAAGTTGAGGAATGCTCATCAAAAGACTTATTTGGAACATCCCACAGGTGAACAGGCTAATTGGGAACAGGTGGGTGCCATGATTGGGTATAAAAGCAGCTTCCGTGAAATGCTCAGTCATTCACAAACAAGGACGGGGGCGAGGGTCACCACTTTGTCAACAAATGCCTGAGCAAATTGTTTCAGAACAACATTTCTCAAGCAGCTATTGCAAGGAATTTAGGGATTTCACCATCTACGCTCCGTGATATCATCAAAAGGTTCAGAGAATCTGGAAAAATCCCTCCACGTACTTCATCAAAAAGCAACATCAGTGTGTAAAGGATATCACCACATGGGCTCAGGAACACTTCAGAAAACCACTGTCAGTAACTACAGTCGGTCGCTACATCTGTAAGTGCAAGTTAAAACTCTCCTATGCAAGGCGAAAACCGTTTATCAACAACACCCAGAAACGCCGCCGGCTTCTCGGGGACCCGAGCTCATCTAAGATGGACTGATACAAAGTGGAAAAGTGTTCTGTGGTCTGACGAGTCCACATTTCAAATTGTTTTTGGAAAATGTGGACGTTGCGTCCTTCGGACCAAACTTTGTTCATATATAAGGCGCACCGCATTATAAGGCGCATAGAATAGACGCCGCAGTAGAGGCTGGGGTTGCGTTATGCATCCTGTAGTTTTGGCTCAATATTGGTCCATATATAAGGCGCACCGGATTATAAGGCGCACTGTCAGCTTTTGAGAAAATTGGAGGTTTTTAGGTGCGCCTTATAGTGCGGAAAATACACTACATTCACCACTTTGTCAACAAATGCCTGAGCAAATTGTTTAAGGACAACATTTCTCAAGCAGCTATTGCAAGGAATTTAGGGATTTCACCATCTACGCTCCGTAATGTCATCAAAAGGTTCAGAGAATCTGGAAAAATCCCTCCACGTACTTCATCATAAAGCAACATCGGTGTGTAAAGGATATCACCACATGGGCTCAGGAACACTTCAGAAAACCACTGTCAGTAACTACAGTTGGTCGCTACATCTGTAAGTGCAAGTTAAAACTCTACTATACAAAGCCAAAGCCATTTATCAACAACACCCAAAAATGCCGTCGGCTTCTCTGGGCCCGAGCTCATCTAAGATGGACTGATGCAAAGTGGAAAAGTGTTCTGTGGTCTGACGAGTCCACATTTCAAATTGTTTTTGGAAAATGTGGACGTTGCGTCCTTCGGACCAAACTTTGTTCATATATAAGGCGCACCGCATTATAAGGCGCATAGAATAGACGCCACAGTAGAGGCTGGGGTTGCGTTATGCATCCTGTAGTTTTGGCTCAATATTGGTCCATATATAAGGCGCACCGGATTATAAGGCGCACTGTCAGCTTTTGAGAAAATTGGAGGTTTTTAGGTGCGCCTTATAGTGCGGAAAATACACTACATTCACCACTTTGTCAACAAATGCCTGAGCAAATTGTTTCAGAACAACATTTCTCAACCAGCTATTGCAAGGAATTTAGGGATTTCACCATCTACGCTTCGTAATGTCATCAAAAGGTTCAGAGAATCTGGAAAAATCCCTCCACATACTTCATCATAATGCAACATCAGTGTGTAAAGGATATCACCACATGGTCTCAGGAACACTTCAGAAAACCACTGTCAGTAACTACAGTCGGTCGCTACATCTGTAAGTGCAAGTTAAAACTCTACTATACAAAGCCAAAGCCATTTATCAACAACACCCAGAAACGCCGTCGGCTTCTCTGGGCCCGAGCTCATCTAAGATGGACTGATGCAAAGTGGAAAAGTGTTCTGTGGTCTGACGAGTCCACATTTCAAATTGTTTTTGGAAAATGTGGACGTCATGTCCTTCTGAACAAAGAGGAAAAGAACCATCCGGATTGTTCTAGGTGCAAAGCCAGCATGTGTGATGGTATGGGGGTGTATTAGTGCCCAAGACATGGGTAACTTACACATCTGTGAAGGCACCATTAATGCTGAAAGGTACATACAGGTTTTGGAGCAACATATGTTGCCATCCAAGCAACGTTATCATGGACGCCCCTGCTTATTTCAGCAAGACAATGCCAAGACTGGCCTGCCTGTAGTCCAGACCTGTCTCCCATTGAAAATGTGTGAAGGCTAAAATATGAGAAGGGAGACTGTTGAACAACTTAAGCTGTACATCAAGCAAGAATGGGAAATAATTCCGCTTCAAAAAAGTGTCTCCTCAGTTCCCACACCTTTACTGAGTGTTGTTAAAAGGAAAGGCCATGTAACACACTGGTAAAAATGCCCCTGTGACAACTTTTTTTGCAATGTGTTGCTGCCATTAAATTCTAAGTTCATGATTATTTGCAAAAAAAAAAAGTGTGAACATGAAATATCTTGTCTTTGCAGTCTATTCAATTGAATATAAGTTGAAAAGGATTTGTTGTATTCTCTTTTTATTTACCATTTACACAACGTGACAACTTCACTGCTGTGGTCAGTAGTTTACATACACTTGTAAAGAACCAACCCTCACTCCTGAATGCGTCAGTCAAACGCAGGATTCTCACAAGAATGAGGCAAAAACCAACTCGATCGCACAGTACACGCACGCCTTAAAGTCAGGGCAGCTTTTGTGCGAGCGGCAGTTTCAGATTCTTGGCCCGAGCGACCAGCATCGGCCTTAGCGTTGTCAAGGAAACGGAGAGTGGGTGAGGAGGGGGCTGTTAAAAGCGCCTACGCTCCTCTGGAGCATTCTGCCAAGATGGTGGAGCGCAGAAGTTTATATGTTTTGATAAAAAAAATCTTGCACGCCTTCAGAGGCGAGAGTTCTGAAAAAGAATCTCATTGTTGTCAACATGTCTTGTTTTCCAGGCCACTTTGTCTATGCTCATGCTGAGGAATCCTCTTTTCCCCAAGTCCCATTCTTTGTCCAACTACCACTACTCAGGTAACATCACATTATACTCCTTTTTGATGGAGCTTCATTTCTCTCTTTTTTTTTTTAACCAAAGCTTGTTTTTTTGGACGCTGGATTTATGTAACTGAATTTTTTTTTACATTAAATTATTATAAAAATTTAGTGTATAAAAGTCAGTGTAGAACAATTAAATGTATAAAAAATCAATGTGTTGAAAAAATTATTTGTTTGAAAATTCAGTGTAAAAAATTTTAACTGTAAAAAAATAAAATGTATAAATAATAAATTTATAAAAAAATTAGTGTATAAAAAGTCAGTACAGAAAAATTAAATGTATAAAAAAAATCAATGTGTTAGAAAAATCTTTGTACAAAAATTCAGTGTAAAAAATGTCAGTGTAAAAAATAAAAATGCATAAAAATAATTTTACAAAAATTTTGTGTATTAAAATTCAGTGCAGAAGAATTAAATGTATAAAAAAATCAATGTGTTAAAAAAATCTTTGTACAAAAATTCAGTGTAAAAAATGTAAGTGTAAAAAATAAAAATGTATAAAAATAATTTTACAAAAATTTTGTGTATAACAATTCATTGCAGAAGAATTAAATGTATAAAAAAATCAATGTGTTAAAAAAATCTTTGTATAAAAATTCAGTGTAAAAAATAAAAATTTATAAAAATCGTTTTATAAAAATTTTGTGCATAAAAAGTCAGTACAGAAGAATGTAAAAAATTCAATGTATAAAAAAGCATTTTATTTAAAAAAAATTGTGTATAAAAGTCAGTGCAGAAAAATGAAATGTATAAAAAATCAATGTGTTAAAAAAATATTTGTAAAAAATATCAGTGTAAAAAAACTAATGTTATAATAAATTTGTGTTTAAAAAGTCAGTGCAGAAAAATGTAATGTATAAAAAATCAATGTGTAAAAAAATATATTTGTATAAAAAAATCAGTGTAAGAAATGTCAGTGTAAAAAATAAAATGTATAAATAATAATTTTATAAAAATGTTGTGTATAAAAAGTCAGTGCAGAAAAATTTTATGTATAAAAAATCAATGTGTTAAAAAAAATCTTTGTACAAAAATTTAGTGTAAAAAATGTTAGTGTACAAAATAAAATGCATAAAAATAGTTTTATAAAAAATTTGTGTATAAAAATTCATTGCAGAAGAATTAAATGTATAAAAAAATCAATGTGTTAAAAAAATCTTTGTATACAAATTCAGTGTAAAAAATAAAAATGTATAAAAATCGTTTTATAAAACTTTTGTGCATACAAAGTCAGTACAGAAGAATGTAAAAAAATTCAATGTATAAAAAAGCATTTTATTTAAAAAAAAATTGTGTATAAAGGTCAGTGCAGAAAAATTAAATGTATAAAAAATCAATGTGTTAAAAAAATATTTGTAAAAAATATCAGTGTAAAAAAACTAATGTTATAATAAATTTGTGTATAAAAAGTCAGTGCAGAAAAATGTAATGTATAAAAAAATCAATGTGTTAAAAAATATATTTGTATAAAAAATCAGTGTAAGAAATGTCAGTGTAAAAAATAAAAATGTATAAAAATAATTTTACAAAAATTTCGTGTATAAAAATTCAGTGCAGAAGAATTAAATGTATAAAAAAATCAATGTGTTAAAAAAATCTTTGTATAAAAATTCAGTGTAAAAAATAAAAATGTATAAAAATCGTTTTATAAAAATTTTGTGCATACAAAGTCAGTACAGAAGAATGTAAAAAATTGAATGTATAAAAAAGCATTTTATTTAAAAAAAAATTGTGTATAAAGGTCAGTGCAGAAAAATGAAATGTATAAAAAATCAATGTGTTAAAAAAATATTTGTAAAAAAATATCAGTGTAAAAAATAAATGTTATAATAAATTTGTGTATAAAAAGTCAGTGCAGAAAAATGTAATGTATAAAAAATCAATGTGTAAAAAAATATATTTGTATAAAAAAATCAGTGTAAGAAATGTCAGTGTAAAAAATAAAATGTATAAATAATAATTTTATAAAAAATGTTGTGTATAAAAAGTCAGTGCAGAAAAATGTTATGTATAAAAAATCAATGTGTTAAAAAAAAATCTTTATACAAAAATTCAGTGTAAAAAATGTCAGTGTACAAAATAAAATGCAAAAAAATCGTTTTAATAAAAAATGTGTGTATAAAAAGTCTGTGCAGAAAAATTTAATGTATAAAAAATCAATGTGTTAAAAAAATCTTTGTACAAAAATTCAGTGTAAAAAATAAAAATGTATAAAAATAATTTTACAAAAATTTTGTGTATACAAATTCATTGCAGAATAATTAAATGTATAAAAAAATCAATGTGTTAAAAAAATCTTTGTATAAAAATTCAGTGTAAAAAATGTCAGTGTAAAAAATAAAAATGTATAAAAATAATTTTACAAAAATTTTGTGTATACAAATTCATTGCAGAAGAATTAAATGTATAAAAAAAATCAATGTGTTAAAAAAATATTTGTATAAAAATTCAGTGTAAAAAATAAAAATGTATAAAAATCGTTTTATAAAAATTTTGTGCATACAAAGTCAGTACAGAAGAATGTAAAAAATTCAATGTATAAAAAAGCATTTTATTTAAAAAAAATTGTGTATAAAGGTCAGTGCAGAAAAATGAAATGTATAAAAAATCAATGTGTTAAAAAAATATTTGTAAAAAATATCAGTGTAAAAAATAAATGTTATAATAAATTTGTGTATAAAAAGTCAGTGCAGAAAATGTAATGTATAAAAAATCCATGTGTTAAAAAATATATTTTTATAAAAAATCAGTGTAAGAAATGTCAGTGTAAAAAATAAAATGTATAAATAATAATTTTATAAAAATGTTGTGTATAAAAAGTCAGTGAAGAAAAATTTTATGTATAAAAAATCAATGTGTTGAAAAAATTATTTGTTTAAAAATTCAGTGTAAAAGATTTTAACTGTAAAAAAATAATGTATAAATAATAAATTTATAAAAAATTAGTGTATAAAAAGTCAGTACAGAAAAATTAAATGTATAAAAAATCAATGTGTTAAAAAAATCTTTGTACAAAAATTCAGTGTAAAAAATGTAAGTGTAAAAAATAAAAATGTATAAAAATAATTTTACAAAAATTTTGTGTATAAAAATTCAGTGCAGAAGAATTGAATGTATAAAAAAATCAATGTGTTAAAAAATCTTTGTATAAAAATTCAGTGTAAAAAATAAAAATGTATAAAAATCGTTTTATAAAAATGTTGTGCAGAAAAATTAAATGTATAAAAAAAATCAATGTGTTAGAAAAATCTTTGTACAAAAATTCAGTGTAAAAAATGTCAGTGTAAAAAATAAAAATGTATAAAAATAATTTTACAAAAATTTTGTGTATACAAATTCATTGCAGAAGAATTAAATGTATAAAGAATCAATGTGTTAAAAAAATCTTTATATAAAAATTCAGTGTAAAAAATAAAAATGTATAAAAATCGTTTTATAAAAATGTTGTGCATACCAATTCAGTGCAGAAGAATGTAAAAAATGAAATGTATAAAAAAGCATTTTATTTTAAAAAAAAATGTGTATAAAAGTCAGTGCAGAAAAATGAAATGTATAAAAAATCAATGTGTTAAAAAAATATTTGTAAAAAATATCAGTGTAAAAAAACTAATGTTATAATAAATTTGTGTATAAAAAGTCAGTGCAGAAAAATGTAATGTATAAAAAATCAATGTGTAAAAAAATATATTTGTATAAAAAAATCAGTGTAAGAAATGTCAGTGTAAAAAATAAAATGTATAAATAATAATTTTATAAAAATGTTGTGTATAAAAAGTCAGTGCAGAAAAATTTTGTGTATAAAAAAATCAATGTGTTAAAAAAAATCTTTGTACAAAAATTCAGTGTAAAAAATGTAAGTGTACAAAATAAAATGCATAAAAATAGTTTTATAAAAAATGTGTGTATAAAAAGTCTGTGCAGAAAAATTTAATGTATAAAAAATCAATGTGTTAAAAAAATCTTTGTACAAAAATTCAGTGTAAAAAATGTCAGTGTAAAAAATAAAAATGTATAAAAATAATTTTACAAAAATTTTGTGTATAAAAATTCAGTGCAGAAGAATTAAATGTATAAAAAAATCAATATGTTAAAAAAATCTTTGTATAAAAATTCAGTGTAAAAAATAAAAATGTATAAAAATCGTTTTATAAAAATGTTGTGCATAAAAAGTCAGTGCAGAAGAATGTAAAAAATTCAATGTATAAAAAAGCATTTTATTTAAAAAATTGTGTATAAAAAGTCAGTGCAGAAAAATTAAATGTATAAAAAATCAATGTGTTAAAAAAATATTTGTATAAAAATTCAGTGTAAAAAATAAATGTTATAATAAATTTGTGTATAAAAAGTCAGTGCAGAAAAATGTAATGTATAAAAAATAAATGTGTTAAAAAATATATTTGTATAAAAAATCAGTGTAAGAAATGTCAGTGTAAAAAATAAAATGTATAAATAATAATTTTATAAAAATGTTGTGTATAAAAAGTCAGTGCAGAAAAATTTTATGTATAAAAAATCAATGTGTTAAAAAATCTTTGTATAAAAATTCAGTGTAAAAAATGTCAGTGTAAAAAATAAAAATGTATAAAAATCGTTTTATAAAAATTTAGTGTATAAAAAGTCAGTGCAGAAGAATTAAATGTATAAAAAATCAATGTGTTAAAAAATCTTTGTATAAAAATTCAGTGTAAAAAATGTCAGTGTAAAAAATTCAATGTATAAAAAAGCATTTTATTTAAAAAAAAATGTGTATAAAAAGTCAGTGCAGAAAAATTAAATGTATAAAAAATCAATGTGTTAAAAAGAGCTTTGTATAAAAAATTCTATGTAAAAAATGTCAGTGTAAAAATTTCAATGTATAAAAAAGCATTTTATTAAAAAAAAATGTGTATAAAAAGTCAGTGCAGAAAACTTAAATGTATAAAACATCAATGTGTTAAAAACATACTTGTACAAACATTTTAACTTTACAGTGTGGGATCTGAACCGAGGATGTTGTTGTGGCTTGTGCAGCCCTTTGAGACACTTGTGATTTAGGGCTATATAAATAAACATTGATTGATTGATTGTAACATCATACTAGGTTAGTAACTTTAGCATAGCTATGTGAGCTACATGCTAACATTCACGCTAGGTTAACATCACTAGCATAGCTATAATAATAATAATATATTTTATTTGTAAAAAGCACTTTACATTGAGTAAACAACCTCAAAGTGCTACAGTGTATTAAAAAAAATACAATAAAATAAAATAAATAAATAAATAAAAATAAAAACTAGAACAGCCAAATAGCTAAAACAAGTATGCATATATCTAAAAAAAAAAGTATTTTAAAAAAAGAAAGGTTTTTAAGCATTTTTTAAAAGCATCCACAGTCTGTGGTGCCCTCAGGTGGTCAGGGAGAGTGTATGTGAGCTACATGCTAACATTCATGCTAGGTTAACAACACTAGCATAGCTATGTGAGCGACATGCTAACATTACAGTTTAACATCATGCTAGATTAGCAACAGTAGCTTCAAAGCCAGAGAAGTAATGGTGTTCGTGTGAATGAGTGGATTGTTTAGCTGCCATGAAGGTGCCAGTGAGCGATGGCAGCTGCACCAGAGAGAGAGAAGAAGGACTGTGAGGTCTGAGAAGAAAAGTCTTATTTAATCCCCCACACTAGCAGGAGACAGCACAGCCATTGTTTATTGTCATGGTCATGGAGTGTGTTTTGTAAGGTTGATGAACATGTCTGCTACTAACATTCCTTCTTTCTTGTTGTTGTTGTTGTTGTTGTTGTTGTTGTGTGTTTAAACAACAACATGTCAGGTTCAGACAGCTGGTCGGCAGCAGAGAGACGTCACTTCAACAAAGGCATCAGCGGCCACAAGAAGGACTTCTTCATGGTGCAGAAGCTGGTGAGCAAACAGGAAGTGACATCATAACATCTGACCTTTTAAAAACGCCACAGCGATACAAGTCAAGTCCAGCCATATTGATATCAAGTGTCTTACACCGTGTCCCACGCCAGCAGTCATGTTTTCATCCCGTCTTAATATCGATATCGGTCCGATAACTGCAAAAGATCAAGTATCGGATGATATCAGTTTGCTTGTAAAATGTTCGATGTAAGCGCCGATACTAACAGTCGTACTGATTAGTGTTGTCCATATGCGATATTGATATCGGAGATCAGTCTACTCAGGTAACATCACATTATACTCCTTTTTTATGGAGCTTCATTTCTCTCTTTTTTTTTAACCAAAGCTTGTTTTTTTGGACGCTGGATTTATGTAACTGAATTTTTTTTACATTAAATTATTATAACAATTTAGTGTATAAAAGTCAGTGTAGAACAATTAAATGTATAAAAAATCAATGTGTTGAAAAAATTATTTGTTTAAAAATTCAGTGTAAAAAATTTTAACTGTAAAAAAATAAAATGTATAAATAATACATTTATAAAAAATTAGTGTATAAAAAGTCAGTACAGAAAAATTAAATGTGAAAAAATCAATGTTAAAAAAATCTTTGTACAAAAATTCAGTGTAAAAAATAAAAATGTATAAAAAAATTTTACAAAAATTTTGTGTATAAAAATTCAGTGCAGAAGAATTAAATGTATAAAAAAATCAATGTGTTAAAAAAATCTTTGTATAAAAATTCAGTGTAAAAAATAAAAATGTATAAAAATCGTTTTATAAACATTTTGTGCATAAAAAGTCAGTGCAGAAGAATGTAAAAAATTCAATGTATAAAAAAGCATTTTATTTAAAAAATTGTGTATAAAAAGTACAATATAAGCAGTCATATTTGTTAGTGGCGTCCCGATACGACAATGATATTGGATATCAGTTCAATACCAGCAAAAGATCAAGTATCAGAAATGTCCGATACAACCTCCGGTACAAGCAATCATATTTATTAATGGTGTCCCACTTAGATGTCAATATCGGAGATCAGTCTGATATCAGCTTGCATGTACAAACCCCGTTTCCATATGAGTTGGGAAATTGTGTTAGATGTAAATATAAACGGAATACAATGATTTGCAAATCCTTTTCAACCCATATTCAATTGAATACACTACAAAGACAACATATTTGATGTTCAAACTCATAAACTTTATTTATTTTTTTTTGCAATTAGAATTTCATGGCTGCAACTTGCGCCAAAGTAGTTGGGAAAGGGCATGTTCACCACTGTGTTACATCACCTTTTCTTTTAACAACACTCAATAAACGACTGGGAACTCAGGAAACTAATTGTTGAAGCTTTGAAAGTGGAATTATTTCCCATTCTTGTTTTATGTAGAGCTTCAGTCGTTCAACAGTCCGGGGTCTCCGCTGTCGTATTTTACGCTTCATAATGCGCCACACATTTTCGATGGGAGACAGGTCTGGACTGCGGGCGGACCAGGAAAGTACCCGCACTCTTTTTTTTACCAAGCCACGCTGTTGTAACACGTGCTGAATGTGGCTTGGCATTGTCTTGCTGAAATAAGCAGGGGCGTCCATGAAAAAGACGGCGCTTAGATGGCAGCATATGTTGTTCCAAAACCTGTATGTACCTTTCAGCATTAATGGTGCCTTCACAGATGTGTAAGTTACCCATGCCTTGGGCACTAATGCACCCCCATACCATCACACATGCTGCCTTTTACACTTTGCGTCGATAACAGTCTGGATGGTTCGCTTCCCCTTTGGTCCGGATGACACGATGTCGAATATTTCCAAAAACAATTTGAAATGTGGACTCGTCAGACCACAGAACACTTTTCTACTTTGCATGAGTCCATCTTAGATGATCTCGGGCCCAGAGAAGGCGGCGGCGTTTCTGGGTGTTGTTGATAAATGGCTTTCACTTTGCATAGTAGAGCTTTAACTTGCACTTACAGATGTGGCGACGAGCTGTATTTAGTGACAGTGGTTTTCTGAAGTGTTCCTGAGCCCATGTGGTGATATCCTTTAGAGATTGATGTCGGTTTTTGATACAGTGCCGTCTGAGGGATCACTCCGCTTATGTGGAGTGATTTCTCCAGATTCTCTGAACCTTTTGATGATATTATGGACCGTAGATGTTGAAATCCCTAAATTCCTTGCAATTGCACTTTGAGAAACGTTGTTCTTAAACTGTTCGACTATTTGCTCACGCAGTTGTGGACAAAGGGGTGTACCTCGCCCCATCCTTTCTTGTGAAAGACTGAGCATTTTTTGGGAAGCTGTTTTTATACCCAATCATGGCACCCACCTGTTCCCAATTTGCCTGTTCACCTGTGGGATGTTCCAAATAAGTGTTTGATGAGCATTCCTCAACTTTATCAGTATTTATTGCCACCTTTCCCAACTTCTTTGTCATGTGTTGCTGGCATCAAATTCTAAAGTTAATGATTATTTAAAAAAAAAAAGAGAAAAGTTTGAGTTTGAACATGAAATATGTTGTCTTTGTAGCATATTCAACTGAATATGGGTTGAAAAGGATTTGCAAATCATTGTATTAAGTTTATATTTACATCTAACACAATTTCCCAACTCATATGGAAACGGGGTTTGTAAAATACACAATATAAGCAGTCATATTTATTAGTGGTGTCCAGATACGACATTGATATTGGATATCAGTTCAATACCAGCAAAAGATCAAGTATCAGAAATGTCCGATACAAGCAATCATATTTATTAGTAGTTTCCAACTTAGATGTTAATATCGGATATCCGTTCGATACCAGCAAAATATCAAATTTCAGATAATATGAACTTGCATGTAAAATGTCCGATACAACCTCCAGTACCGACAGTCATATTTATTAGTGGTGCCCCAAATTGGTGTTAATATCAGATGTGAGTTCGATACCAGCAAAATATCAAATTTCAGATGATATTAACTTACATGTAAAATGTCCGATACATGTAAAATGTCCGATACAACCTCCAGTACCAACAGTCATATTTATTAGTGGTGTCCCAAATTGGTGTTAATATCAGATGTCAGTTCGATACCAGCAAAATATCAAATTTCGGATGATATGAACTTGCATGTAAAATGGCCGATACAAGGTCCGATACAAGCAATCATATTTATTAGTGGTGTCCCGATACGATATTGATATCGGAGATCAGTCTGATATCAGCTTGCATGTAAAATATACAATATAAGCAGTCATATTTATATTAGATTATATTTAGATTTGACATTGATATCGGATATCAGTTCAATACCAGCAAAAGATCAGGTATCGGAAATGTCCGATACAACCTTCGGTACCAGCAGTCATATTTATTAGTAGTGTCCCACTTAGATGTTAATATCGGATATCAGTCCGATACCAGTAAAATATCAAATTTCAGATGATATGAACTTACATGTGAAATGTCCGATACAACCTCCAGTACCAACAGTCATATTTATTAGTGGTGTCCCAAATTGGTGTTAATATCAGATGTGAGTTCGATACCAGCAAAATATCAAATTTCGGATGATATGAACTTGCATGTAAAATGGCCGATACAGGGTCCGATACAAGCAATCATGTTTATTAGTAGTGTCCCACTTAGATGTTAATATCGGATATCAGTCCGATACCAGTAAAATATCAAATTTCAGATGATATGAACTTACATGTGAAATGTCCGATACAACCTCCGGTACCAGCAATCATATTTATTAGTAGTGTCCCACTTGGATGTTAATATCGGATATCAGTCCGATACCAGCAAAATATCAACTTTCAGATGATATGAACTTACATGTAAAATGTCCGATACATGTAAAATGTCCGATACAACCTTCGGTACCAGCAATCATATTTATTAGTAGTGTCCCACTTAGATGTTAATATCGGATATCAGTCCGATACCAGCAAAATATCAAATTTCAGATGATATGAACTTACATGTAAAATGTCCGATACATGTAAAATGTCCGATACAACCTTCGGTACCAGCAATCATATTTATTAGTAGTGTCCCACTTAGATGTTAATATCGGATATCAGTCCGATACCAGCAAAATATCACATTTCAGATGATATGAACTTACATGTAAAATGTCCGATACATGTAAAATGTCCGATACAACCTCCAGTACCAACAGTCATATTTATTAGTGGTGCCCCAAATTGGTGTTAATATCAGATATTAGTTCGATACCAGCAAAATATCAAATGTTGGATGATATCAAATTGTATGTAAAATGGCCGATATAAGCTCCGATACAAGCAATTATATTTATTAGTGGTGTCCCGATACGATATTGATATCGGAGATCAGTCTGATATCAGCTTGCATGTAAAATATACAATATAAGCAGTCATATTTATATTAGATTATATTTAGATACGACATTGATATCGGATATCAGTTCAATACCAGCAAAAGATCAGGTATCGGAAATGTCCGATACAACCTCCGGTACCAGCAATCATATTTATTAGTAGTGTCCCACTTAGATGTTAATATCGGATATCAGTCCGATACCAGCAAAATATCAAATTTCAGATGATATGAATTTACATGTAAAATGTCCGATACATGTAAAATGTCCGATACAACCTCCGGTACCAGCAATCATATTTATTAGTAGTGTCCCACTTAGATGTTAATATCGAATATCAGTCCGATACCAGCAAAATATCAAATTTCAGATGATATGAACTTACATGTAAAATGTCCGATACATGTAAAATGTCCGATACAACCTCTGGTACCAGCAATCATATTTATTAGTAGTGTCCCACTTAGATGTTAATATCGGATATCAGTCCGATACCAGCAAAATATCACATTTCAGATGATATGAACTTACATGTAAAATGTCCGATACATGTAAAATGTCCGATACAACCTTCGGTACCAACAGTCATATTTATTAGTGGTGTCCCAAATTGGTGTTAATATCAGATGTGAGTTCGATACCAGCAAAATATCAAATTTCAGATGATATGAACTTGCATGTAAAATGGCCGATACAAGGTCCGATACAAGTAATCATATTTATTAGTGGTGTCCTGATACGATATTGATATCGGAAATCAGTCTGATATCAGCTTGCATGTAAAATATACAATATAAGCAGTCATATTTATATTAGATTATATTTAGATACGACATTGATATCGGATATCAGTTCAATACCAACAAAAGATCAGGTATCGGAAATGTCCGATACAACCTTCGGTACCAGCAATCATATTTATTAGTAGTGTACCACTTAGATGGTAATATCGGATATCAGTCCGATACCAGCAAAATATCAAATTTCAGATGATATGAACTTACATGTGAAATGTCCGATACAACCTCCAGTACCAACAGTCATATTTATTAGTGGTGTCCCAAATTGGTGTTAATATCAGATGTGAGTTCGATACCAGCAAAATATCAAATTTCGGATGATATGAACTTGCATGTAAAATGGCCGATACAGGGTCCGATACAAGCAATCATATTTATTAGTAGTGTCCCACTTAGATGTTAATATCGGATATCAGTCCGATACCAGCAAAATATCAAATTTCAGATGATATGAACTTACATGTAAAATGTCCGATACAACCTCCAGTACCAACAGTCATATTTATTAGTGGTGTCCCAAATTGGTGTTAATATCAGATGTCAGTTCGATACCAGCAAAATATCAAATTTCGGATGATATGAACTTGCATGTAAAATGGCCGATACAAGGTCCGATACAAGCAATCATATTTTTTAGTGGTGTCCCGATACGATATTGATATCGGAGATCAGTCTGATATCAGCTTGCATGTAAGATATACAATATATGCAGTCATATTTATATTAGATTATATTTAGATACGACATTGATATCGGATATTATTTCAATACCAGCAAAAGATCGGGTATCGGAAATGTCCGATACAACCTTCAGTACCAGCAGGCATATTTATTAGCGGCGTCCCAATTAGATGTTAATATCAGATATCAGTTCGATACCAGCAAAATATCAAATTTCAGATGATATGAACTTACATGTAAAATGTCCGATACATGTAAAATGTCCGATACAACCTCCAGTACCAGCAATCATATTTATTAGTGGTGCCCCAAATTGGTGTTAATATCAGATATCCGTTCGATACCAGCAAAATATCAAATTTCGGATGGTATGAACTTGCATGTAAAATGGCTGATACAAGGTCCGATACAAGCAATCATATTTATTAGTATTGTCCTGCTACGATATTGATACCGGAGATCAGTCTGATATCAGCTTGCATGTAAAATATACAATATAAGCAGTCATATTTATATTAGATTATATTTAGATACGACATTGATATCGGATATTAGTTCAATACCAGCAAAAGATCAGGTATCGGAAATGTCCGATACAACCTCCGGTACCAGCAATCATATTTATTAGTAGTGTCCCACTTAGATGTTAATATCGGATATCAGTCCGATACCAGCAAAATATCAAATTTCAGATGATATGAACTTACATGTAAAATGTCCGATACATGTAAAATGTCCGATACAACCTCCAGTACCAACAGTCATATTTATTAGTGGTGTCCCAAATTGGTGTTAATATCAGATATTAGTTTGATACCAGCAAAATATCAAATGTTGGATGATATGAACTTGCATGTAAAATGGCCGATACAAGGTCCGATACAAGCAATCATATTTATTAGTGGTGTCCCGATACGATATTGATATCGGAGATCAGTCTGATATCAGCTTGCATGTAAAATATACAATATATGCAGTCATATTTATATTAGATTATATTTAGATACGACATTGATATCGGATATCAGTTCAATACCAGCAAAATATCAGGTATCGGAAATGTCCGATACAACCTCCGGTACCAGCAATCATATTTATTAGTAGTGTCCCACTTAGATGTTAATATCGGCTATCAGTCCGATACCAGCAAAATATAAAATTTCAGATGATATGAACTTACATGTAAAATGTCCGATACATGTAAAATGTCCGATACAACCTCCGGTACCAGCAATCATATTTATTAGTAGTGTCCCACTTAGATGTTAATATCGGATATCAGTCCGATACCAGCGAAATATCAAATTTCAGATGATATGAACTTACATGTAAAATGTCCGATACAACCTCCAGTACCAACAGTCATATTTATTAGTGGTGTCCCAAATTGGTGTTAATATCAGATGTCAGTTCGATACCAGCAAAATATCAAATTTCGGATGATATGAACTTGCATGTAAAATGGCCGATACAAGGTCCGATACAAGCAATCATATTTTTTAGTGGTGTCCCGATACGATATTGATATCGGAGATCAGTCTGATATCAGCTTGCATGTAAAATATACAATATATGCAGTCATATTTATATTAGATTATATTTAGATACGACATTGATATCGGATATTATTTCAATACCAACAAAAGATCGGGTATCGGAAATGTCCGATACAACCTTCAGTACCAGCAGGCATATTTATTAGCGGCGTCCCAATTAGATGTTAATATCAGATATCAGTTCGATACCAGCAAAATATCAAATTTCAGATGATATGAACTTACATGTAAAATGTCCGTTACATGTAAAATGTCCGATACAACCTCCAGTACCAGCAATCATATTTATTAGTGGTGCCCCAAATTGGTGTTAATATCAGATATCCGTTCGATACCAGCAAAATATCAAATTTCGGATGGTATGAACTTGCATGTAAAATGGCTGATACAAGGTCCGATACAAGCAATCATATTTATTAGTATTGTCCTGCTACGATATTGATACCGGAGATCAGTCTGATATCAGCTTGCATGTAAAATATACAATATAAGCAGTCATATTTATATTAGATTATATTTAGATACGACATTGATATCGGATATTAGTTCAATACCAGCAAAAGATCAGGTATCGGAAATGTCCGATACAACCTCTGGTACCAGCAATCATATTTATTAGTAGTGTCCCACTTAGATGTTAATATCGGATATCAGTCCGATACCAGCAAAATATCAAATTTCAGATGATATGAACTTACATGTAAAATGTCCGATACATGTAAAATGTCCGATACAGCCTCCGGTATCAGCAATCATATTTATTAGTAGTGTCCCACTTAGATGTTAATATCGGATATCAGTCCGATACAAGCAAAATATCAAATTTCAGATGATATGAACTTACATGTAAAATGTCCGATACATGTAAAATGTCCGATACAATCTCCGGTACCAGCAATCATATTTATTAGTAGTGTCCCACTTAGATGTTAATATCGGATATCAGTCCGATACCAGCAAAATATCAAATTTCAGATGATATGAACTTGCATGTAAAATGTCCGATACAACCTCCAGTACCAACAGTCATATTTATTAGTGGTGTCCCAAATTGGTGTTAATATCAGATGTCAGTTCGATACTAGCAAAATATCAAATTTCGGATGATATGAAAGTGCATGTAAAATGGCCGATACAAGGTCCGATACAAGCAATCATATTTATTAGTGGTGTCCCGATACGATATTGATATTGGAGATCAGTCTGATATCAGCTTGCATGTAAAATATACAATATAAGCAGTCATATTTATATTAGATTATATTTAGATACGACATTGATATCGGATATTAGTTCAATACCAGCAAAAGATCAGGTATCGGAAATGTCCGATACAACCTTCGGTACCAGCAGTCATATTTATTAGCGCCGTCCCACTTAGATGTTAATATCAGATATCAGTTCGATACCAGCAAAATATCAAATTTCAGATGATATGAACTTACATGTAAAATGTCTGATACAACCTCCAGTACCAACAGTCATATTTATTAGTGGTGCCCCAAATTGGTGTTAATATCAGATGTCAGTTCGATACCAGCAAAATATCAAATTTCGGATGATATGAACTTACATGTAAAATGTCCGATACATGTAAAATGTCCGATACAACCTCCAGTACCAACAGTCATATTTATTAGTGGTGTCCCAAATTGGTGTTAATATCAGATGTCAGTTCGATACCAGCAAAATATCAAATTTCGGATGATATGAACGTGCATGTAAAATGGCCGATACAAGGTCCGATACAAGCAATCATATTTATTAGTGGTGTCCCGATACGATATTGATATCGGAGATCAGTCTGATATCAGCTTGCATGTAAAATATACAATATATGCAGTCATATTTATATTAGATTATATTTAGATATGACATTGATATCGTATTTTAGTTCAATACCAGCAAAAGATCAGGTATCGGAAATGTCCGATACAACCTTCGGTACCAGCAATCATATTTATTAGTAGTGTCCCACTTAGATGTTAATATCGGATATCAGTCCGATACCAGCAAAATATCAAATTTCAGATGATATGAATTTACATGTAAAATGTCCGATACAACCTCCAGTACCAACAGTCATATTTATTAGTGGTGTCCCAAATTGGTGTTAATATCAGATGTGAGTTCGACACCAGCAAAATATCAAATTTCGGATGATATGAACTTGCATGTAAAATGGCCGATACAAGGTCCGATATAAGCAATCATATTTATTAGTGGTGTCCCGATACGATATTGATATCGGAGATAAGTCTGATATCAGCTTGCATGTAAAATATACAATATATGCAGTCATATTTATATTAGATTATATTTAGATACGACATTGATATCGGATATCGGTTCAATACCAGCAAAAGATCAGGTATCGGAAATGTCCGATACAACATCCGGTACCAGCAATCATATTTATTAGTAGTGTCCCACTTAGATGTTAATATCGGATATCAGTCCGATACAAGCAAAATATCAAATTTCAGATGATATGAACTTACATGTAAAATGTCCGATACATGTAAAATGTCCGATACAACCTCCGGTACCAGCAATCATATTTATTAGTAGTGTCCCACTTAGATGTTAATATCGGATATCAGTCCGATACCAGCAAAATATCAAATTTCAGATGATATGAACTTACATGTAAAATGTCCGATACAACCTCCGGTACCAGCAATCATATTTATTAGTAGTGTCCCACTTAGATGTTAATATCGGATATCAGTCCGATACAAGCAAAATATCAAATTTCAGATGATATGAATTTACATGTAAAATGTCCGATACATGTAAAATGTCCGATACAACCTCCGGTACCAGCAATCATATTTATTAGTAGTGTCCCACTTAGATGTTAATATCGGATATCAGTCCGATACCAGCAAAATATCAAATTTCAGATGATATGAACTTACATGTAAAATGTTCGATACATGTAAAATGTCTGATACAACCTCCGGTACCAGCAATCATATTTATTAGTAGTGTCCCACTTAGATGTTAATATCGGATATCAGTCCGATACCAGCAAAATATCAAATTTCAGATGATATGAACTTACATGTAAAATGTCCGATACAACCTCCAGTACCAACAGTCATATTTATTAGAGGTGTCCCAAATTGGTGTTAATATCAGATGTCAGTCCGATACCAGCAAAATATCAAATTTCGGATGATATGAACTTGCATGTAAAATGGCCGAATAAAAGGTCCGATACAAGCAATCAAATTTATTAGTGGTGTCCCGATACGATATTGATATCGGAGATCAGTCTGATATCAGCTTGCATGTAAAATATACAATATAAGCAGTCATATTTATTAGATTATATTTAGATACGACATTGATATCGGATATCAGTTCAATACCAGCAAAAGATCAGGTATCGGAAATGTCCGATACAACCTCCGGTACCAGCAATCATATTTATTAGTAGTGTCCCACTTTGATGTTAAAATCTGATATCAGTCCGATACCAGCAAAATATCAAATTTCAGATGATATGAACTTACATGTGAAATGTCCGATACAACCTCCAGTACCAACAGTCATATTTATTAGTGGTGTCCCAAATTGGTGTTAATATCAGATGTCAGTTCGATACCAGCAAAATATAAAATTTCGGATGATATGAACTTGCATGTAAAATGGCCGTTACAGGGTCCGATACAAGCAATCATATTTATTAGTGGTGTCCCACTTAGATGTTAATATCGGATATCAGTCCGATACCAGCAAAATATCAAATTTCAGATGATATGAACTTACATGTGAAATGTCCGATACAACCTCCAGTACCAACAGTCATATTTATTAGTGGTGTCCCAAATTGGTGTTAATATCAGATGTCAGTTCGATACCAGCAAAATATCAAATTTCGGATGATATTAACGTGCATGTAAAATGGCCGATACAAGGTCTGATACAAGCAATTATATTTATTAGTGGTGTCCCGATACGATATTGATATCGGAGATCAGTCTGATATCAGCTTGCATGTAAAATATACAATATAAGCAGTCATATTTATATTAGATTATATTTAGATACGACATCGATATCGGATATCAGTTCAATACCAGCAAAAGATCAGGTATCGGAAATGTCCGATACAACCTTCGGTACCAGCAGTCATATTTATTAGCGGCGTCCCAATTAGATGTTAATATCAGATATCAGTTCGATACCAGCGAAATATCAAATTTCAGATGATATGAATTTACATGTGAAATGTCCGATACAACCTTCGGTACCAGCAATCATATTTATTAGTAGTGTCCCACTTAGATGTTAATATCGGATATCAGTTCGATACCAGCAAAATATCAAATTTCAGATGATATGAACTTACATGTAAAATGTCCGATACATGTAAAATGTCCGATACAACCTCCGGTACCAGCAATCATATTTATTAGTGGTGTCCCAAATTGGTGTTAATATCAGATGTGAGTTCGATACCAGCAAAATATCAAATTTCGGATGATATGAACTTACATGTAAAATGTCCGATACATGTAAAATGTCCGATACAACCTCCAGTACCAGCAATCATATTTACTAGTAGTGTCCCACTTAGATGTTAATATCGGATATCAGTCCGATACCAGCAAAATATCAAATTTCAGATGATATGAACTTACATGTAAAATGTCCGATACATGTAAAATGTCCGATACAACCTCCAGTACCAACAGTCATATTTATTAGTGGTGTCCCAAATTGGTGTTAATATCAGATGTGAGTTCGATACCAGCAAAATATCAAATTTCGGATGATATGAACTTACATGTAAAATGTCCGATACATGTAAAATGTCCGATACAACCTCCGGTACCAGCAATCATATTTATTAGTAGTGTCCCACTTAGATGTTAATATCGGATATCAGTCCGATACCAGCAAAATATCAAATTTCAGATGATATGAACTTACATGTAAAATGTCCGATACATGTAAAATGTCCGATACAACCTCCAGTACCAACAGTCATATTTATTAGTGGTGTCCCACATTGGTGTTAATATCAGATGTCAGTTCGATATCAGCAAAATATCAAATTTCGGATGATATGAACGTGCACGTAAAATGTCCGATACAAGGTCCGATACAAGCAATCATATTTATTAGTGGTGTCCCGATACGATATTGATATCAGAGATCAGTCTGATATCAGCTTGCATGTAAAATATACAATATATGCAGTCATATTTATATTAGATTATATTTAGATACGACATTGATATCGGATATTAGTTCAATACCAGCAAAAGATCAGGTATCGGAAATGTCCGATACAACCTCCGGTACCAGCAATCATATTTATTAGTAGTGTCCCACTTAGATGTTAATATCGGATATCAGTTCGATACCAGTAAAATATCACATTTCAGATGATATGAACTTACATGTGAAATGTCCGATACAACCTCCAGTACCAACAGTCATATTTATTAGTGGTGTCCCAAATTGGTGTTAATATCAGATGTGAGTTCGATACCAGCAAAATATCAAATTTCGGATGATATGAACTTGCATGTTAAATGGCCGATACAGGGTCCGATACAAGCAATCATATTTATTAGTGGTGTCCCACTTAGATGTTAATATCGGATATCAGTCCGATACCAGCAAAATATCAAATTTCAGATGATATGAACTTACATGTGAAATGTCCGATACAACCTCCAGTACCAACAGTCATATTTATTAGTAGTGTCCCACTTAGATGTTAATATCGGATATCAGTCCGATACCAGCAAAATATAAAATTTCAGATGATATGAACTTACATGTAAAATGTCCGATACAACCTCCAGTACCAACAGTCATATTTATTAGCGGCGTCCCAATTAGATGTTAATATCAGATATCAGTTTGATACCAGCAAAATATCAAATTTCGGATGGTACGAACTTGCATGTAAAATGGCCGATACAAGGTCCGATACAAGCAATCATATTTATTAGTGGTGTCCTGATACGATATTGATATCGGAGATCAGTCTGATATCAGCTTGCATGTAAAATATACAATATATGGAGTCATATTTATATTAGATTATATTTAGATATGACATTGATATTGTATATTAGTTCAATACCAGCAAAAGATCAGGTATCGGAAATGTCCGATACAACCTTCGGTACCAGCAGATATCAGTTCGATACCAGCGAAATATCAAATTTCAGATGATATGAACTTACATGTGAAATGTCAGATACAACCTTCGGTACCAGCAATCATATTTATTAGTAGTGTCCCACTTAGATGTTAATATCGGATATCAGTCCGATACCAGCAAAATATCAAATTTCAGATGATATGAACTTACATGTAAAATGTCCGATACATGTAAAATGTCCGATACAACCTCCGGTACCAGCAATCATATTTATTAGTTGTGTCCCACTTAGATGTTAATATCGGATATCAGTCCGATACCAGCAAAATATCAAATTTCAGATGATATGAACTTACATGTAAAATGTCCGATACATGTAAAATGTCCGATACAACCTTCGGTACCAGCAATCATATTTATTAGTAGTGTCCCACTTAGATGTTAATATCGGATATCAGTCCGATACCAGCAAAATATAAAATTTCGGATAATATGAACTTGCATGTAAAATGTCCGATACAACCTCCAGTACCAACAGTCATATTTATTAGTGGTGTCCCAAATTGGTGTTAATATCAGATGTCAGTTCGATACCAGCAAAATATCAAATTTCGGATGATATGAACGTGCATGTAAAATGGCCGATACAATGTCCGATACAAGCAATCATATTTATTAGTGGTGTCCCGATACAATATTGATATCGGAAATCAGTCTGATATCAGCTTGCATGTAAAATATACAATATAAGCTGTCATATTTATATTACATTATATTTAGATACGACAATGATATTGGATATCAATTCAATACCAGCAAAAGATCAAGTATCAGAAATGTCCGATACAACCTTCGGTACCAGCAGTCATATTTATTAGCGGCGTCCCAATTAGATGTTAATATCAGATATCAGTTCGATACCAGCAAAATATCAAATTTCAGATGATATGAATTTACATGTAAAATGTCCGATACATGTAAAATGTCCGATACAACCTCCGGTACCAGCAATCATATTTATTAGTAGTGTCCCACTTAGATGTTAATATCGGATATCAGTCCGATACCAGCGAAATATCAAATTTCAGATGATATGAACTTACATGTAAAATGTCCGATACATGTAAAATGTCCGATACAACCTCCAGTACCAACAGTCATATTTATTAGTGGTGTCCCAAATTGGTGTTAATATCAGATGTGAGTTCGATACCAGCAAAATATCAAATTTCGGATGATATGAACTTACATGTAAAATGTCCGATACATGTAAAATGTCCGATACAACCTCCGGTACCAGCAATCATATTTATTAGTAGTGTCCCACTTAGATGTTAATATCGGATATCAGTCCGATACCAGCAAAATATCAAATTTCAGATGATATGAACTTACATGTAAAATGTCCGATACATGTAAAATGTCCGATACAACCTCCAGTACCAACAGTCATATTTATTAGTGGTGTCCCAAATTGGTGTTAATATCAGATGTGAGTTCGATACCAGCAAAATATCAAATTTCGGATGATGTGAACTTGCATGTAAAATGGCCGATACAAGGTCCGATACAAGCAATCATATTTATTAGTGGTGTCCCGATACGATATTGATATCGGAAATCAGTCTGATATCAGCTTGCATGTAAAATATACAATATAAGCAGTCATATTTATATTAGATTATATTTAGATACGACATTGATATCGGATATCAGTTCAATACCAGCAAAAGATCAGGTATCGGAAATGTCCGATACAACCTCCGGTACCAGCAATCATATTTATTAGTAGTGTCCCACTTTGATGTTAATATCGGATATCAGTCCGATACCAGCAAAATATCAAATTTCAGATGATATGAACTTACATGTAAAATGTCCGATACATGTAAAATGTCCGATACAACCTCCAGTACCAACAGTCATATTTATTAGTGGTGTCCCAAATTGGTGTTAATATCAGATGTCAGTTCGATACCAGCAAAATATCAAATTTCGGATGATATGAACTTGCATGTAAAATGGCCGATACAAGGTCCGATACAAGCAATCATATTTATTAGTGGTGTCCCGATACGATATTGATATCGGAGATCAGTCTGATATCAGCTTGCGTGTAAAATATACAATATATGCAGTCATATTTATATTAGATTATATTTAGATACGACATTGATATCGGATATTAGTTCAATACCAGCAAAAGATCAGGTATCGGAAATGTCCGATACAACCTTCGGTACCAGCTGTCATATTTATTAGTGGCGTCCCAATTAGATGTTAATATCAGTTTGATACCAGCAAAATATCAAATTTCGGGTGGTATGAACTTGCATGTAAAATGGCTGATACAAGGTCCGATACAAGCAATCATATTTATCAGTGGTGTCCTGCTACGATATTGATACCGGAGATCAGTCTGATATCAGCTTGCATGTAATAATTATAATAATAATGATAGTTGCATGTTACTCACACATACAAAGTCTGCAAGGCAGAAGCGTATTAGAAAGTATCCGGTAACAAACGTGTCCGCATCATTCAACGTACTGCGCCGTGAGCTTAATCTAATGAATTCTTGTCCATTCCAGACAGTTGCAAATAACTAGGTTAGTGTTAACTAGAAGTGTTGTGACAGGTGAGCAGCAGACTAACTAGGTTAGTGTTAACTAGTAGTGTTGTGACAGGTGAGCAGCAAGACGGTGGCACAGTGTGTCGAGTTCTACTACTCCCACAAGAAGCACGTCAAGATGGGACGTAACGGGACGGCGTTTTACGGCGAGGCCGTGAAGTCGGAGATCCACGCCGACGTGACGACGGAGCACAAGGTCAGTCAGTGCAAAATGTAAACGTAGAACACAAAAGTTTGAGCACCGAGTCAGATGGCGGGCGGGATACGTGGTGGTTGTCTCTAAAAGTCCACCCTGGTCCTTGCAGGTCTCTCACGGTGACCAGCAGGAGGACAGCAGGAAGCAGGAAGAGTCAGCTGACAGGAAACAGGAAGTCGGCCCTCCCGGAGGCGGGCTCTTGCTGCCGTCCGTGGAGAACGTGAGTGCCGAGGATGATTGATGATGTCATGATTTGACAAAATGACATCACTTGACAAATGACATCGTCTTGTCAATATCAAATCAAAGGCAGCACGGTGGAACAGGGGTTAGTACCTGTGCCTCGCAACAAAAAGGGACAAGCAGTACAAAATGGATGGATGGGCGTGTTTGCGTATTACTTACACATTGCAGAAGAAAGTACTAGAAAGTTAGTTTAACTTAGGTTAGTTTAGAGTAGGGTGGGTTAGGTTAGGTTCAATTCAATTATATTTAGGTTAAGGTTTGGTTAAGTTAGTTTAAGTTTAGGTTAGGATCGGTTATCTTAAGTTAGCATAAGTTATCTTCGGTTAGGGTTTGGTTAAGTCAGGTTAGGATAGGGTAGGTTAGCTTAGGCTACCTTAAGTTAGGGTAGGTTAGCCTAAGATAGCTTCGGTTAGGTTTTGGTTAAGTTAGGTTCGGGTATTGTTTGGTTACGACATGTCAAGTAAGGTTAGGTATGTTAGGTTAGCTCAGCTTTGGTTAGTTTAGGTTAGGTTAAGTTAGCTTAGGTTAGGTTAAGTTTAACTTGAACTATTTTACTTACATTTTAACTACTTAAATTAAAATTACATTTTACTTTAATTAACTTGAGCTTAAGGTTAGGGTTTGGTTAAGTCAGGTTAGGATAGGGTAGGTTAGCTTAGCGTACCTTAAGTTAGGTTAGGTTAGCAAAAGATAGCTTAGGTTAGGGTTTGGTTAAGTCAGGTTAGGATAGGGTAGGTTAGCTTAGGCTACCTTAAGTTAGGGTAGGTTAGCCTAAGATAGCTTCGGTTAGGTTTTGGTTAAGTTAGGTTCGGGTATTGTTTGGTTACGACATGTCAAGTAAGGTTAGGTATGTTAGGTTAGCTCAGCTTTGGTTAGTTTAGGTTAGGTTAAGTTAGCTTAGGTTAGGTTAAGTTTAACTTGAACTATTTTACTTACATTTTAACTAATTAAATTAAAATTACATTTTACTTTAACTACCTAACTTTAACTACTTAACCTAAACTTTCACTACTTAACTTGAGCTTGAGGTTAGGGTTTGGTTAAGTCAAGTTAGGATAAGGTAGGTTAGCTTAGGTTACCTTAAGTTAGGGTAGGTTAGCCTAAGATAGCTTCGGTTAGGGTTTAGTTAAGTTAGGCTAGGTTATTGTTTGACATTGCTAGGTCAAGTTAGATTAGGGATTATATTAGGTTAGGTTATATTATTTTAGCTTTGGTTAGTTTAGTTTAGGGTTTGTTTAGCTTAAGATAAGTTAGGTTAGGTTAAATTAAGTTAGCTTAGGTTAGGTCGGTTAAGTTAAGTGTAACTTGAACTATTTACCTACATTTTAACTACTTAACTTAAAGTTAGAGGTTAGGGTTTGGTGAAGTCAAGTTAGGATAGGGTAGGTTAGCTTAGGTTACCTTAAGTTAGGGTAGGTTAGCCTAAAATAGCTTCGGTTAGGGTTTGGTTAAGTTAGGCTAGGTTATTGTTTGGCAACGCTAGGTCAAGTTAGGTTGGGGATTATGTCAGGTTAGGTATGTTACGTTAGCTTAGCTTTGGTTAGTTTAGGTTAGGGTTTGTTTAGCTTAAGATAAGTTAGGTTAGGTTAAATTAAGTTAGCTTAGGTTAGGTCGGTTAAGTTAAGTTTAACTTGAACTATTTACCTACATTTTAACTACTTAACTTAAAGTTAGAGGTTAGGGTTTGGTGAAGTCAAGTTAGGATAGGGTAGGTTAGCTTAGGTTACCTTAAGTTAGGGTAGGTTAGCCTAAGATACTGTAGCTTAGGTTAGGGTTTGGTTAAGTTAGGCTAGGTTATTGTTTGGTAAGGCTAGGTCAAGTTAAGTTAGGGATTATGTTAAGTTAGGTATGTTAGGTTAGGTTATATTATCTTAGCTTTGGTTAGTTTAGGTTAGGGTTTGTTTAGCTTAAGATAAGTTAGGTTAGGTTAAATTAAGTTAGCTTAGGTTAGGTCGGTTAAGTTAAGTGTAACTTGAACTATTTACCTACATTTTAACTACTTAACTTAAAGTTAGAGGTTAGGGTTTGGTGAAATCAAGTTAGGATAGGGTAGGTTAGCTTAGGTTACCTTAAGTTAGGGTAGGTTAGCCTAAGATACTGTAGCTTAGGTTAGGGTTTGGTTAAGTTAGGCTAGGTTATTGTTTGGCAACGCTAGGTCAAGTTAGGTTGGGGATTATGTTAGGTTAGGTATGTTAGGTTAGCTTAGCTTTGGTTAGTTTAGGTTAGGGTTTGTTTATCTTAAGATACGTTAGGTTAGGTTAAATTAAGTTAGCTTAGGTTAGGTCGATTAAGTTAAGTTTAACTTGAACTATTTACCTACATTTTAACTACTTAACTTAAAGTTAGGGGTTAGGGTAAGTCAAGTTAGGATAGGGTAGGTTAGCTTAGGTTACCTTAAGTTAGGGTAGGTTAGCCTAAAATAGCTTCGGTTAGGGTTTGGTTAAGTTAGGCTAGGTTATTGTTTGGCAACGCTAGGTCAAGTTAGGTTGGGGATTATGTTAGGTTAGGTATGTTAGGTTAGCTTAGCTTTGGTTAGTTTAGGTTAGGGTTTGTTTATCTTAAGATACGTTAGGTTAGGTTAAATTAAGTTAGCTTAGGTTAGGTCGATTAAGTTAAGTTTAACTTGAACTATTTACCTACATTTTAACTACTTAACTTAAAGTTAGGGGTTAGGGTAAGTCCGGTTAGGATAGGGTAGGTTAGCTTAGGTTACCTTAAGTTAGGGTAGGTTAGCCTAAGATACTGTAGCTTAGGTTAGGGTTTGGTTAAGTTAGGCTAGGTTATTGTTTGGTAAGGCTAGGTCAAGTTAAGTTAGGGATTATGTTAGGTTAGGTATGTTAGGTTAGGTATGTTAGGTTATCTTAGCTTAGCTTTGGTTAGGGTTTGTTTATCTTAAGATACGTTAGGTTAGGTTAAATTAAGTTAACTTAATCGACCTAACCTAAGCTAACTTAATTTAACCTAACCTAACGTATCTTAAGATAAACAAACCCTAACCTAAACTAACCAAAGCTAAACTAACCTAACCTAACATACCTAACCTAACATAATCCCTAACTTAACTTGACCTAGCCTTACCAAACAATAACCTAGCCTAACTTAACCAAACCCTAACCTAAGCTATCTTAGGCTAACCTACCCTAACTTAAGGTAACCTAAGCTAACCTACCCTATCCTAACTTGACTTACCCTAACCCCTAACTTTAAGTTAAGTAGTTAAAATGTAGGTAAATAGTTCAAGTTAAACTTAGCTTAGGTTAGGTCGATTAAGTTAAGTTTAACTTGAACTATTTACCTACATTTTAACTACTTAACTTAAAGTTAGGGGTTAGGGTAAGTCAATTTAGGATATGGTAGGTTAGCTTAGGTTACCTTAAGTTAGGGTAGGTTAGCCTAAAATAGCTTCGGTTAGGGTTTGGTTAAGTTAGGCTAGGTTATTGTTTGGTAACGCTAGGTCAAGTTAAATTAGGGATTATATTAGGTTAAGTATGTTATGTTAGGTTAGCTTAGCTTTGGTTAGTTTAGGTTAGGGTTTGTTTATCTTAAGATACGTTAGGTTAGGTTAGGTCGGTTAACTTTAACTATTTACCTACATTTTAACTACTTAACTTAAAGTTACATTTAATTGTGATTACTTAACCTAAACTTTGACTACTTAACTTGAGCTTGAGGTTCAAGTTAAGCAATCCAAGTGAATTAGTTAGAAGCACAGTTTTAGTTGAAAGTTAAAGTTGAGTTAAAAGTGAAGTTGTTTTGCAGCCAGCCATGAAAACATTCAGGATAAAGTGCAATCTTAGACATATTTAGTATTACTCATCACATCCAGGAATTGGTCCTACCATTTTTGATTTATTGACTATTTTCCCTACATTTCCAGGAATTGTTGTTTACTTGAAATGGATTTTATCATTTATCAAACGTCCTTTCTCAACACATTGATAACATTCCAAGCTGTGTTACGTAAACATCCTGGATATTATATCTCTCCCTTTTTTTTGCCTGGGATTAAACTGTGAAACAGCGAGAATGATTGAAATGATTAATATTTTCAATAAAGTCTTATTAAAATGATTAAAAGTAGTTAAAAAGTGTGTAAATGAGCAGTTTAGTTTCTATGAACTCTGCTTGACTTGCTGGTGTAGATGTTGATTGTGTCTGCTGCCCTCTAGTGGACATTTATCGCTATAGCAACTGTGCTCATTTACTTCATATTTCATGGCAGCTCACAACTGTCCTGATCATGAGAACTCAGGATGACATCATCGAGAGAGATAAGCCGCCGCCTCCTGGCTTGGGCTCCGCCCCTCGTCCACCCGCTCCCGCCCCCAAAAAGCAGCACAAGGACGGCGCCAGGACGGTCCCGCCCACGGCCAGCAAAGTCCCCGCCGGCCCCGAGGGAGAGTTTCCCTGCAAGAAGTGTGGCAGGTGAGTCGTCTACTTACATCTTAGTAACTTTCCTCACACGCTACCTTACTTAGCATGCTAACTTATTCCCGCCTCCTAATTTTTTCCAGCGTGTTAACTTTATACCGCATACTAAATATTTTCCAGCATGCGAACCATTTTCCACATGTTAACTTTTCCTGCATGCTAACTTTTTTCAGAATGCTAAATTTTCCAGCGGGCTAACTTTTGCCAATGTGTTTACTTTTTAGAGCGTGCTAACTTTTACCGCATACTCATTTTTTTCCCAGCATGCTAACCATTTTCCACATGCTAACTTTTTTCAGCATGTTTACTTTTTCCAATATGCTAACTTTTTCCCACATGTTAAATATTCTCTACTTGCTAACTTTTATTCAGAATGCTACATTTTCTAGCAGGCTAACTTTTTTCCATGTGTTAACTTTTACCAGCGTGCTAACTTTATACCGCATACTAAATATTTTCCTGCATGCTAACTTTTTTCAGAATGCTAAATTTTCCAGTGGGCTAACTTTTGCCAATGTGTTTACTTTTTAGAGCGTGCTAACTTTTACCGCATACTATTTTTTTTTCCAGCATGCTAACCATTTTCCACATGCTAACTTTTTTCAGCATGTTTACTTATTCCAATATGCTAACTTTTTCCCACATGTTAAATATTCTCTACTTGCTAACTTTTATTCAGAATGCTACATTTTCTAGCGGGCTAACTTTTTTCCATGTGTTAACTTTTACCAGCGTGCTAACTTTATACCGCATACTAAATATTTTCCAGCATGCTAACCATTTTCCACATGTTAACTTTTCCTGCATGCTAACTTTTTTCAGAATGCTAAATTTTCCAGTGGGCTAACTTTTGCCAATGTGTTTACTTTTTAGAGCGTGCTAACTTTTACCGCATACTAATTTTTTTCCAGCATGCTAACCATTTTCCACATGCTTTTTCCAATATGCTAACTTTTTCCCGCATGTAAAATATTCTCTACTTGCTAACTTTTATTCAGAATGCTACATTTTCTAGCAGGCTAACTTTTTTCCATGTGTTAACTTTTACCAGCGTGCTAACTTTATACCGCATACTTAATATTTTCCAGCATGCTAACCATTTTCCACATGTTAACCTTTCCTACAT